>NC_034594.1:10895390-10917644 GCF_900095145.1 Mus pahari | reverse complement strand
GCTGCTATGAACATAGTGGAGCATGTGTCCTTATTACCAGTTGGAAGATCTTCTGGGTATATGCCCAGAAGAGGTATTGTTGGGTCCTCCAGTAAATTTTAATATGAATTTAATACCCCCAAATCATAATTTACCAGTGTAGAACTGAGGCAAGTCTTAACCTTGTCCCTTTAAAACATTATGATTGCTTGTCTTGGACTTTAAAGTGTTCTCCATCCTGGTGTGAAAGGAAGTGAATTTGCTTCCTGAACTTGTGCTGTTTTTGGCATCTCCATAGTCACCCATCTTCTTGATTTGTCTGCCTGGCCAAGCATTTGATTGCCTTTTTTGCAAGCCAAACAAGGCTGCAGATTTCTTTGTGGCCTCAAATCGAAATTCTTTCTGCCTACTTTCACCACGATTACATGCTCTTTAAAATGTGACAGGAACCATACAGTAGCTCTTCTTTCCACTCATGGTTGTTATGGGAATAAACTTAAAATGTATGAAATTCAGTTGATATGGTTAGCCAGATGCATTGCAATAATCATGGTTGCATTAAACTACTAAGCAATTACAATTATACATTGTACACATTAACAGATACGGAGTGGTACATAGTAATTTCTCTGTGGGAAAAGGAATATTTTTGCAATTATACATATCAATGGGCCTTAGTAGTTCTTAGGAGCAACTATTGATGATAACAGACAGTCCTCAACAGATGGCTATTGTTCTATTCTTACCTGGCAGAACATTATGTATATAATACATATTGTACCACACAGAATAAAAATGAAAAGGAGAACTAATGCCTAACTTTTAAAAATGCTTCTTCTTCTTCTTCTTCTTCTTCTTCTTCTTCTTCTTCTTCTTCTTCTTCTTCTTCTTCTTCTTCTTCTTTTTAGATATTTTCTTTATTTACATTTCAAATGCTATCCCGAAAGTTTCCTATACCCTCCCTTTGCCCCTCCTCCCCTACCCACCCATTCCCACTTCTTGGCCCTGGCATTCCCCTGTATGGGGCATATAAAGTTGCAAGACCAAGGGGCCTCTCTTCCCAATGATGGCCGATTAGGCCATCTTCTTCTACATATGCAGCTAGAGACACAAGCTCAGGGTGTACTGGTTAGTTCATATTGTTGTTCCACCTACAGGGTTGCAGCCCCCTTAAGCTCCTTGGGTACTTTGGTACTTTCTCTAGCTCCTCCATTGGGGGCCCTGGGTTCCATCCAATAGCTGACTGTGAGCATCCACTTCTGTGTTTGCCAGGCCCTGGCATAGCCTCAGAAGAGGGTGCTATATCAGGGTCCCTTCAGCAGAATCTTGCTGGCATGTGCAATAGTATCTGGGTTTGGTGGCTGATGATCGGATGGGTTCCCAGATTTGGTAAAACTTCTGTAAGGCAAAAGACACTGTCAACAAGACAAAAAGGCCACCAACAGATTGGGAAATGATTTTTACCAATCTTAAATCTGATAGAGGACTAATATCCAATATTTACAAAAATGGCTCCTTCTAAAACTGGATAGAAAAAAGCTATCTCAAATCACAAGCTAGGTGCATGTTATCCCCTTCACCCATACAAAGTTTTGTGACTATTACCATTTTTTTTTTACACAATTAATCCTGGGAAATAATTCATTTTAAAAATTTTATGCTATTGTTATTTTCCCAATTTTATACTGCTCATTTAAGTCTTCACGGTCGAAAATTCCATGTAGTAGTAATAATTATATGCTGGTAATAATAACTTAAACATTAATGTAAGGAAAAGTGGAAAATAGCAAATATATTATTTTTTCACATAAAAGTCATAGAACATAGAAGAGCATATAAGCAAATGTATGTGGCTGCATAAAATGTGAATTATTATCAAATATTTTGAGAAAATATTTTAATAAATCTCTTTTCAAAATAACATTTACTATTCTGTATTTTCTAAGATTTAATGCTTTTTTCTAGATTTTATTCCTAATGTGAAATTCATATCTTAAACTTATGAAAAATTCATCATGAATGTTTCCTATTTCATTCTGCCTTAAGAGCATGAAACCACATGGAAAATTATGTTACACTTAAAAATCATGAAACACAGTTACTTTTAAATGTTAAAAATGTTCCAGTATGAACTCTGGTAAGGAAGGTGGTAGTATACTGTAAAAAATATGAACTTTTCTAGAATTAATATTTTAAAATCAGAAGTTATTTTGGAAATTCAAATATGTATAATTTCAAAGTGTCACAGATTCATCAAAGCAGAAGGGAAAAGATAATCAGAATTTAAACATAAATGTATTTGATAGGATCTATATCTCTCTTACATGTTCAATGGTGCCAAATAAAGGTTATCTCAAGAATATTTTAAAAACAGCAATGATAATACTTCCCAAACCTTGTTCCCATAGTCTGTGGTCTTAGCAACTATATCTTACCTTCCTCTTTGTGTGTGTTTGTGTTATATGTGTGTGTATTTGTGTATGTGTGTGTGTTTATGTATATCTGTATGTGTGTGTGCTTGTGTATATGTGTATGCTTATGTGTTTATGTGCTAGGTGTGTGTTTTTGTGTATATCCATATGTGTGTGTATACTTTTAGAGGGCATCATTGTTCTAAGTTTATGAGCCACAAAGTCTGGGGAAAAAGTCCAGTGTTCTGTAAATTTGAACTACGTTACAAAGTATTTCTATGCAAATAAGTAAAAACAAAATAATTTTCTCTACAACATATTAATTTCTCACATAAATTTGTTGACTAGTGTTTTTTGTCCTACATGGCTTGCAGATACCTATGTAAGTGGAAGAAAATCTATCCCAAAATATAGCTAGGTATACATGTGAGTTGTCTGAGCATATGATTCTATAGAAAAGTCCCTATGACAAAACAATATTTATTTTTGAATCTTTACAATTTGTTTATAAACATTCCTTTTATTAATGAACATTGGGGTTATTTTTTATTAGGAGTAGTGCTTAAACTTAGGTTTATATTTTACATACCATAGTAAAATTCTCCCAGCATCCCTCAGTCCCTGCATCTTAAAGGGAATACCTGCACCTCTGCTCTAAATTTTCCAGCCCCCTCTCCCAGAATCTCTTTCCTAATAATACCTCTCTCTCTCTCTCTCTCTCTCTCTCTCTCTCTCTCTCTCTCTCTCTCTCTCTCTCTTTCTGTCTCCCCGTGCTCTATACTCTTGCTTTCTCTCTTTTTCTCTTCCCCCTCTTCTGTCTCCCTTCCCAGAGCTACTTTCCTGACCTCAGTTCTTGAGACCAGTGAACCTGCCTGAGATTTGGTTTTGAATAAAACTCCATTTATATTTTATATACTCCAATCTGGCTTGCATTTACTCATTTTACTGGCAGCGGGTAACTTATCAATGCTCAACTAAAATTATTTTGAAAATCAACTATATTCAGAATTTATTAACTAATGTAGTACACACAGTGATTGAATTCCTCTGAGAGGGTATCTCTACATTGCCCCCACCCCCTTTTTTGGGTCATAATTGTGATGTGAGGCTCATTAAAGATCATGACAGATATAGGATCTTGGGATCCATGGACTTCAGTGCACAGGTAAATCACTAATATGTCTTACTAAAACCCCAGCTACTTTTCTATGTTTTTCCTCATGAAAAAGATATCTACTCCCTGAATTCTTCTTAGATAAAAAGATCATCCACACCCACCCAACTTTGTGTCCTTTTCTCTAGGTTATCACATTCCAGCTCAAGGAGAGTTTTTGGATGGATAGCGAAAGGAAGATATAACATTTGGCTGTTGTTTTAGCTAATCAAATGTCCACTTTCATCTATTATAAAATAGCTATGTTTTTACTGCTATGAATTAGAACTTCTGTAGATTAGAGAACTCCAGTGAAGACACCAAAATGTAGTAATGCCACCTTAAGGAATGAAAAAGGGGGTTCTTCTTAAGGAAGACAAAGAAAGAGCCCAAATGTGAATTCTCTACTTTTCTTCCTGTGTCTTCTGTCTGGTTGGTGTTTCTGGCTTTTGGATGGTAGACCATTTCCATGATGTGTGTCTGATTTGTCTTTATGTCATCTAAGAATTGTGCTTGCCTGTGTATTGTATCTGTCTACAACAAGATGCTCTATTCCATATTTATTGAATAGTACAGAAAATATAATATCTATATAATTTCCTGCAAACATTTTTAATAGTTTTATGAGAGAATTTATTTTATTGACATAGAAAGACACTCAAAACCACAAACAGTTTATCAACCCATAGCCACATGTTTGTCTTTAAACTGTATGGAATATTTATTGTATAAGATTTTTTTCACCCTGTTGGCTGATTTTAGCAAATGATTACAACACACTTTTACACCATGTTATTCTGGGTCAGAGGCATAGAAGAGTATATGAATTAATATTAAAGCTACGCATTTAGCCTAAGTTGGAAATGATAATTTCAAGAAAAGTGAAAGGCACTGTAAGTCTGGTTACATCACTTTTTTCAGAAGGACTAACTTAAACAGTGGATTACACAGTAGGATAGCAGGTTCAGTGCAAAGTCTTAAAAGATCTGAAGGCATATTACGTTTTTTGCAAGGTCTGTCGAATATCGAATCTCTTTGAAGGCAAGAAATATTTTTCAGAAAAAAATCACTGCACATCTTTACATTCTGAATTTTGAGAAATATAAAATGATAAGATTCTCTTGATCTTAACTGTGAATCAGATGATAGCTTGCTAATGTTTCAGTTTTGACTAAAGAACATGAAAAAGTATCCAAAACAGGATCCCTTAAATGAATCCCAGATAGTTTCAGCTAGCTGCTCTTGATGATTATGAATGGTATGCTTTCTGAAACTTCTTAAGTTTTTCCTCCTTTTTTTCTGATCCAGAACTCATCTTCTTAAACGTATGTTTCCACAACATGCGGTTTATAGGTTTCACATATGGCTGCTTGCATATTTTTTGTCAGTATACAATGATCTGTGTGTTAATGATGCTGCCAAGGGTTAGGTTCTACTGGTTGTAGCTTAGACATGTTTCTATAATAAAATAATGAAGACAGAGAACATAGTTCATACTGTCAAAGAGG
The DNA here is from genome assembly GCF_900095145.1 of Mus pahari. Classification (NCBI taxonomy): domain Eukaryota; kingdom Metazoa; phylum Chordata; class Mammalia; order Rodentia; family Muridae; genus Mus; species Mus pahari. The sequence continues at coordinate 10,912,593 of NC_034594.1, read as the reverse complement.
ATTGACATGATACAGGCCAGAGCAATATCTAAGAGGAAGGATGACTTTAGTGGGAAGAGGCACACTGGTTTTAGGCACTTCATTCTAGAAGTGGACATTCAGTGCTGTGTTAGGAATTAAAACACCCTGCACATAAGTGACTTAGAGACTGTGGTTGACAAGTTATTGTAAACTGATACTTCGAGGATAGGCAAAGAAGTTACTATGCTTCTGAGATTATGGAGAGGAAGGAAGATGAAGCGATGAAAACTGAATGGTGTCCTACTATGACACAGAATTAAGATCACTGTATAATTTATCTGTAATAGTTGAGGTAATGGAGGAACAAAGGCAAAGAAAGAATTCAAGATATAAAAATATGAATATGATATATGAAATAAACATAAAAAGAGAAATAGATTTATAAAAATAAAGAGTGAAAGAGGTAATGTACAGTTATAGACAATTATCTGTGAAAAATTGTGTACCCAAGTATAAGAAAGTGAAGTTTAGACTTATAGGTCATGTTTGCTTCAAAACAGTTTTTCATTCTCAATGGATTCCAAAAGTGTGAAATAATTATATATATACATATTCTTGTTTTACTTGTACATAGTATATCTGTTTAAATAGTCTTAAAATTGAGATAAATAGAGACAAAATATAAGTAAAAATAGTAGTTTATGCTTTAACCAGTATAGTTTTTTGGTATAATTGTAGATTAATAATATTGCCAAAATTAAAATTACAGTGATACATGGTGGCTACATATTTTGGAAATTTGAAAGTTTTTCTGAATATCACACATTTTAATTATGTATTTGGAAAATCTGAATATTTAGAGTCTGAGAACAGAAAATAATATTAAATGTCAGTATGCTATAGAAACATTCTTAGAATAATGACATCTTGAAATAGCAGGAGATTTATAACTCATGACTCTGGTATAATTCTTCCCAATAGAATAAGGGGAAATGAAGCAGAAATACTAGAAATATAACTGACTAGCAAATTTTATTCCACTGTTTCTATAGAAATAGTGAAGTAATTTTAATATAAGGTGATTTTTAAGTCTGAACCATATTAGGAAATTTAGTTTAATTTTAATTATGAAAACAAAGGGTAGATATTTTTATGAGAGATGATATAAGATTCATTAAGAAGTTTATAATTGAATTAAAAATGGATTAGCTCTATGTGATCTGTTTTGTCTACCTACGTGACTTTTCATATTTTTAAAACTGCTATCACTTGATAGACAATTATCTTGTTAATATATTTATTGGTACAAAATGATAAGTTTGTCTATAGCTTTAAATAATATCCTATAAAACATTTGAAATGTCAAACTAATATGTCAATAGACAGAAAATGATTGGCTTAGTTTAGAATTCAGAGGCTTATAAACTTGCAAAAGCAGTAAGCAGAAAGTAAGAGACTATTGTCCCTGTCCCTGTACAAATGATTAAGTGTTAAGTAGATAGTGATTAATGGGAAGTCAGTGGATAACCCTAGAGAGAATTCCTCAGGCCAAGGCATTTAAAGAAAGTTATAAATTGTTGTGGAAATCTAATGTATAACTATCAATGGCATTTTACAGGAGAACAGGAGCATATATACATTAAAAATATAGAATAAAATATAAGCAAAATATCAATTAGGTTAATGTTTTAATCAGTGTTCTTGTTGTACTTGGAGATTAAGAATAATGGTTAGCATATGTATAATTGTGGTGATCTATGATAGTTAAATAGCTTGGAATTTTGAAACACTGTGACAAAGATCACAGATTTCATTCTATTGTTTGAAAAGTTGAAAAACTAAGGTATGAGGAAACAAAATAGTAGTGAATGTTGCTATGCTATAAGTGTATTTTTAGAAGAAAATATAAGATGAAAATACCTGAATCAATGAGATAAAGATGGGAGTAGCAAAGTAGGAAAGTATTGTGATGATTTAAAACTACTTATTGAGTCATATTACATCTGAACATACAGAATTCTATTTCTCTAATTGGAAGGATGCTTATCACATAAAAGTACAATTCAGGATTTAGCTTTCTCATTACTTGAATCATTTTTATAATTATATTCATGGCATTTATATCAAATAATTTCTGATTAATTGTAAGATTAACAGAAAGGCAAAAAGAATCACTGGTATAGCAGTTATACAGAAGGCAGTCACTGTCAAAGCCAATTTGGAAGTCCAGGAGAAAATAATAATATTAGGGACATAGAAAATGAAGACCTTATGTTTCCAGCTATTATGGTGTAATATGTTTCTCTTTATAATTATATGTCACATTGTACATGCCTGTGAGTCATGTGTGGCAAACAATTCCTGTGACACAGGTCTGCATCTGACTACAAATGCCACAAAGGCCAAATTTTTAAGATGTTGTGACCACAACTAAAAGACTCCAAAACTTGTCAATAGCTGGCAAATCAATGAGTGACATCTTACATTATTATTTTCTTCTCATGATTTTCCCTTTCATGATGAACCCTATTTCTCCAATAAACCACCCATGAGCCATATGGAAAAAACATTTAACCAGTTCAGAAAAAAAATCAGATTATTAATTGTTAAAGAATAAACTATACAAAGAGGAGAATATGCGGTTCAAAGTAGGAAGTCTTAAGACTAGAGAGGCAAGATGGAAGGGAAAGTAGCTCCTACAGGGAACTAAGATCAGATAGAAAAAGAGTGGGAACAACAGACGATCATTACTTCAGTATCTACTCCACACTTTGTCTCTGTAATTCCTTCCATAAGTATTTTGTTCCCCCTTCTAAGAAGGATAGATGTATCTACACTTTGGTCTTCCTTCTTCTTGAGTTTCATGTGTTTTGCAAATTATATCTTGGGTATTCTGAGCTTCTGGGATAATATCCTCTTATCAGTGAGTGCATATCATGTGTGTTCTTTTGTGATTAGGTTACCTCACTCAGGATAATATCCTCCAGATCCATCCATTTGTCTAAGAATTTCATAAATTCATTGTTTTTAATAGCTGTGTGGTCCTCCATTGTGTAAATGTACCACATTTTCTGTATCCATTCCTCTGTTGAGGGACAGCTGAGTTCTTTCCAGCTTCTGGATATTATAGATCCATCCCATGTACAACCACGAAATACAGACACTATTTTGAAGCCAACAAGAGCTTGCTGACAAGAGCCAGATATAGCTATCTCCTGAGAGGCTCTGCCAATACATGGCAAATACAGAAGTAGATGTTCACAGCCATCCATTGGATGGAGCACAGTGTCCCCAATGAAGGATCTAGAGAAAGTACCCAAGGTGCTAAAGGGGTCTGCAACCCTATAGGAGGAACAACAATATGAACTAACCAATATCCCAGAGTTCCCTGGGACTAAACTACCAACCAAAGAAAACACATGGTAGGACTCATGTCTCCAGCTGCATATGTACCAAAGGATGGCCTAGTCAGTCATCAGTGGGAGAAGATGCTCTTGGTCCTGTGAAGGTTCTATGCCCCAGTATTGGGGAATTCCAGAGCTAGGAAGCAGGGGTGGGTGGGTTAGTGAGCAGGGGGAGTGGGGAGGAGATAGGGGAGGAGATTTTCAGAGGGGAAGTCAGAAAAGGGGATAACATTTGAAATGTAAGTATGGAATATATCTAATAAAAAATAAAAGAATGGGAACAACACTTTTTACTCACAAGTGCCCCTTGCCCTGGCATGTTATAAACTTGAGATGATAGTTACATGGTTTTAATCTATTGTTTTAGCTTAATTTGTATTTTGAAGGCAATAGCAGAATCATACTTTATGTTTTATTTCCTCAATTGCTTGTAACTATGCAATTAAAACTTGAGAGCAAAATTATCCTATAAACACAATTAGACTTATAAATGCAGTTTGACTGTGCTCGTTATGGAAATAACTATAATAAGTTAAAAACTGAACAGATTTAGATAATTTTATTTTTGCTGGTATGTTTAAAAATAACTTGGTTGGTGTCCTGAGGAAGTCAATAGAGTACATACTAGCATGGAACCTCATATCATTTAAATTGGTTTTGGTGTTGTATACTTACATTTAGTACACAGGAGGTAAAGACAAAAGGATCAGGAGTTCAGGAGTTAAAGGCCATTCTTTCATCTGCAACTAGTGTATAGTGAGTCTGAAATACATAAGACACAATCTCAATATGTTTTCTGTCTCCTTCAAACAAACCTTCATTACATAGTATCTAAGGTTCTAAGAGTTTATTAAAGATTGGTACTAATTAATATAATTGATATGTGTGTGCATCTTGAGTGAGTCTCTTATGTGTGAATATGTATATTTATAAATGATACTTGTATGTACATGATAAAATTTGTATTCATTGCCCACAGTATTTCTCAATTTCCTTTTAATATAATTGTTGGGAGGCTAATGAGGTTCATTTTTAGAATCACCAAAAAAAAAAAAAAAAAAGATTTTGTTTTCATTAAAAAATTAACTCTAGCTATAAACATGCTTAATGGCTAGGCCTAAATATCTTGAGAACCATAATACTGAAGGTTTAATATGCTAATAAGAATATAATTTACATTTATAGTCCAAGTTTAAGTAATTCTCATATAATTTTATTTTATATTAACTAGGTTTTTCTCTTTTATATGTATGCATTAAATTCAAGCTTTTAAAAGTCATCTAAAAAGCAATTAATATGTAATAATTACATCATATAATTTGAATTCAGGATTTTATACTATTAAATGAATTTCAAAACAACTAATCAAACATTGAAACTCAAAGACTATTAAAGAATTATGAAAAGTTTTTTTTGAAAGACTGCAAAACTGATTAAGCTGCACACATATTTGAGTAGCAGATGATTTATTGGGTAAATGAACGAGGAATTCCTTAAAATTATACTAGCATGGAGCCTTATATCATTTAAATTGGTTTTGGTGTTTTATACTTGTATTTAGTACACAGGAGGTAGAGACACATTGGTTGAATAGCAAATGCAATATGAGATCTCCCCTGATCTAAACAACTGGAAGTACTCAAATATAATCTGAGACAAATTCAGGTGAAAGACACATGGGTTGAATAACAAATGCAGTATGAGATCATGTGAAAGATACATGGGTTGGATTGCAAATGCAATATGAGATCTCCCCTGATCTAAACAACTGGAAGTACACAAGTATAATCTCAGACAAATTCAGGTACCATAGCACACTTGAAGAAATGACACATTCTCTATTTTAATTTATCAAGTAAAAAATTAGAAGGTTTCATTGATGCTTGGTCTAATACTTTTTTTCTACCAACTATTTCAAATTTATCTTTTATTGTGAAATGAAATTGAGCTGCATAGTAACATGAAACATGTTATTATAGCATAGCATTAAAAGATGTATACGAATTTTGAGATTACTTAAAATTTATTCAATAGAACATTATAAATCAATTTTAATGGCCAAGTAAATATTTTGACAAAACCATGTGAACATTAGCATAATTTGTAGCAAACATTTGTTGGAGAAGATTAACTAAACAATCTTCATTTGGTGATTGAAAATGGAAGATAGCATAAGTTCAAGTCCTGTAGAGTCTCCAGAGAGTTAACTAGAGAAAGCCGAATAAAGCTACTAACACTGGAACATGTCCAGATACCTCTGTCTTAAATAGCAAAGCAAAACAGGGAACTTCACAAAGTAGAAATGTTCAAAGTCCACCCTGAAGGAATTGGCTTTCTTTGGAAAGCTCCATATTCTCAGAGAGGATGGCATTAGCAGATAGTGGGGGCCAAAGTTTAAGACAGAGATGCTCTGGTAATCTGTTGGGCACATTCCATAATGGATAGTATAATGAGCAAAAGAGGAATAGACAAATAGATAAAAAGAGCTTGGCAGCAATGGCAGGGGTATAGAGACACTCAGAGAACAATTTTACCTTAACCGTTAACATTCATCTAGAGAGGCAACAGGTTTCTACATTCAAAGACCCTTGATGTGGCTGGAGAGGTGGCTCAGTGGGTAAGAACAATTCCTGTTCTTCTAGAGAAGACAGATTCAATTCTTTTTTTCTATTAAATATTTTCTTCATTTACATTTCAAATGTTATCCCCCAAACCCCCTATACCCTCCCTCTGCCCTGCTCCTCAACCCACCCACCCCTGTTTCCTGGCCCTATCATTTCCCGGTATTGGGGCATATGATCTTCGAAAGACCAAGGGACTCTCCTCCCATTGGTGGCAGACTAGGCCATCCTCTCCTCCATATGCAACTAGAGACGCAGCTCTGGGGGGTATTGGTTAGTTCATATTGTTGTTCCTCCTATAGGGTTATAGACCCCTTTAGCTCTTTGGGTACTTTCTCTAGCTCCTTCTTTAGAGGCCCTGTGTTTCATCCAATAGATGACTGTGAGCATCCACTTCTGCATTTGCTAGGCACTGGCATAGCCTCACAAGAGAGAGCTATATCAGGATCCTGTCAGTAAAAGCTTTCTGGCATATGCAATAGTGTCTGGATTTGGTGGTTGTATATTGGATGGATCCCCAGGTGGGGCGTAAATGTACCACATTTTCTGTATCCTCTGTTGAGGGACATCTGGGTTCTTTCCAGCTTCAATTCTAAGTACCTACATATGACTCACAACTGCCTGTAACTAGAGATCTCTTGTATATGGTGGCCTCTATGGTCTCTTTAGCAACTTCATGCACATGGAACACATGGAGAAAAAAAAAATACAGAGACTCTGTAAACACATGTACCCATTCCATCTACACATCTTCTTCAAAGATGAGTGCATTTTTAGCTAAACTCCTGAAGGACACCCCACAACCTCACAAGGGAATATATAGATTGCCATGTTAGGCTCTTAGGAAGGATATAGTAAGGCTCATGACTGGCATCAGTAAGAATGTCTACATAGCATCCACATGCTAAAATTCTTTCGCAATCTTTTCCATTCACACTTATTGCTCTTTTGTCTGTGCAACAGGTCAGCTTTGTTCTTATCTTTTGTTTTATTCTCTTTATCTCTTCTGTCCTCTTTCCTTTCATAGTTCACTTTTTATTAGCTATCAGAAAAAGCATAGGCTATACTGATTTGAAGGGGTCTTTTTATTTTAGCCTCATAATGATCATAGTTCAGTTATTTGCCTCCTTCTTTCTACTCTACATTGTCTTGCTCTCATAGCCCTTAATTACTCTTATTTTTTTCCACTTTTTAAAATCTGTCAACACAATGTTAGTAATTGATACTATTCTGGTTTGCCACTTAATGTCACACCCACAAAAAAGATAATAAAACAAACCAAATAGTTACATAGAGCATATGATTTACCCTTTTTCATTCCCATGATTCATAGTTTTGGTCTTTTCCTGGTGTCTCATAGAGTCTCCAGTGCTATTGGTACCTTTTATTTCTAAATGATTGGTTCTTAAGATTTGTTTATTTATTTACTACTGTATTTTCACCCTGGGCCTAAACTTTCATACGGATTGTATTTGAAGACAGTATTCTATTCTTAGGGGGTTCCTGGAGATCAAGCCTGTACCCCCTGCACAAATAAAGCAGAAGAAAATAATCCCCAGTGTTACTACAATCTACTGCCTATTGAACTTTGCAAAAACTTCCCCCAAATGAAAAATATTTTCTGAAGCAATGCTTTATCCACACATGTGAAAATTCCAATGCCAAAACATGAAAATTCCAGGCATCATGCACACATCCAAGAAGTACTAACCCCACTCTAATGGCTTCCAATGGGAGTGAGTTAGAGCAAGCCCTAGAAAAGTAATTCAAAATAGCTTCTTTAAATATACTTGAAGAAACCAACCAGAAAGCATAAGTTGGATTGAATTCTAAGGTGAAACAAGCAAACAGCTAAGTGAAATAAATAAATGAATATACAGTAAAATAGTGGGATCCACTTCAAAGGGAGAAATATTGATGGAAACCTGGAAATAAGAAAAGAACCTATTAAGTTGAATATAAAATGATGTGGATAGTCAATAAAATGGAAAAGGAAGAGAGTTTCAGGATATAAAAACAAGGTAGAAAAAATAAGAAGATTCAGATTCTGGCATTGATGAATTTTTAATAAATATTAATAGAAAATATGGAATCTGTAAGACAATGTAGAATGATAAAATACGTGAAATATCAGAAGGAAGAGGACCATGACCAATTAATTGTACAAAATATGGCTTGTTCCAATGATATATTTATTCAAAACTCTACTGCAGAAAATATTTGCCCAGAAAAAGTTTAGTGTTCTGTAAATATTGGTTTTATCTGATCAGAAACATATAATAACATCTATTCTAAATAAAAACCAATTATATAAAACTCAGTATAAAATTTCACAAATACAGAGAAAGAGAATTTGATCCAACTGCATGGATATTTTTATAAAACAAAAGAGAGAAATAATTTCTCTACATTTTATTATAGTCAAACTTATTGGATATACATGACAAGAAATGCATATTGCAAACTTCACGAGAAATTACCAGGTCACCTATAAAGGCAGGTTTTCCAAAATAACAGCAGATCTTTTGTGGTAGAAACCTTACAACTCCATGTCATTTGGGAGGCTGTATATCAAGTCCTAATCCAATACTGCCAATCTAAAGTATTATACTCAAAAATATACAAAGGCAAAGAAAAATGCAGACTAAAAGAATATTTTAAGTACTAAATAATTCATATAGATGGCATAAAATACTAAATGAATGAAAAACACAAGAGCGCACACTAAAAGAGTAGTTAAGCAAATGAAAAATAACTACATACCCAACACTACAAAGTCAACAAAATGAAAAGAAGATAACACTACAAAAATCATCAAAATGGAAAGAAGAAATAAATACAAAATTGTCAGTTATAATTCTGAATATCGTTTCTATTTAGCAAACAAAAGACAAGTTGAAAAGATTGAATTAAAGTATATGATGTGAACTAGAAATATGGCTTAATGGTTTAGAGCACTTGTTCTTTTATAACACCTAACTTTGATTCCCATGTCCTACTTAGTGACTTTCAATCATCTGTAATTTCAGTGAAGGGAATATGCCACACCCACTCACACACATAGATACATGCAGGGATGACACTCATACAGATAAAAGAAACAACTTTTTTGTACTAGGATATGTAAATAAGTTATATTCATGATGTAGGAAAAAACCAAAGCTCAATGTTACTTTAATATACAAGTCTATAGAAATGTATTTCCAAGCAAATAGTGTTAATAATATGCATGTGTTTCTGTACTTACATCTGAGGAGCAAAAAAGATTTTGCAAACAAGATTAGCTGGAAAGAAAAAAATGAGGGGGATACTGTCACTTGTAGTGAAATAATCTACTTATTTGTTAATTAGCATGGGAGGACTACCCTACTTGTAGGTAGTACCATTCTATTGACTTGGTCCAGCACTGAATAAAAAGAATGAAGCCATTTAAGCATAAGCTTCAACATTTTCTGCTTCCTAACTAGAGATGCCATGCTATCAGCTCTCTCCATATCCTGCTACCACACCTTCAATTTTTGAAGAATTATGGCCATTTTCATCTTTAGTTGCTTTTATTAGATGTTTTACATCAGCGCCAAGTAAACAGCATCACTAGTTAAAATAGACGTTTGCCAATATTGTATTTTGTTGGAAAAAATCTCAGTCATTTTCAATACATTTAGGAACAAGTGAAGGATGTCTAGTTTCTCAGCTTTCACTGTCTGTACTGATGAAGTTTTAGCATTAAGACAGGAGAAGGAAATAAAAGACAGACAAGTAGGAAAGGAAAAAGTCAAAAAGTTGAAGAGACCTCAAAGATCATGCCAGAAAATATTTACATTTGATTAAAGTACTTGTATCAGAATGGAAAATATCTGATTCAAATATCTGACAAAAGTCAAAGGGATCAAAATGCCACAGAGTAGTAAACACCTAAACTATGTACAGCCCTGCCCCCCAACCCCAGCTCACAAAATGAAAGAATGAATGGTAGAAAGTGAGAATGGGAAAGGGAATAAGGAAGAACAAAACAAAGAAAGAAGTAAATGCTATGAAAAGAAAAAAAGAAAGAACTGTAGCTTTATGTACACTAATAACAAATTGTTGAGAAAGAAATCATAGAAACCAACTATTTATAATTGCCTAGCTCACTCCAGTTGTCTTCTGATATCCATATACTCATGATGGCATGTAAACACACACACATACCCACTTTCCCCAAACACACAACAAGGAAGAAAATAATCAAACAAGCAAACAAACAAACAAATGCAATAAAAATTAAAAACTAAAGAGTTCTTAAATTAACAAATTAAAAATATAGGTTGGGGTCTTGTTGAAAGAAGATCAATCCAGATGTAAACCTAGTATTGTTTAGGTCCCTAACCAGTAGATTCAAAGAATTAATTAAGATAAAGGAAGACATTAATGAGGTGTAAAAAGAATACAAAGAAAACAATGCTTCGAAGAGGTAGTTCATAACATGGCAAACATGGTCAAGATAGAGTTAGCCAAAATGACCAAAGGAACCAGAGAGGACTCAAATTAGAAATATAACAGGTCAAAAGCGGTCATAGAAGCAGGTACCAGGATTAATCCTAGGTGAAATAACCAAATCAACAATGAGATTGAAAGGTTATTAAAATATCATCTACCATATTAAAAATAATTACAGCACCAGATATATTTACTCACACTTGTAAAGAACTGCTAATGTCAATGTTCCTCAAACCATTTCACTATTTCATCAAAGAGAATTGAGAAAATGCTACTAAAAATTTTTGTATGAAGCTAATCATTACCACAGCTAATCACTAATACAGGAAAGATTTGAAAAATAGAGAAAGAGACAGTCACAGACAAATATCTCCAATGACCATACATATGCTCAATAAAATTCTTGCAAATTATATTAAGACCATATTGAAAATATCACTCATCATTTTTCAGATAGATGAAATGAGACAAAGGGCATCAGAAATTAATATAACACTTGAAACTCTGAAGTTCTTAGATCAAAGAAGAAGGGATACTCTAAGACATAAGGAAGGTAAAAATTTTTGATCATTTCTTTATTTGTTGATGAAATAATGCAAGTAACCGTTAAACAGGATCTCAAGAAGCAAAGAGTATTTGTACTCAAAGATTGAGTTATGGCTTTCCAGTTTCCATCTGTTCTAGGAGGTGATCTTGTACCACAGTGCTCCATACCCAAATACCTACAGGAGAGAGCTGGTCTCCCAGGAGTCCTGACACACCTGTGTGCACAGGTAAGACCACCACTTCTGCTCAAATTCCTGTCCCAAAGGGAAATGCCCAGAGCCATCAGGACACAGGAAGCAAAGAACAGCTGAGGACAAGATCATTCCAGTTTCAATCTGCACCCAGGAGCTGACCCTCTGCCACAGCTCTCCATATACAAATTCCACCCAGAGAGAATTGGTCACTCAGGAGGACTGAAATACAGGCTTGCAGGAAAAACAAGCCACAGTCAGTGACAACAAGACCAGCTAACACCAGAGATAACCACGTGGAAGAGGCAAGGGTAAGAATATAAGAAACAGAAACCAAGGCTACTTGGCATCATCAGAAGCCAGTTCTCCCACCAGAGTGAGCTCTGGATACCCCAACACACCAGAAAAGCAAGACTCTGATTTAAAATCACATCTCATGATGATGATAGAGGACTTTATGAAGGACATAAATAACTCCCTTAAAGAAATGCAGAACACAGGTAAACATCTTGAAGCCATTAAAGAGGAAACACAAAAATCCCTTCAAGAATTCCAGGAAAACACAATCAAACAAGTGAAAGAATTGAACAAAACCATCCAGGATCTAAAAATGGAAATAGAAACAATTAAGAAATCACAAGGAAGACAAACCGGGAGATACGAAAACCTAGGAAAGAGATAAGGAGACATCCAAGCATCACTGACAGAATACAAGAGATAGAAGAGAGAATCTCAGGTGCAGAAGATATCATAGAAAACATTGACATAACATTCAAAGAAAATGCAAAATGCAAAGCTCCTAACCTAAAACATCCAGAAAATCCAGGACACAATGAGAAGAGTAAACCCAAGGATAATAGGTATAGAAGAGAGTGAAGATTCCCACTTAAAGGTCCAGTAAATGTCTTCAACAAAATTATAGAAGAAAACTTCCCTAACCTAAAGAAAGATATGCCCTTTTATATACAGGAAACCTACAGAACTCCAAATAGATTGAACCACGAAAGAAATTGCTCCAGTCACATAATACTCAAAACGCCAAATGCATAAAACAAAGAAAGAATATTAAAAGCAGTAAGGGAAAAATGTCAAGTAACTTATGAATGCAGAACTATCAGAATTATACCAGAATCCTCACCAGAGACAATGAAAGCTAGAAGATCCTGGGCAGATGTTTTACAGACCCTAAGATTACACAAATGCCAGTCCAGGCTATTATACTGAGCAAAACTCTCAGTTACCATAGATAGATAAACCAAGATATTCCATGACAAAACAAAATTTGCACAATATCTTTCTACAAGTCCAGATCTACAAAGATGGAAAAATACCAACATAAGAAGGGAAGCTATACTATAGAAAAAGAAAGAGAGTAATCTTTCAACAAAACCAAAAGAAGATAACCACACAAACATAAAAATTATATCAAAAATAACAGGAAGCAACAATGACTATTCCTTAATATCTCTTAACATCAATGGACTCAATTCCCCAATAAAAATACATAGACTAACAGATTGGATATGTAAACAGGAACAAGCATTTTGCTGCATACAGGAAACATACCTCAGTGTCAAAGACAGACAAATTTGCAAGCAAATGGTCCAAAGAAACAAGCTGGAGTAGCCATTCTAATATCGAATAAAATCAACTTGCAACCAAAAGTTATCAAAAAGGATAAGGAAAGACACTTTAAATTCATCAAAAGAAAAATCTACCAAGGTGAACTCTCAATTCTGAATATCTAAGCTTCGAAGTCAAGAAGACCCAAATATTTAAAGCAATCTTTATTAAAGCACAAAGCACACATTGCATCTCACACAATAATATCGGAAGACTTCAACACCCTACTCTCATCAATGTAAAGATCAGATCATGGAAACAGAAACTAAACAGATAGACATTTATATTAAGAGAAGTTATTGACCAAGTGGATTTAATAGATATCTGTAGAACATTTCATACAAGAAGAAGAAGAAGAAGAAGAAGAAGAAGAAGAAGAAGAAGAAGAAGAAGAAGAAGAAGAAGAAGAAGAAGAAGAAGAAAAGAAGAAGCCAGGGTTGGTGGCACACGCCTTTAAACCCAGCATTGGGGAGGCAATGTGAGTTCCAGAACAGCCAGGGCTATACAGAGAAACCCTGTCTGGAAAAACAAACAAACATATAAACAAACAAACAAACGGAAGGAAGGAAGGAAAGAAGGAAGGAAGGAAGGAAGGAAGGAAGGAAGGAAGGAAGGAAGGAAGAAAGGAAGGAAGGAAGGAAGAATATACCCTCTTTTCAGCACCTCAAGGTACTTTCTCCAAAATTTTCCATATAATCAGACACAAAACAGGCCTCAACAGATACAAGAAGATTGGAATAATCTCTTGTATCCTTGCATCCTATTAGATCATCACCAACTAAAGCTGGTCTACAGTAGCAACAAAAACAACAGAAAGTCCACATACATATGGAAGCTGAACAATATTCTTCTCAATGATATCTTGGTCAAGGAAGAAATAAAGAAAGAAATTAAAGAATTTAGAATTTAATGAAGATGAAGTCACAGCATATCCAAACCTATGAGATACAATGAAAGCAGTGCTAAGAAGAAAACTCACAGATCTGAGTGCCTTCAAAAATAAACTGGAGAAAGCTCACACAGCACACATGAAAGCTCTAGAACAAAAAGAAGCAAATACACCCAAGAGGAGTAGACGGCAGGAAATAATCTAACTCAAATCAACCAAGTAGAAACAAAAAGAGCTATACAAATAATCAACAAAACCAGGAGCTGGTTCTTTGAGAAAATCAACAAGATAGATAAACCCTTAGCCAAACTAACCAGAAGGCACATAGACAGTATCCAAATTAATTAAATCAGTAAAGAAATGGGAGATATAACAACAGAAACTGAGGAAATTCAAAACACCATCAGATCCTATTACAAAAGCCTATATTCAACAAAACTGGAAAATCTAGATGAAATGGACAATTTTCTAGATAGATACCAAATACCAATGTTAAATCAGGATCAGATAAGCCATCTAAACAGTCCCAGAACCCATAAAGGAATAGAAACAGACATTAAGTCTCCCCAAAATAGGCCAAGAACCAGATGTGTTTAGTGCAGAATTTTATCAGACCATAAAAGAAAACCCAATACCAATACCCTTCAAACTATTCTAGAAAATAGAAACAGAGGGAACACTATCCAATTCATTCTATAAAGCCACAGTTACAATGCGTATTCTCCAATGGTTTTTGTCTAATCAGGCACTTGTAACAATTTCCTTTCATAGTGAACTTCATAAGAGATATTTTCTACTTATACCATATTTAATATTCCAAATAGATTTCAAAAACTGGTTGAGTGCATACTACTTTTAGCTTCAGAAGATATCATGTATAAGTGGCATTTAACTATTATAAATTATTTTGATAACTTTAAAAAATTCAATACTGAGTTGTATATTTTAAAATAAATTTTATTAGCTTAATAAAAAAAGAAATAAGTCCTTAGAAGAAAACAGAAAAACAATAGATTAAGACTATACTTAATAGATCAGTCTTCAGAATGGGAGAAAGCATTGCTAGTTACTCATTTGACCAAAGATTAATATCTAAGGCACATAAAACACAAACAAAAGAACCCTAAAATCGTCAAAATCCTAATCAACTTCTGGGCAGATAAAGTTTACAGTTTTCAAAAGATGAAATACAAAGAGTTGATAATCATTAAGATAAACACTATGGCTAGCCATCAGGTAACTTAAAATTACAATGGTTTCATACTGAGAAGAAAAAATTATATATATATATATATATATATATATATATATATATATATATGTGTGTGTGTGTGTGTGTGTATCTCACATGTATAGCATGTAAAAACAAAATAACAATTAAGTTTTGAAAAGACTATGATATTGAACGAGAACTGGGATTATGGAAGAGTTTAGAGGAAGAAAGAAAATGAAGACATGCAATTATGTTATAATTTCAATAGAAAAACTATTGAGATTCCTCTTAAATAAGTTACAATGGTAGTATTTAGATAAAAGGAAAAACAGTAATCTCTCATGTTTAGGGAATGTAAGGTTAGGGGGAGTCTTGTGTACTGGTGATGGACTTCTAATCTAGTCCAGAAACTGTGGGTATTGGTACCAAGACGATAGCTACCACTTGTCTCAACTGCAACTCTTCTGTAGTCGTTCTGAAGGTCTGAATGATTCCAACTCAACACACCACAGAGATATTTGCAAGTCAACATTTTTGAAGCATGCTTCACCACAGCTAAGTTGTAGAAGGATACAGGTTAATAATAAAAGGCAAAATAAAAGAAGTATCTTTCCCTCTGAATGTACCATCTTGGTGCCTAAACGACGAGAGAGAAAGCATGATTTGTAATGGAATTGATGTTGTGACTATATAACAAAGCTTGATATAAATTTTTAACAAATTAAGTCTCCATGGAAATAAGGTAACCTTTGGATGCACTTACTATTTGACAGTGACAAGAAAACTCTATATAAAAAGTGGTTAGGGAATGGAAGTGCAAGATCACCAATGAGAAATCATTGGTATCAGACTTAAAATTTTTTGATCTTAGACCTTCACTTGTTCAATGAACCACATAACTTTGTTCAAAGGACTGTGAACTTCTTGATAGAATGCACTGAACTGTTTACTTTGAAGTCAGCTCTTTGCATTAAAAAAAAATCTCAGAAACTGATATCTCAGTTAGATTTAGTTTAGAGAAAAAGAAGTCACTGTATGGTACAGGTGAGGGAAGATCTCATTTCTGGCAATCAAAGGCTTAACAAGTTATGGGTGCTAAGGAATGACCATCAGGATGTCTCATTTGTCCTCAGAGGTTTCAGGTGCCTGTCAAGAAGTCACATTATTTTGTGGCATTGACATTACTCTTAATAATCAGCTAACTTCTATCAGTCATTAAGCTGTGGGCATTAAGCTGATGTCATTAAGCTGAGGGCAATGATTCAAGGTGTACATCCTGTGATATGCCCGGAGCATAAAGAGTCGTGGCTACCCCTACAACTTTAGGTTCCATGTCCATGTTTCTCTTCCAGGAAGATTCTTCCATGGAACTGTTAAGCCCAGAAAGAAACATTTTAAAATGTTTTCTTCAAAACAGCAACAGTGATGCTGAGTTACACTCCAGTGCTCTCTTGACATTCTATTACATATGATTATTTGTTCATGATATTTTTTACATTGACATGTTTTTACTATTGCTCCTTTATTTTTATATACATTTTAAGTGTTCTATTGCTTCATATCAGCAATTTTACTGATTTAATAATTTATTCAATGAACATACAATAGAAGTTTAACATGTCTTTCTGTAATGCTCTTGGTGCATGATGGGAAAAGATGGATCTTTCTGGAGAGTTAGCTCTTGTGTCTGTACAATTAGCTCAGTAGTTAAGACTGATGATAACTCCTTTTGTAGAGGAACTGAGTTCAAGTTCAAGCACCCTTATTGTGGATGGGCTTGGTGCTATTTGTATTTTGATGCTAATTCTGCTCTCCTGGGAGGGGTTGCAGACGAGTGAGTCAAGCACCTAGGTGACTTCTTGTCAACCAATCCCCTAATAAATAACAGAAGGGGAGGCAGAACTTCTGGGTTGGCTAGAGGAAGAAAAGGAGAGGGAGAAAGTTAGAGGCTTTTGGAACAAGGAGAGCAGAAGGACAAGATGTAGCTGCTAGAGTTTCCCATGATCATGTCTGATCCATCAGGATTTGCCACTGGGAGAATCAGATTTAATAAGGGTTACAAGATTAGGTTTTAGTTTTTGTGCCCAGAGATTGAGTTACCATTGTTTCTGAGCTAAGCTTGTGTGGTGTTTTTCTTCTTGCAGCTATTCGATTGGGTTCCAGAGAGAAAGGTATGGTGGCTGTAGTGGCTATTCCTGGTTGTCAACTTGACTATATTTGAAATGAACTACAATCCAGAATTGGAAGGCTCACCAGTGGACCTAATCTGGAGACTG
>NC_034594.1:10880598-10895310 GCF_900095145.1 Mus pahari | reverse complement strand
AGCGACTGCTAGATCCTTGGACTTCCATTCACAGCTACTACTGAACCATTGTTGGGATTTGGACTGCAGACTGTAAGTCATCAATAAATTCCTTTACTACATAGAGACTATCTGTAAGTTCTGTGACTCTAGAGAACCCTGACTAATACAGTGGCAAAGGGTGGGATTGCCTGATGTGCATCACAATGGCTGTGGGGGTTTTGAAGCATGGGACTGTCCTGGTAGTGACCAACCACTGGGAACCTAGCAAGCTGGGTGGAGAGATTTTGGAGACAAAAACAGATTGGCCTGTGCCCACCAGTGCATTGCAGCAGCACAAGAACTTGTGGGTCTTTTTTTACTATTTCCTGCAACACATCTTCATCAAAGGACTCACAACTATTTATAACTTTAGCTCTGGACATCTGATGCCCTTTTTCTAGCCTTCAATGATACCTGTGTGTGCCCATAGGTGGATGTGCCTGAGCTTGCACATACACATAAATAAGAACATAGCTTTAAAAGTATTATTTTTAAAACTTCCATTATTTTCAAACACAATGATCAGTAAAGTGTGCTTTAAAAGAGAGGTTACAAATAACTATACATGCTAGTGGATACTCACAGACAACCATTGGACTGAGTCCAGGGACCCCAAAGGAAAAGTTATGGGAAAGGCTGAGGGAGCTGAGGGGATTGCAACTCCATAGGTAGAACAATACCAAATAACCAGATTCCCAGAGCTCCCAGGGACTAAGCCACCAAACGTAAGGGACAGTACATGGCTCCTGCTACACATGTAGTCTCATCTTGCACCAGTGGGAGAGAAAGGGAATGTTAGAGGGGTGAGGTGAGATTGGATGGGTGGTTAGGGGAGCACCCTCTTAGAGGCAAAGGGGAGGGGAGTGAGGTGGGGACTCATGGAGGGGAGAACAGGAAGGGGGATAACATTTGAAATGTAAACAAATAAAATTATTTATATATATTTATAATATATATATATTTGGTTTTTCGAGACAGGGTTTCTCTGTATAGCCCTGGCTATCCCAGAACTCACTCTGAAGACCAGGCTGGCCTCGAACTCAGAAATTAGCCTGCCTTTGCCTTCCGAGTGCTGAGATTAAAGGCATGTGCTACCACACCTGGCTAATTAATACATTTTTAAAAAAAGATAAAAAAATCAGATTTTTAGCTTGGGAAAGAAACATTTTTGAGGTAGTCGATTCTTAACATTCAGTTCGATGAATAAAACTGATTAATCTGAATGAAAAGTTGGGGAAAGGATTTGAAAATGTGGTTCCTTTTCTCATGAGGCACAAAAATTAGCATTAAATGCCAGCTGTTTATATAGGTATGAGGAAAAATATCAACTTTGAAGTGAAGATACATTTTGAGGTACATAGAAAGAAAGCTTATTCCTAAGGGCACTGTGAGCCAAATAACTCTTTTTAGTTTTACTTTTGCACTTTAAACTGTAGTGACATGGGCAAACACTTAGGAAAAGTGAGACTTGAGAAAGAAATGAAATGTATTAGAAAGAAATCCCCAAAGCTATTGCACTGTCAGAGCAAGTAAGCATTCTGGAAAGAGGGCACAATCAATAATATTAAAGACTGGTTTCATTTATTATTATGGACTTCTGTGAAGGCAGTTTGATATGCAGTTTTTCAATATCCCCAAAGCTTCCTCGAATTTCTTCGGTGGGTATGCATGTAGAGATCGGAAAGTCCGGGGTTGGGGGATGAGCAGAAAGCTTCTAGCCTGCAATTATAGCTCTCCTTCATAATGTGTTTTATAGACATCGACCTGAATTGCTGGTTGTCTTCCACATATCCAAGACTTTTCATGTTCCAATCTACTTGACCTCTGAAGGTTAGAGGTGTACCGAGCAATTTATAAACAAAGCAAATGTCAAGGGGAAGCATAAAATATCATTTAAGTGTTTACCTTTCAAAGTAGGAGATTGTGCTTTGCAGTTTCCAAGGGAGGGAAACAATCATCAACCTTACCCAGCTGTGATACCTCGGAACGACAATAACCATCATCACAAGATATCCATACAGGTGCCATAGTGGCACTCTTATCTTGGTGGTAACCAGCATCTTTTTGTTTGGAATTCCAGACCCTGAACAGGAAGAAAATCATGTCCAGAACTAGAAAGCTAACCAACTACCTGTGATTTGTGACCTTAGAAAGTACTACCATCTCGTTCATAAACTGAAATAACTCTTAACTACATTCTAAACTTTACTCATTTACCCATAGATGCATGTATTTCTCGCTCCTCATCAAAGAAGCTTCCCTTTATAGCAGATGGAGACTAGTACGGAAAAATCACAACTAGCCAAAAATTCAGAGATCAGCTAATAATTGGGTACAAGTTCCAATCAACAAAGCATAACTTCTGAACCTAAGGCTCAGATCACAACATGGGAACATTCTGTAAGTGCCAGAGAGGGGTAAGTGTGCTGTGAGCGCCAGTCTCCTAGAAAGTACTCTAGAGAGCACTGCTTCATGTATTACACTCACACTTTAACAATATGGCTGCATAAATAGGACCTGAACAATCACAACGCCAAGAGATACTCTAACCTTCAAGAAAGAAATCTTGCAGGTTCCACACATAGATAATGACAGACAAGTACTGTGAAGAGAGTAATAACAGTATTTCCCATGGATGAGCCTTCTAAGTGGTTACACTACCACGTGGTCAGCCCTGAAATCATATGTACACAAGCAACATTAAATTGATTCAGCATGTTTCATTTGAATATTTGTGGTGTGTGTGTGTGTGTGTGTGTGTGTGTGTGTATGTGTGTTTGTCTAAGAAAGAGAGGTTTCCAATTTGAGGAGTGAGAATCATGAGAGGGATTCAAGGAAGAAAAGGAATGGGGGAATATATATAATATATATATATATATATATATATATATATATATATATATATATATATTATATATATTCTTACATACTTCTTTTTAAATTTCTCCTTTGAAAATTTAATATATGCATGCAAAGAAATATGAACATATCAAAATCAACATGCCACAGAATCCACTTCAATCCAACATGAACCAGTGGAAACAAAGATGAGATTCTAAGACAATTGTTTCAGTGAGAGATAAAAAAAGCATAACTTAACTCTACAAATGTAAAATACTCAAAGTCAGAGCCTTATGGATACAGAAGTGGTCGCCTGCAGTCGACTATTGGCCTGAGCACAGGGAACACAATGGAGGGGTTAGGAGGACTAAAGGAGACTCCCCAGAGCTCCTGCCTCATCACCCCAACATTCCACTATGCTGGGGTATCAAGCCATCACACAACCAAGGACCTCCCCTACCACTAATGCCAGATAAGGTCATCCTCTGCTACATATGCAGCTGGAGACATGGGTCCCTCCATGTGTATTCTCTGGTTAGTGGTTTAGACCCTGGGAGCTCTGGGGAGTCTGGTTGGTTGATATTGTTGTTCTTCATATGGAGTTGCAAACCTCTTCAGCTCCTTTAGTACTTCTACCTCCAGTGATTATTTTGTTTCCCCTTCTAAATAGGATTGAAACATCCACACTTTGGTCTTCCTTCTTCTTGAGCTTCAAAAATAAACATTTTTTAAAAGTACATAAAAACTACAGGTCTGTTTCTGGTACTTAGTAGTTATCTTCCATAAAATTAAAATCACATCATGGTCAAATTGTTAACTGGTTATTTAACCTATACTGAAGTTTCTTTATTATATATGTAGGCTATATATAGGAAATTGTTTTCAGAAAATCATCATACCTGAAATATTTTGTTAGATCCCATACCAATTTATCAGGAAAATGGGCAAATGGAAATAAGATCAAGAATGAGACTTCACTATGTTTATTATTATTTCTACCTGTCTTTTTACATCTCTTACTTTGTTGAATTAAATAACATAATCAAATATCACAACTGGAATTCATTGTAAATTTTGTATCATCTCCATTAGTAAGAATACTGGAGTAAACACCAGTATTAAGCTACATAGTTAAAGCAGTTTATGTTGGCTTAAATTCCAAACGCCCAACCACATAATTTTGAGCACCATCAGGAAAGGAGACAGGAAGAAAGAAGATTTAACAATAGAAATCACACAGTAGAGTGTTCCATGCCAGGCTGTGGGGCACATGCTTTTAATTCCAGCACTTGGGTGGCAGAGGCAGGCAGATTTCTGAGTTCAAGGTCAGACTGGTCTACAAAGTGAGTTCCAGGAAAGCCAGGGCTATACAGAGAAACCCTGTCTCGAAAAAACAACAACAACAACAAAACAAAACAAACAAACAAAAAAAATCCACAGTGACTTTAGAAAACACAATTACATTAAAAACCAAAAACTCAGGAAGCTTTCTTCCTGCTAAAATGTTTAATGTTTTTGTGAGATAAGTAGGGAGACCTAGATAAAAAGTAAATAACTACAAGCCCAGGAGCTGCACAAAATGCAGTGATTTACTAAATACTACAAGAAAACGGATGATCATACATTTGAGAAAGCAATGCATTTTGGGAAGAGCTCCTGGGCACAGCCTATGCCAAATACCAGTAACTACTTTAAATAACAACCAGGAAGGAAACTGAGAAATGGATCTAAATGGGATAGAGTGAAGTGGAGGTACCAGGCCCAAGGGCCTTCTGCTCTCTTTTATTAGTAGTAGTATTTTTATGAAATGCTTCCAATAAGATAAAATGATGCCTACAAGTCCATACATGAAAACAAACTGCAGGATATTTGACAGTCCCAGCAAGAGAATTTGAGAGATACTTGTATTTGCTTAGCATCTGATTTTAAACATCTTAACATCCTCATCCTTGGTATTGTCAGTCTTAAAAGGACAGTTTTCCTTAAACAGAACTATGAAGTAGTAACTCAGGCAGATAAGGTAGAAAGTTATGGTGGTCAGCAATATTTCCCAAACACAAACAAAGCATGACTTATTTTTTGTATTATATCAGAAAAATAATAAAAAATCTTCAAAGATGATCAAAGTACCAATTTTTATAATATTATGTATGTGCATATCTATATCTATATAATAGAAGAGAGGTAATTTTATTAGAAGTGTTCATTGTGTGCAAAAATTACTATATATTATAATATGTGATTCATCTATTGCCACTTGAAAGTAGCAATGGTCTCTAATATATTTCACTGAATGGGTGTAGATAGCCTTACATTTTGTGCTCATCAACTTAACTTTTCATAGAAGGTCATGTAGAACAAGTGTTTCCTAAAAAGCATTGGAGAGTCACTTCAGAGTCATATATGATCTGAATGTGTGGTAATGGTAGACAGTCCTAATGGTAGTTCTTCTTTGCCATCTAATAAATTCATGTTCCAAATGACAGATGCATTCTTAAATATAACTTGTATCTCCAAACTTCCTACTAGATAAACCTAGTGCATTGTCAGTTCTGTTCTCTTGGACTTGATGAGAAGGTAAGAAATAGGGAATCTACACATTGACAAGCAGTAAGGCTGGACATTAGTAAATGCATATTCATTAAATACATGATTAAATTCCAAATCAGAATTTAATGGACATCTCTTGTATACCAGGTACTTTACTGATTAAAATAGTATTTTTTTAAGAATAATTGCTGTTCTTATTTAATGACATTTCTTATGATTAAAGAAATGAACATAAAGCGTGTAACATTGCTTGATGTGTTATAAATTATTTATGAATCCATGTCAGAACACAATTAAAAAGTAATCATAGAGCTCAGGTGTGAAGAAGCTTACAGTACTCAAGCAGAAAATAAGCATGGGGAACAATCGTTAATTCCAAGCAGGACATCTTAGATATGATTTTTTAAAAGTCATAGAAGGTCTGGAGTAATGATTGGTGTACTCCCACAGAAAGAATTTCGAGGAGGTATCAAAAGCCAGCGCAAGAAAGTCAACAGAAAGATTCTAAGTGGATAGTCACCTCTAAGCTTGTTTATGGCTAGTTTTCCTCTTCAGGGAGAAAGACAACTGTAAACACATACTACTTTCTTCATTTACAGGTAGGTCATATTTCATGTTTTATTAACTTATTTAAATCATAGATTAAGCAGTCAATAGAAATATCTAACTAAAAATAAAGTACTATTAACTAAGAATATTGTCTCTAAACATTAACAATTTTAAAGTATTTATCTAGGATATTCAATAAGAATTTGGTAAACACAAGATTTAGAAATTCCTTTGTCCCAGAGATAATAGAAAATATATGTATCATTTTAATCTTCAAAAGTGCATTTGCTTCCCTATTATTCTTTCCAGAAATTAACTCTTACAGGTTTGTATCATTAAGTCCATGTGCTCCTACGATATAGTATAAAAGCATTTGATAGCAAGCAATAAACAATCCTACCATATTGAAAATATACTAAATAACTTAAGCTGGATAAGAAAAGACTTCAGAATTTTAGCTACTATGTTTTCATATCAAAATAAGTCTGAGTTTCACTGGAAAAAACAATCAGTTTTCAAACATTATTTTAGAAAATAAACAAAAGAACAAAAGAAACAAAATGAACAAATAAAAAATATAAAAATCCATTGGAGGGGAACTTTCTAATTGATGATCAATGAAACAAATGTCTTAAGTGCTACAAGAAGTTCCTGGACAATTTTTCAGATACATAACTTAACATCTTTATGTTGAACTTGTAGATAACTGTTGTAGTTTGATTTAGATTGCTGTAATAAACACCATAACCAAAAACAACCTGGTATGGACCAGCTATTTCATCTTACTGCTCATTCTACTTCATGAAGGGAAGCAGGACAAGAACTCAAGGAGGCATGAACTGAAGCAGAGGAGGAATGCTTCTTTCTGTCTTTCTCAGCTACCTCATATCATGAAGGATCATATGCCAGGGGTGACATACCTCCCTTAGTGGATTGGGCTCTCCTACATCAATAATTAATCAGGAAAACACCATATAAAATCACCTATTGGCAATATGATATAGTAGGCAATCCCTCAAAAGGTTCCCTCTACACAGAATACTCTATATTATTTCCATTTGATAAAAAACCTAACCAGCACACATATTTTCATTATATACTCCAATACTGAAACTCATTGAGAGAAGGAAAATGCACAGCTGACATTGTAAGAGGCTGAATGTGACAAACATGGTTATCACACTAAAATCTATTTTTGCTAATTAAATTTTGTGTGGTCTACCTGAATTTTACAACCAGAAATACCTAGATATATCCAACAACCCTGGAAAGTGAATGGAATCATTTAAACAACCACCATGATCCCGAAACAAAAGAGGGAACCCCATGAATGAGCATAAATGTCCAGTGAAGTAATATTTGCCATTGGGTTCACATCATAAATATTCAATACCCATATCTAAAAGAACGTGTTAATTGACCACATATACATTTTATTTCCTTTTGCTTACGTGCACATCTCTGACAAATAGCGCTGCTCTTCAAGAGGGCTTTGTGATTGTTTATTTATGCGTATCTGAGTTCTGCGTGTATAAACCCACGTGTGTGCTATGGGATGTGCCTGTGTGCACAAGTGGATGCCTGAACAGGATATCAGGTGCCTTTTTTTTTTAATCAGTTATCACATTTAGGTATTTATCATTTCTTCAGACAATGTATTTCCCTGAAGCACGCGGGCTTACATTTGCTGGCCAGCCGAGAAGCCAGTGAGACTAAGTGATTTTTGGGTTTCTGCCCCCATCAAACCTGGGGTTATGGTTGTGTGTGGGGTACCTGGCCTTGTTACATGGTAACTGGGATAAAGACTCAAATCCTCCTGAAGGTACAGCCAGGCTTTTAATCATTGAGACAAGTCTCCAATCACAGGATTGCATGATTTTTTTTATCACATCCACCTGTACCTTTCTGTTAGTTTCATGTTGAGACACATTTATTTAGGTTATTCTATTGAATTTATGTGTTCTTTTGCTATATTTCTTTTGTAATAATACATTATTAAATACTGTACATTGATTTCAAAATTATTGCTTTTATTTTTTGAGAGTATAAATCACTTCATTTCTCTTCTTTACTTTTGTCACTCTAAACCCTTCCATCTCTCTCTCTCTCTCTCTCTCTCTCTCTTTCACACACACACACACACACACACTCTCAATCATTTTATTCATTTACATTTCAAATGATATCCCCCTTCCTAGTTTTCCTTCCACAAACTCCCCTTACCCCCCCTCTCCACTCCCCTTTGCCTCTATGAGGGTGCTCCTCCACCCAATCACCCACTCCTGCCTCACAGCTGTAGCATTCCCCTATGCTGGCACATCGAGTCTCCACAGGCCAACTGTCTCCCCTTCCATTGATGTCAGATTAAGCCATCCTGTGTTACATATGTAACTAGAGCCATAGATCCTTCTATGAATACTCTTTGGCTGGTGGTTTATTCCCTGGGAGGTCAGGGTTGTTGAGTTAGTTGATATTGTTCTTCCTAGGATGTTACAGTCCCCTTCAGCACCTTCAGTACTTGCCCAAGCTCTTCTTTATTTTAACATGTAAATGAAATGAATGTATTTTAAACATATATATTTGAAGTTGGAATGGCATTTATAATAAGATCAAGTGAAAGATGATATTAATCATAAGATCAAATGTTGTATAACAAATAAATAGCAATAATCTGCTTTTGTAAAATTCTATTTTATTGGATATTTTATTTATGAACATTTCAAATTTTATCCCCTTTCCCAGTTTCTCCTCTGCTAACCCTTATCCCATCCCCCCATCCTGCTTCTATGAGGGTGTTCCCTCACCCACCTACCCACTCCACCTCACCACCCAAGTATTCCTCTACACTGGGGCATCAAGCCATTACAGGACCAAGAGCCTTGCCTCCCATTGATACCATATAAGGCCATCCTCTGCCACTTATGCAGCTAGAGTCATAAGTCCCTCCCACCATGTGTTTCCTTTGGTGGTTTAGTTCGAGGGAGCTCTGGGGGTACTGGTTTGTTCATATTGTTGCTCCTCCTACGGGGCTGCAAACCCCTTCAGCTCCTTGGTCCTTTCTCCAGTTCCTTTACTGGGGACCCTATGCACTGTCCAATTGATGGCTGTGAGCATCTATTTCTGTATTTCAGGCACTGCCAGAGCCTCTCAGGAGACAGCTGTATCAGGTTTCTGTCAGCAAGCTCTTGTTGGCATCCACAATAGTGTCTGGGTTTGTAACGCCTGTATATGGGATGGATCCCCACGTGGCAGTCTCTGGATGGCATTTCCTTCAGTCTCTGCTCCACACACTGTCCCATAATTCCTTTAGACAGGGGCAAATTTGGATCAAAAATTTGGAGATGAGTGGGTGGCCCCTTCCACCTTCCAGGAGTCTTGTCTAACCTCTGGTTATGGTCTCTACAGCTTCTCCTTCCATTTTGTTGGGTATTTAAGCTAAGGTCATCCCTGCTGGGTCCTGGGAGCCTCTTGATTTCTTGGCATCCGGAACTTTCTGTTCACTACTTGGGTCCCTGGGCTCAGTCTGATGGTTTGCTGTGAGTATCTGCATCTGTCTTATACAGGTTCTGACAGAGCCTCTCAGGGTACAGCCATACCAGGCTCCTGTCAGCAATGCCTTCTTGGCATCAGCAATAGTGTCTTGTTTTGGTATCTGCAGATGGGATGGATCCCTAGATGGGACAGTCTCTCGATGGCTTTTCCTTCAGTCTCTGCTCCATTTTTTGTCCCTACATTTTCTTTAGAAGGAACAATTTTTGGTTAAAAAATTTGAGATGGATGGGTGGCTCCATCCTTCAACTGTGGGCTGTGCCTATCTACTTGATGTGGTCTTTACAAGTTTTATCTCTCTTTTGCTGGATATTTCAGCTAAGGTTATTCCTGTTGGGTGCTGGGAGCCTCTTACTTCCCTGGCATCTGGGGCTTTCTAGTGGTTGGCCCCAGTTCCCCATTTTCCACTGCTACATATTTCTATTCAATTTCCTGAACCTCTGTACTTCTCTCTTATTGCTTCCCATACCTGATCCTGCACCCATTTTCTTCTGTCGTCTTTTCCTTTAAGGTACCTCCCTCCCTCTACCTTTTGTGAGGGGACCTTTTGTGTCCCCTCTTCTATGTAGGACTGAAGCACCTACACTTTGGTCTTCCTTCTTCTTAAGCTTCATATTGTTTGTGGGTTTTATTTAATGGCTGAGAAGCACCTAAAGAAATATTGAACATCTTTAGTCATCAGAGAAATGCAAGTCAAAACGACCCTGAGATTCCACCTCACACCAGTCAGAATGGCTAAAATCAAAAATCTCAGGTGACAGCAGATGCTGGTGAGGATGTGGAGAAAGAGGAACACTCCTCCATTGATGGTGGGATTCCAAGCTGGTACAACCACTCTGGAAATCAGTCTGGCGGTTCCTCAGACAAGTGGACATAGTTCTACCTAAGGACCTAGCTACAGCACTCCTGGACATATACCCAGAAGATGCTCCAACTTGTAATAAGGACACATGCTCTACTATGTTCATAGCAGCCATATGTATAATAGCCAGACATTGGAACAACCCATTTGTCCCTCAACAGAGGAATGGATACAGAAAATGTGGTACATTTACACAATGGAATGCTACTCAGCTATTAAAAACAATGATTTCATGAAATTCACAGGCAAATGGATGAATATAGAAAATATAATCCTGAGTGAGGTAACTCAGTCACAGAAGACCACACATGGTATGTACTCACTGATAAATGGGTATTAGGCAAAGAATGTGGAATACCCAGGATACATCTCATGGACCACATGAAGCTCAAGAGGAAGGTAAAATAAAGAATGGATGCTTCACTCTTACTTAGAAGGAAGAACAAAATAATCAAGCGAAGTAGAGGGTGGGAGGGAAAAGAAGAGTGGGAGGGCATAAAATGGGAAGAATCATGTATGGGAGGAGATGAGGAGATGTACAGAGGGTCAGGAAATTGAACAGTGGTTTGTAGCAATGGGGGATGGGGAACTGGGGATAGCAACCAGAAAGTCCCAGATAACAAAAAAAGCCAGAGCCTCCCCAGACCCCACTGGGATGATATTAGCTGAAATAACCCATAAAGTGGAGGGCGAACCTGTTGAGACAATATCCAGAGGTTAGGCATGTCCCCCTACAGTTGAGGGATAGGTCCACTCACCCATCTCCAAAATTTTAACCCAGAATTGCTCCTGTCTAATAGAAATACAGCAACAAAGAGTGGAGCATAGACTTAAGGAAAGGCCATCCAGAGACTGCCTCACCTGGGGATCTATGCCAAATACAGACTCCAAACTCAGACACTATTGCTGATGCCCAGAATTGCTTGCTTACAGGAGCCTTATACAGCTGTCTCTTGAGAGTCTCTGCTGGATCCTGACCAATACAGATGTAGAAGCTCACAGCTAATCATTTGTCTGAGTACAGAAACTCCAATGGAGGAGTTAGGGGAAGGACTGAAGGAGCTGAAGGGGCCTTATCTGGCATCAATAGGAGGGGAGNCCCTTGGTCCTGTGATGGCTTGATGCCCCAGTGTAGAGGAATGCTAGGGTGGTGAGGTGGGAGTGGGTAGGTGGGTGGGGTAACACCTTCATAGGAGCAGGGTAAAGCGGGGTTGGATAGGGGGCTTGCAGAGGGGAAACTGTGAAAGGAGATAACATTTGAAGTGTAAATAAATAAAATAAATAAGATTAAAATTATAAAACAAGAAATAGATTTACATTTAAAAGTATTGACTCAGTAATCTTTTTATTAAGGATTGCGCAGTATCACATTGGTGATGAAATCTTAGTAAGTGTTAAAGGCAATGTGATGGGAAGAGACTGCAAGTGTAAATTATACTAGTATTATTGCTAATGCTTAAAATCAGTGTCTCCTTAAATCCAAAGTTCATATGCCATTTGGAGAAAAATAAATTATTAAATTATCTTGATTGTCAAGGCTGTTTAACTGGATAGCTGTAATACATTTCTGAATTGATATTTAGTAATTTTGTGTTGAGCCACTAAAAGGAACATTCCTCCATTGATAGAATGTAATGGTTTATTCAGTCTGTGAGACATGGCTTTCAGATATTGAAAGTTACACGACTAGGTACTTTCCATGATGCCTATGTTCTTACAACATCTTCTCTTTAAAAAAACTTGAGATTGCTGTGGTAGGTGAACATTCTGCAAATTTCAAGGACGCATGTCAGTAGCAAGGAATACAATTTGAAAGGCCATTGGTGGTACTGATTGTGAACTAGATAATGATAATTATAATTATCTACAAAGTACCCCCACTGTGTTTTAATACCCTAATAATATGCCACATACACATCCTTTAAGCTTACTGAAAAAATTCAAGTATCTCATTATTACCATGGTTATAGATCTGAAAAAAAGCATGAGGCTTAGAGGGCTTATGTAAATAGTTATTATCAAATAACTGCAAGGCATAGTTGTAGCATTATCAAAAGATATACCTGAATTTATCTATCTGTCTATCTATCTATCTATCTATCTATCATCTATCAATAAATCATCAGGTCAAAATTGCTAATAGTTATGTGACTAAGCTTTCCTGACATGCTTGCTGGGCTTAGGTATAGCATGGATTAATGCTGAATCATTGTGTCTCTGCGTCCCTTGAGAATTGTGTTAAACTTGAGGTGATCATAGAAAGGAATGCTTTCACAAATTGTATATGCATGGACTGCTTCACGCATAATGTTTTCACATGTAATAGAGCTATGGATTTCAGTTCTTCAAGATGAAAATATTCTAGGAACTAGTTGCATAACACTAGTACATCACTAAGCTTCATACCTAAAATGATTACAACTGTAAAGTTAATGATGTGTATATACAATTTAAAAATTACAAATTCTCACTTTACAAGATAAGAAGCTCAGGTAATGCTGGACCTGGTCCAAACCTGTAGAGAAGTATTTTGTGTCTGTATTATATGTGGCACCTGTCAATAATACATTGGATGTCCGATAGCTTAGGCAGGAAATAGCAGGTGAGGATTCTGGAACAGTGCCCATCAGGAGTTTTGCCCAGAAAGATGTGATGAGATAGATGCACAGAACCTGAACACAGGTAACAAGCCATGTGGCAGGGTACAGACTAGAATAAGTGAAATATTTTAAGTTATGATCTAGTCAGGGAAAAGCCTAGCTACATGGCCAAGGTATTTGTAAATATATTTTGATTCTGAGTCTCATTTCTGAGAGCATGAGGCTGGGAAGAAGAACCAGACCTAAGTTTTACACAATCCTGCCTCTTCCATAGCACACATATGGGTGTTTTCATAAGAGACCTCAATGAAGAAACCAACATTAATTTCAGAGGTCATCAGAACCTCTTGACCACACTTTTTCTCTGCCATGCCGTCTTTCCCACTAATAGCTGTATCCCACACACTCTTGCTGGTGAAGTGAGCAAAGTGTGCTGTTGCTTTGATGGTCCCCAGTGCCCCAGAAATTCCAGACTGTGATGATACCTTTGGCCTTGGCATCAATTTGTCTTAAGCTTCAAGATAATTTTATCTTAAAATACCTTCTGTGATGACACATGGAAGAGATTCCTCCTACTCTGACAGCTAAGAAGTGAGGAAGCTTTGAAACAGCTGCTCCATATCTAAGAGGCCGTCTTTTCGGCTCCACTGACGATGATGCTTTTTGAATTTGAGAAAACAAGAGGTAAAAGCTTTCCCACACAAGAAGTTGCTGTCAGTCCCTGCATTAAGGTGGCAGCTCTAAAGTCTGCCCGGAGAAGTCCCACTTCACTCTGAGTGCTGAGATCCAGCTTCTCTTTGGCTAGCTTCAGCCTACTTGGCTCACCAGAGGTGATCAGGATTTATGGGGCTTGCTATAGCTGCCAGCTCCCACTTCACTTTTCTTGAGGATACCATTGCCAACAGCTACTTGCCCAGGGAAGCAATGGAGAGCCATTACTTACACATAATCTGGTCTTTGAACCATAACCTCTGAAACACACAGTTAAACCAATAGAAATTAATGTCAGTGTCCATCTGCCATTTTCTTCTAATAGCTCACTGAGGTAGACTGACATGACTAGGCTATACTCCATGGCAACTTCCTCTGCCACAGTATTCTCCAATTTGCTTTGTGATTGATGCTAAAACAAGTGATTTCTGAGTTGCTCTGACCGTAATAGTTCACACAAAGTTTTATTGCATGACTAGTATGTCCACTTTTTTTGATGAGTATTTTGGTCGAATATCTTATATTAACTGAATCAATTTCTAGTTTATTTTGATTTTTGCCAACTGAACCTATCTAACACATAATTATTTTTGTGCTCTGATAAACCTGCATGGGGCATAATCTGGCCTTGAGTTTGGCTGTTCTCTACCTCATCAATTACTGGCCAGAGCTAGGTCAAGTCAGAACTCTTAGAAGGCCTCAGAACTTTTACATCACTAATACAACAAAAAAGCTCTATTTTTTGTTGTTGTTGTTCATGATAAAACATATTTTCAGGTGGCAGGGAGATGGCCCAGAGGTTAAAGTGATTGTAGTGAAGGCCAGACACAAATATGAATGCCTGTAATCCCACTGCCAGGAGCTGGCAACAGAGGGACACTGGAAGCTCACTATTCAGCTAGCCTGGCTGGATCAAAGAGCTCCAGACTGTAGAAACATATACATGCAGGCAACAGGTCCAATAGGCAGTATTCACATGTATCAAATATATAAATTACACTCTCTCTCTCTCTCTCTCTCTCTCTCTCT
>NC_034594.1:10845113-10880593 GCF_900095145.1 Mus pahari | reverse complement strand
TATATATATATATATATATATATATATATATATATATGTGTGTGTGTGTGTGTGTGTGTGTGTGTGTGTGTGTGTGTGTGTACATGGAACAAATTTGGGAGGAACAAGAGCTTTAGATGGGATCTGGGAGGTGTAGGGTTGATGAGATGGAAGGCAGAAATTATGTCATTATATTTTGGTTGTGTTAAAAAAATGAACAATTGTAAGATAATGCTTGATAGAAAAAGACACTGAATGTCAAGGTCTAGCCTCTACATACACATACATTTCTAGTACCTGCATACACATTCATACATGTGCATCAAACACACACACACATACACACACACACATACACATTTTCAAGAAATGCCTGCTTCATTCTTCCTATCAACAGCCTCTGGTCACTGTTCTTATTTTATTATATTATTTCATTTTTATTATATTTATTTTTTTATAATCCATATTTTATTCCCCTCCCCCATCCACCCTCCGACTTCCACATCCCATACCTCTTCCCAACAAGCGCCCCCACCCTGTCTCCTTGTGGATGTCTCCAACCCCGACCCTGCCTGACCTCTAAATTCCCTGGGGACTCCAGTCTCTTGAGTGTTAGATGCATTATCTTAGAATGAACACAGACCTGAAAGTTCTCTACTGTATATTTGTGGTGGGTCTCATATCAGCTGGTGTATGCTGTCTGTTTCGTGGTCCAATATTTGAGAGATCTCAGGGGTCCAGATAAATTGAGACTGCTGGTCCTTCTACAGGATAGTCCTTCCTCTCAGCTTCTTTCAGCCTTCCCTAATTAAACAACAGGGGTCAGCTGCTTCTGTCAGTTGGTTGGGTGCAAATATCTGCATCTGACTCTTTCAGCTGCTTGTTGGGTCTTTCAGAGGGCAGTCATGATAGATCCCTTTTTGTGAGTGCTCCATAGCCTCAGTAATAGTATTAGGCCTTCAGACCTCCACTTGAGTTGAATCCCACTTTAGGCCTGTTGGTGGACCTTCTTTCCCTCAGGCTCCTCTCCATTTCCAACCCTGTAATTCTTTCAGACAGGAAGAATTATGGCTCAGAGATGTGACTGAGGGATGGCAACCCCATCCCTCACTTGATGTCCTGTCTTCCTTCTAGAGGTAGGATCTATAAGTTCCCTCTCCCTTCTGTTGAACACATAATTTAAGATCCTTTTCTTTGAGTCCTGAGAGTCTCTCAACTCCCAGGTTTCTGGTGCATTTTGGAGGGTTCCCCCAACCTCCTATTTCCCAAGGTTGCCTGTTTTTAATTCTTTCTGCTGGCCCTCAGGACTTCAGTCCTTCTCCCATACCAGATCAGGTTCCCCTCTCCTGCCAACTGACCCCTCCCCAGTCCACTTTCCCTCCCAGGTCCTACTGTTCTTAAATGTACTTTGCTTAGCACAGCAAAACAGCAACTCTTGAGAATTTGCAAGTTTCCTCCCTGATACTTTGCTCAGAGCAAAGTGTCTACTTTTCCCTGTAACATCCATTCACAGACAACCTCTTAACTTTCCATAGGACTACACTATCTTTCCATCCTATGTGTGCTTGTTTTATATGCTTCTGGTCTATGTTTAAGTCTCAATCTATTGAAGATTTGGGTTATTTTTTATTTCTATTACTCTCATTTGACTTATTTCATCCTATGGACTTGTCATCTATACACTTGTAAATGGAGATTAAAGTGTTTGCACTTCCTATTTCCTGGAGGTGTCTGAGGATGGAAGATCAATCATAAGCACATGGAAGTGTTTTCTCATTGTAAAGCTATGGATGAGTTTTGCATATTTTCATGAGAACTATTATGTGTAGGTAGTCAGAAACTACTTAAGAAAGTTGCGAAGGCTCCAAGAAAAAACTTTGCAATTCAAAAGTGCTGTTTCATTAGCGTGTATTCAGTCACACAGCATTTTAAAATGTCATCACTTTTCTAAACCTGTATGAGATATATTCTTTTTGAACCTTTACTCATAGTTTGTTAAAATGCAAAGATAAACAGAAAACAGAAAGCTTTGAATATTACTTGTCAGAAATAATGAACTATCCCTCCTCTGAATTCTGATGAGCAAATCAACACATTCAGTTTTCCATCAAGTAAGAAAAATAGCTGTCTCACAGAAACACATTTTCATTTATATGATCAAATTGATATTGCTGTCATGGTGACCTTTATATCTCTGTCTTAAGGTAATCTATGCAAAGTCATCTACCAAAACGTACCCTAGAACTCTCTGCTCTGCTTAACCAAAGAATGTTTACCTGTTTAGAAACCCTAGCCTTCTAAAGTTTGCTAATCTTTACTAGTGTAACTGATGACTGTGCTTCCTTCTGTAAGCACACACACACACAAAATCTCTCAAATGTCTCTTGTTGCTAACTAGATATAAGCTCTAAAATGTATATAAGGCATATATGTGTGTGTGTGTGTGTGTGTATGTGTGTGTACATGCATATGCATTCAAACATGTGCATAACACATGTACACAGAGATGCATATATGTATACACACACACACACACACACATATATATATATATATATATATATATATATATATANAGAGAGAGAGAGAGAGAGAGAGAGAGAGAGAGCCATACACATATACAAATACAGGTACACATGTGCACATATACATATATGCACATATTCATATATGTATATATCCTGCATATAAGTCATTTGGAGACAGATGACATATAGTTTTCTGATAATTTATGTCAGCTAAGATTTACTGTAGGTATTCCCATTACCTTTACTTGACTGTGGTTGCTATAAGAGGACCTTTATTTCTGTGCTTTGTTCCTGTTGTCATTTAAAATCGATATGAACAATGCCCAATTTCACATTTACTGTGACTAAAGGAAGTACAATTATAAAGGAATGCACATAAGAGTTGAGAAAAATAAATGGACACTTTTAAAGAGCATCAGGCCTTTCATGAAAGGATTGGAAGGACATCCATCAAGCAAGGTGAGACAGTGGCTGGCCTTCTATGAAGGTTTATAGGTTTGTGATGGTAGTGGCCCCCAAAGCAATTACCTGGAAAGCTGTTTCACCACCATGTTTTAGCAAAGATTTTGAGGCCAGATTTCTATTATTTTCAACTTCTTACCAAGAAAACAATGTATGTCAGATTAAGTAAGTGCTTTAGATACTTGTACTTTGTCCTAAAAGAAAAATCAACCTTAGTTCAAAGAAGAATTCTGTGTTACTTGTTTACCTGGGCTATATAATTTACATGGTAGAGTGGATTTTGTTTTTTTCCCAGTCTATGTTCTTTAAAGTCCACCAGCTGACTCATTGCCACAGGAACTGTAATTGATTATGCTTTATTACAGCTTACTTAGACCCTGGAGTTTTAGCAAAGTTATTAAAACCATGCTATTCCAAACCTTTGAAGGTTCAACTTCTTCAAATTTTTAGCATCATCTAATTACTGGATTCGAGGAAAAGATATGGAAAATAATGGCATTAGCTATGCAAGCACAGATCTTTAGGGACATATGGTCAAAAAAATGCAGGTTAACCATTGTTATTAGTAATTACTTTCAGAAAGACTTGCTGAAAAAGATTAACACCAAAGAACCAATCTTTTCCCTGATTTGTAATGATTTAAGTTTAATAAAAGAAATAACCCATGAGATAAATTCCATTTGGATCTTCAGTTTTCTTTTCAAAATTAAAGGAAAATAATCATTGTTTGTGGTGACATGAATCCAAAAAAATAAATTCTGTTTCTTTGAAAGGGTGTGATTAATCACAATAGCCTGGAGGATCTGTGACAAAATATTTGGTAATAAAATTCACAGGATTAGGCTAATAAAATCTAATTAACAGAGAACACTGAAAAATCTCACAAAACACTATTTAAAATAAATATTCATAAATTTAAGGAATTAGTCACTTTAAAACTCAGTTCATTGAAATGCCAATTACTGAGTTTTCAAATTCAGAGGATACAATTTATCAGTTTCTAATTATGTAAGATGAAAATGACAACACATAATCAGCCACAAAAATGTGACATAATCACAGGAAGTTATTAAGATTATTCTTACTGTATTCATGTAAAAATCTGAGTACAAAGACAAAGAGATGTCTTATGTACCACGATTTAAAAAATGATAGAATTTTCATTCAGATCCACACCCCTCCCCCATGCTTTTTTGGCTTTACTCTCCAAAAACTACACAACACAGAACAGAACAGAACAACAACAGCAACAACCAAAAAAAAAAAAAACAACCCAAAACCAAACAAAATGACCGTACATTTAAAAATATTTCTTTCCAGCTTCTGGCTATTATAAATAAGGCTGCTATGAACATAGTGGAGCATGTGTCCTTATTACCAGTTGTAACTTCTTCTGGGTATATGCCCAGGAGAGGTATTNCTGGATCTTCCAGTAGTATTATGTCCAATTTTCTGAGGAATCACCAGACTGATTTCCAGAGTGGTTGTACAAGCTTGCAATCCCACCAGCAATGGAGGAGTGCTCCTCTTTCTCCACATCCTCACCAGCATCTGCTGTCACAGAGGAATGGATACAGAAAATGTGGTACATTTACACAATGGAGTACTACTCTGCTATTAAAAACAATGAATTTATGAAATTCTTAGGCAAACGGACGGATCTTGAGGATATCATCCTGAGTGAGGCAACACAATCACAAAAGAACTCACTTGATATGCACTCATTGATAAGTGGATATTAGCCCAGAAACTTAGAATACCCAAGATACAGTTTGCAAAACACAAGAAAATCAAGAGGAAAGACCAAAGCATGGATACTTTGTCCCTCCTTAGAATGGGGAACAAAATACCCTTGGAAGGAGTTACAGAGATCAAGTTTGGAGCTGAGATGAAAGGATGGACCATCCTGAGACTGTCCCAACCAGGGATCCATCCCACAGTTAGCCACCAAATGCATATGCCAGCAAGGTTTTGCTGACAGGACCCTGATAAAGCTGTCTCTTGTGAGACCATGCCAGTGCCTGGCAAATAAGAAGTGGATGCTCACAGTCATCTCTTGGATGGAACACAGGGCCCCCAATGAAGGAGCTAGAGAAAATACCCAAGGACCTGAAGGGGTCTGCAACCCTATAGGTGGAACAACAATATGAACTAACCAGTACCTCCAGAGCTCGTGTCTCTAGCTGCATATGTAGCAGAAGATGGCCTAGTAAGCCATCATTGGGAAGAGAGGCCCCTTGGTCTTGTAAACTTTATATGCCTCAGTACAGGGGAACGACAGGGCCAAGAAGTGGGAGTGGGTGGGTAGGGGAGCAGGGAGAGGGGAGGGTATAGGGGACTTTCAGGATAGCATTTGAAATGTAAATGAAAAAAATATCTAATAAAAATTTGAAAAAAATAGTTCTTTCATTTATTTTAAATTATATTACTTTCCCTCCCCAGAACTAATTAACCAAAAAATCAGAGCACAAATTTAAAAACCATAAAAAAATTATTTAAGGATGCTATTGAATTTAAGATTCAAAAGTACTTTATATCCAGATAAGGTATATGTTAATGAATGTACTCACTGAGTAGTCTAAACAGAAGACCATTTCAGATTGTATCAATGTAAATTCAGGTAAAGTATTTGGTTATTAAGATATAGAAGTTGAGGAGGAGTATATACACATGTGAGAGGTGAAAAAAACTCTTCGGCCATTCCTATGAGAAGAGGAGTAAAATCTAATAGCCTTACCAGGCAGAGAGTTTAAAGTATAATGTGGTTGGTAGAATAGTGAACATACAGCAGATTCTACAACAGCAAGGGAAAGAGTCAGAAAAAAAGAGTAGGAAACAAACAAACAAACAAACAATCTTGCTGTGCTGCAAACAATGTTCCAATCCTTAAGCAGTTTTGTTAATGTTTTACACAAATAGGAATTCATATACTCTATGTCCTGGACAACTACCACACATTCAGTCTTCATAATCTATAGTCACTTCCCCATAAGCTGCATGGTTAATTTTAGATCCACCACAAAACACTTATATATTTTCATATCAATATCCAGTTCCTTCAATGTAGGTGGTACTCAACAGCCATTAAAGGCAGAAATGTCACCTTGGTAAGTTTGTGGGAATGTCCTTTCTCAAGACAGAACTTCAGACCCCAGACAACCATACACACACACACACACACACACACACATGAATTAGAAAACTTGGCCTCCATGATGCTATTGTAATGTCAAGAATCTCATGAGAAAGAATGTACCTGCCAAAGGTAGCACAAGGTGTGGGACAGAGCAAACCAATCTCTGCCTGCTTCTCAAGCTACTGAGTTCCAAGTGACAGATTTTAGTTTCTGTTATAAACTCTAATAATAAGCAACTTGACCATCCCTCTTGGCATACCGCATGTGTAATAGAAGTGACTAAGGAAAGAGGATCCACAATATTAACTCTTGATCAGTTATCTCTGATTTTACAATCTAAGATGGACTTATTTTGCCTATGCCTGATTTTTTTGTTTGTTTGTTTGTTTGTGTTTGTTTTTACTACCTTCTACTCATGGCAAAACCGTGGGAAATAAAGCTCTTCAAAATGAAGTTGACTCCAAATGATGTCAAATTTACAAATAGGAAGTGTCTGCTACTTCTACTCTTCTATAGGATGCTAAATCGCTGTTTCTAATGTGGTCCCTATCACACTAAAAATCTCTTAACATTATCAGAAACAAACAAACAAAAAATCCCGTAAATGCTTAGTTAAAGACAATCCATCATAGATCTGTTCTCACCTTTCTTTTCTTTCTTATAAGCATGACTTGAGTAAAAATAGCACATAACTAAAAAGGCATAGTTACACCTTTATGCCCATATTTGATTTACTCAAACTTTACATGATCTGAAAATAACAAATGGATAAACTATTATAAATAAGGTGTTAGAGGAACCAGTTGCACTAGTGATGAACTAGAAATATCCTTAATTAAACAGGGCTGCCATAGCTCCTGCAGGATGAAAAAAAGATAAACACAGAACAGTAATCTGAAGGTGTAAAGAAGTAAGTCAGTTGCATCTATTTATTGTTTGCATTTTACTTTACTTTACTTCTCTTTATTTGCATCCCAGACTGACAGCATAATGTCTTACTTAACATATTGAACCTGAACTATAGAGAATACATAGTTGCTACCATTTCAAGCATATCTGATCATCATCCTGATTAAGTCACTGGCTCATTGTGTGCTGCTTATATCCCATTAACTAGTGAAAGGTCGCAGTTGTGTACCGTGTTAAGTGCAGGGTACATGTGGCATTTGTTTGAGACAGGGGCGGTTATTGGTCAGAAGTGCAGAGTCTTCTAGCAATCATTTTACTGACAAGTAATTGCTTTTAAATCACAAAAGGTGTTGTGTCTGGATTTCAAGTAGCTTCAGTTCATTCTTACATTGACATAGACCTGACAAGTTGATAGGTGATTGGCTTTTTAAACAAAGGTTCTTTTAAGGGAATGGCAACACTTTTCTATCTTTTAATACCAAGTTTCAGAAAAAGTCTAGCTACCAACAAATGACTGACAATGTAGTGCTGTTTCTCTGTATCTAATTATTTTTATGGTAGTGAAACAAAACCCCAAGGGTGTGCTTTGGTCCATTGTCTGCATTTTTTTCCATAATTAGTTCATACAGATTTAATATGAAAATTGATTCATATTCTAAGAGTATTTTGTGTGATAAGATTGTGAATTGGCTTCCAAAGGGAATAGTGTGCTCCTTTTCTATCTGAAACATGTTTGTATCTCAGTTTAATTAGCATATATTGAAAGGTGCTTCGTGTTTTTATGCATCAGACCCTGAGAAATTCAGCTTTGAAATAGCTATAGTCCCTGGATGCTCTTTATTTTCCTCTTAGCCGAATAAAATAGCTTCCTATTTATGAATTTGAATGATAATGTCATTTCTAGTTTCTGCTATCATAGAGAAACAGCTCTTAATGCCAAAATATATACAAAGGCAAATGCTGGTGGTATGTCTGTTTTCCAATTTAAAGCAAAGGACTGTTTCCTTCTTTGATGGATAAATAAGGTAAGAGGTCATTTAGAGTGGGTGTATCTTCAAGTAGCTCACAATGAAAGTACAGAGCAATAGATTTACCTATTTCTCAAGTGTTGATACTTTTGAAAACCCTTTGAAAAGTTATATGTATCTTGTACTGAACATTAAAATATGTACAAATGTATGTAATGGGTTCAGATGAGAAATGTCCTGGGTTATGCAATAGGCAGTGTCTGGCATCACCTGAGAGCCACTTATAAAGATGGGGGACATTAAACACAACATGAATTTTCATAATACCCCATTACTTCAGAATCATCTTAAATAGTAAGATATTTTAATAGATTTAATTTTAGCCAATTGTCTAATTTATACATATACTATAATAACAAGAAAATCATTTGAGACCAAAAAATTGAAGGGTTAAAATATGGAAATTTCCCATGCAAGTTTTCTCTCCAAAAAGGTGTAGTAGTAAGTTACTGACTATTCTGTGCTAAATATGGTGATATTGCATTTGAATTATACTATGTGCAGGTAATTATTAATAATTAAGACATTTTAATCTTAAACCTTCAAGATCTTATATATTTTATTTGATGGAAACACAACGAAATTAGAATATCAGAGGTCATCATTTTAAACATAGAGTAATGCATAAAATTTTCAAAAATTTCAGATAAGCAATGCTTTGTAAAATGTAAAGCATTCATTTTAAGTTGCATTGAGTTATCATTAAATAGAAATGTGACTAAAGCATTTTTTTATTTGCTTAGCTGCTTTCTAAGTGCTTATATTCTGGCACCAATGAAGAAGACCATAAAATCATTGAAAAGCATAAATTTCAGACAAATTTTTACAGTACAATTAACATCTTGCCCATAACGTTGAGCAAGTGTGAACTCTTTTTTATGAAAAATCAGCTAATGAAATTAGTTTAGCATATATGGTTTTTTCAATTGGGTTTAGGAGACATATTAATACTCCTTAAATAAATACTTACTTACAGTCCTAAAATTTGCCTTATAAAAATGACTGTGACTTGTTTTAGAGAACAAAAGGCTGGCAGGTGTCTGCTTGTTCCTTCCAGCTTTGTGTTCTTATTGGGAACACACACTGTGTCATCTTGCTATGTATGGCTTCTGCCTTAAAGTATTTTTATTTTTAATGTGCTCTGAAAAGTATGAATATAATTGCAATGTCATGTGACTTATTTAACTTTATTTATGTTGGTTATAAGGCTATATAAATATATATAGGGTGACTTTTGCCTTTATAGGTTAGTGTATTCCTATAAATGTTTCAAAATTTACTTAACCAAAATGGCACAAGTGTTTGATACTGGATTCACTCATCCATTAATTCATGTGAAACATTTAATTGAATATGTGATTGCAATCCAGGCCCTTTTAGAATTGTTGACATTTTAATAATGAAAAGTCCTGCCTCCTTTTGCATTAGCTACCCACAAGCTGCCAGAAATTCAATGCAGTACTTGCTGTCAACCTAGATGCTGTGGTTATGTAGGTAAAAATTGAGCAAGTATGACACTCTTATACTGAGTAGTGCATGTCAGAGGATGGTCAGGTAAAGAATTGTTACTGGACTGTGTGGGAGTGTTGTGCATAGTGAACGAT
Organism: Mus pahari; assembly: GCF_900095145.1. NCBI lineage: Eukaryota > Metazoa > Chordata > Mammalia > Rodentia > Muridae > Mus > Mus pahari. The sequence goes on along the minus strand of NC_034594.1, from coordinate 10,870,947 downwards.
TAGCTGTAGCTATATGCTGGATGCCCTCAATACTTTGGATACAAGGGCATTTTCCTTTGAACAAAATACTTTAAGACCTCATATTTATGGTTGTTTGTATCAAGAAATTGAATAATGGCTTCTTATAGCAATATAGGTAGAGCAAAGTGGGTATCTAGTATATGTCATTATGATACAGTCAATAGAGACATCTTTCAAATAGATAAGGATGTGAGAAAACTCAAAGAACCAAGCACACGTGAGAAGGGATCAAGCTATTCAATGCATTTTACCATATGTAAACCCCACACTAACAACATCATTTATTGACTAATACTATCTGGGAACAGAAACAGAAACTACCAAATTTTTAAAAATAATTATTTTCCATTTACAAAATTTCTGAAAATACACATTAACTGCCGTTTTCTCGGGAAATTGCAAAAGATCATTGAGTGTATTTAAAACTGTCATAAATCTGATATTCATAGAATTTGTATTCAGGCTTAGATAATGATAGCAGACAGGTCCCAATGTAAAATACATATCTTTTCCAGAAACAGGAATGTTTTATTCAAAAATATTTAAAAGCAAAGGCACCTGTGTACACACAGCCAAGAGTTAGGTAGGTATGTTCTTATTAGGATTTTTGTTTGTTTCTTTTCTTTCTTTTTGTTTTATGGGTTATTTTATTTATTTACATTTCAGATGTTATCTCCCTTCCCAGTTTCCCCTCTACAAACTGCCTATCACCTCCCTCCTTCCCTCTGCCAGTATGAGGGTGTTCACCCACCCACCCACCAACTCTAGCCTCAGCACCCTATCATTCTCCTATACTGGATCATCCAGTCTTCACAGGCCCAAAGGCCTCCACTCCCATTGATACCAGATAAGGTGGCATTTTGAATGTATGTAAATATGCACAGGATGTGCATGCAGTACCTGTAGGGGCCAGAAGGAGGTGTCAGCAAACCTGTAACTGGAGATACAGAGCATTGTGAGCTGACATAGGGATGCTGAACAGTAAAGTACAGTCCTGCACAAGAGCAGCAAATGTTCTGATTCATCAAACCATCTTTTCCAGTGCAAGAGATAGATACCCATTAATAACATAATGCTACACATAATGCTGGCAAAAGAAAACCCTATTTCTTGTTTTGGGGCATAACCTAAATAAAAACTGAGATATTGAAAATATGATTTTAAAATGTATGTAACAACTTAAAAGAACTGATAAAATAAACTATAAAATAATATTGAAATAAGATTAAATGGTAACTTACAGTCCAAGTTTGCATTCCATTGCTATAATAAATAAATTTGGAAGGAATGAAGTTTATTCCATTTTATAATTTATAGGCTGTTATGAAGAGGAGTCAGGGCAGAAGAACAAACAGAAACCTAGTGTTAGGATCTCTTCCAGAGACCACAGAGAAAAGCTACTGTCTTGCTCCTCATAGTTCCTTCTGTTAGCTTTATTAGTTATACATCTCAGGACCAACTGTCTAGGGACACATGCCCTGCAATGGGCTGGACCCTCTGAGAATGTGCCTGTAGATCTTTGTGTATGGTTGGAGCCTAATGGTCTTTTTCAAGTCCAGTTTGGTATATTCAGTCATATTCCTATCCAGCCCATACCTGGCAGGTTAGGTTGCTAGAACTTTATGTGCATAGATCCTGATATCACAAGGAAACAGAATCTCAGAGCTCACTCTTAGAACTTCTGACTTACAATCTTTTTCCTCCCTCTTCTGTAAACTACATGCTCTCTATTAACGTTTTACCTAATCTTATAATTTCTAGAATCAAAAAGTTCTGGAAATTATTTCATGATCAGAAATCTGCCTGTTCTTGGGTAAAGAAGCAGCACACTGCACTAGAAACATATATCTATTAATACTTGATATTTGTAATGATTGGCAGTCTTAATTTAAGCAAAATTAATGTCTGTACGCTTTGTAAATATAATTATTGAAATGATGTTAGAAAATAGCTACTTAAACACACATTAATCCATAGGTACTTTTTGTAGAAAAAAAATAAAACAATTTCTATCCCAAATTCTACTTTATGCTATCCTATAGCAGATATTAACATATACCACTTAATCACTTATCTATTTCTTTGTAATACATTCTTACATGGTGCCTTTCATAGTGTAATATATTCTCTTTTAATCTTATTGTTATTTATTTATTTGATTTGTGTGTTTCTGTGCATATGAATGTATCAGTGTATGTATGCTCCATCACATGAGTGGCTGATTTTGGACAGCTCTCCACTTATACCTTGTGAGTTTCAGGTATTGAACTTGGCTCTCTAGGCTTCACAATAATCAGTTTTAGACACACCAAGCCATGTAGTTGGCCACAACTGTAATATTTTGCTTTTTATAAACCTTAAGTTTTAAAAGCTTACATGTTTGAATTTTTTTCATTATTTGAGACTCTAATTATATAATTTTCCCCTTTGTTTTTCTTCTTCCAAACCCTACCATATACTGTCACTGATATATTTAAATACATGACATTTATTTTTCTCATTACATATTATGTAATACACACACACACACACACACATATATACTCATAAATACATAAATATAAACTTCTAAGATTATTTCTATATTTATATGTTTTCAGGGCTGATAATTTGGTATTGGTAATGAATTGGTATGTCTTTCCTTAGAGAAAGACTATTTCTTCCCCTCTCAACATTCCTTAAATTTTGTGTGTGTGTGTGTGTGTGTGTGTGTGTGTGTGTGTTGTGTGTGTGTATGTGTGTACAAATGCAAGAACCTGTGTTGAGGTCAAAGGACTGACTGAGATTTAGTTTAGTTTAGTTTTTTTTTTTCCATGAGGTTCCAGTGATCAAGCTCAAATCATCAAGTTGGTGGCAAGCATCTTTATCTCCAGAGCCATTTCAGTAGGTTCAGTTAAGATATTTTCTTTACGGTTAAGAGCACTGACTGCTCTTCCAGAGGTCCTGAGTTCAATTCCCAGCAATGACATGGTGGCTCCCAACAATGTTTAAGGGGGCCTGGTACCTTCTTCTGGTGTGTCTGAAGAGAACAATGGTGGTGTACTCATATGCATAAAATAAATGAAAAAAATACTTTAAAAAAGAGATATTTTATTTATATAAATTCAATTATAATTTTCATTCTTCAAACTTGATTACTTTGTTTAAAAAAGGGGTGATTTTTTCAAATAAAATTACTAAAAATAATTCAATATTACAAAGGTAATATTCTATAACCATTAGTATATTGAATGCTAAAATTTATATTATTAAATAATTATATATTATTATTGTAGTAATTATGTTTTCTTATCATACTCTGTCAATCATTCTATCTAGAGCTTCAACATAATTTGTGTAGAATTCAATAGATATTTATTGCATGTTAATTTTATAATTTGATAACTTTATAAATAACTTTTTAATTCCATAGAAAGGAGGGAAACTATGCCCTAGAAGGAAGAGCAACAATATGAATAAACCAGTACTTCCGTCCCCCCCTCCAGCTGTGTCTCTAGCTGCATATGTAGCAGAGGATGGCCTAGTAGGCCATCAATGGAGGAGAGGCCCTTGGTATTGCAAAGATCATATTCCCCAGTAGAGGGGAATGCCAGGGCCAGGAAGCAAGAGTGAGTGGGCTGGGGAGCAGGGCATGGAGGGGGGGTTAGGGGGCTTTGGGGATAGCATTTCAAATGTAAATGAAGAAAATATCTAATAAAAAAATGCCTTAATAAAAAAAGAAAAGAAAATGTAAGAAAGTAATCTTTCAACAAACCTAAAAGAAGATAGCCATATGAACAGAATACCAACTCTAACAACAAAAATAACAGGAAGAAACAATTAGTTTTCCTTAATATCTCTTAATATCAATGGACTTAATTCCCCAATAAAAAGACATAGACTAACAGACTGGTTATATAAACAGGACCCAACATTTTGCAGCATACAGGAAACCCACCTCAGGAACAAAGACACACTACCTCAAAGTAAAAGGCTGGAAAACAATTTTCAAAGTAAATGGTCCCAACAATCAAGCTGGAGTAACCATTCCAATATCGAATAAAATTGACTTCCAACCTAAAGGAATCAAAGAAAACCAAAGAAGGATACTTTATATACATCAAAGGTAAAATCTACCAAGATGAGCTCTCAATTCTGAACATCTATGATCCAAATGCAAAAGCATCCACATTCATTAAAGAAACTTGACTAAAGTTCAAAGCACACATTGCAGTGCACACAATAATAGTGGGACACTTCCACACTCCACTCTCATCAATGGACAGATCATGGAAACAGAAATTAAAAAGAGACACAATGAAACTACCAGAAGTTATGAAAAAAATGGATTAACAGATATCTATAGGACATTTTATTCTAAAAAAAAAAAGGATATAACTTCTTCTCAACATTTCCTGGTACCTTCTCTAAAATTCGTCACAAAATAGGCCTCAACAGATACAAAAATATTGACATAATCCCATAAATCCTATAATATCACCACAGACTAAAGCTGAGCTTCAGTAACAACATAAATAATAGGAAGCTCACATACATCTGGAAGCTGAACAACACTTCTCAATGATAACTTGGTCAGGGAAGAAAAAAGGGAAGAAATTAAAGACTTTTTAGAGTTCAACGAAAATGAAGCCACAACATACACAAACTTATGGGACACAATGAAAGCAGTCCTAAGATGAAAACTAATAGCTCTGAGTACCTCCAAAAAGAAACTAGAGAGAACATACACTACCAGCTTGACAACACACCTAAGACCTCTAGAACACAAAGAAGCAAATTCACTCAGGAGGAGTAGATGGCAGGAAATAATCACACTCAGGGCTGAATTCAACCAAGTGCAAACAGAAAGAACTATACAAGGAACCAACAAAACCAGGAGCTGGTTCTTTGAAAACATCAACAAAATAAACAAACCCTCAGCAAGACTAAAAAAAGGGCACAGGGACAGTATCATAATTAACCAAATCAGAAATGAAAAGGGGGACATAACAACAGAATCAGAAGAAATCCAAAAAAAAAAAATCATCAGATTCTACTACAAAAGCATATACTCAACAAAACTAGAAAACCTGGAGGAAATGGGCAATTTTCTAGACAGATACAAGGTACCAAATTTAAATCAGGATCAGATAACAATCTAAACAGTCCCATATCCCCTAAAGAAATTGAAACAATCATTAATAGTTTCCAAATCAAAAAAAGCCTAGGATCATATGGGTTTAATTCAGAGTTCTATCAAGCGTTCATAGAAGACTTAATTCCAATTCTCCTCAAGCTATTCCACAAAATAGAAACAGAAGGTACTCTACCCAATTCATTCTATGAAGCCACACATACTCTGATACCTAATCCACATAAAGACCCAAAATAGAAAGAGAACTTCATACTAATTTCCCTTATGATTATCCATGCAAAAATACTCAATAAAATTCTCAAAAACTGAATCCAAGAACACATCAAAATGATCATCCATCATGAACAAATAGTCTTCATTCCAGGGTTGCAGGGTTGGTTCAGTATACAGAAATTCATCAAGGTAATTCACTATATAAACAAACACAAGGGGAAACACACACACACACACACACACACACACACACACACATCTCATTAGATTCTGAGAAAGCCTTTGCCAAAATACAACAGCTTTTCATAAAAGTCTTGGAAAGATCAGGAATTCAAGGCCCATACCTAAACATAATAAAGCAATATAGAGTAAACCAATAGCCAACATCAAACTAAATGGAGAGAAACTTGAAACAATTCCATTAAAATCAGGTACTAGACAAAGCTGCCCACTCTCTCCCTACCTATTCATTATTGTACTTGAAATCCTAGCCAGAGCAATCTGACAACAAAAGGAGATAAAAGGGATACAAATTGGAAAGGAAGAAGTCAAAATATCACTATTTGCAGATGATATGATAGTATACATAAGTGACCTCAAAAGTTCTACCAGAGAACTCCTAAACCTGATAAAAACTTCAGTGAAGTAGCTGGATATAAATTTAACTTAAACAAATCAGTGGCCTTTCTCTACACAAAGGATAAACAGGCTGAGAAAGAAATTAGGGAAACCCTTCACAACAGTCACAAATAATATAAAAAACCTTGGTGTGACTCTAACTAAGCAAGTAAAAGATATGTATGAGAAAAACTTGAAGTCTCTGAGGAAAGAAATCAATGACCACAGAAGATGGAAAAATCTCCTATGCTCATAGATTGGAAGGATTAATATAGTAAAAATATCCATCTTGCAGAAAGTAACCTACAGATTCAATGCAATCCCCATCAAAACTCCAACTCAATTCTTCACAGAATTAGAAAGGGCAATTTGTAAGTTCATCTGGAATAACAAAAAACCTAGATAGCAAAAAATACTCTCAACAACAACAACAACAATAACAAAAAAGCCAAACCAAACCAAAACAAAACAAAAACACCTCTGGTGGAATCACCATCCCTGACCTCAAGCTGTACTACAGAGCAATTGTGATAAAAAAAAAAAAAAATGCATGGTACTGTTACAGTGACAGACAGGTAGATCAGTGAAATAGAATTGAAAACCCAGAAATGAACCCACACAACTATGGTCACTTGATCTTTGACACAGGAGCTAAAACAATCCAGTGGAAAAAAGACACCATTTTCAACAAATGGTGTTGACTCAAATGGCAATTAGCATGTAGAAGAATGTGAATTGATCCATTCTTATATCCTTGTACAAAGCTCAAGTCTAAGTAGATCAAGTACCTCCACATAAAATTAGAAATACTGAAACTTTTAGAGGTAAATGGGGAAAAGCCTCCAACATGTGGGCATAGGGGGAAAATTCCTGAACAGAACACCAATGGCCTGTACTCTGAGATCAAGAAATAACAAATGGGACCTCATAAAATTCCAAAGCTTCTGTAAAGGACACTGCCAATAAGAGAAAAAGGCAACCAATATATTAGGAAAAGGTCTTTACCATACCTAAGTCGGATAGAGAAATAATATCCAATATATACAAAGAACTCAAGAAGTAAGACTCCAGAAAACCAAATTACCTTATTAAAAATTAATGCAGAGGTACAGAGCTAAACAAATAATTCTCAACTGAGGAATACTGAATTGCTGAGAAGAACCTAAAAACATGTTCAACATTGTTAATCATCAGGGAAATGAAAATCAAAACAACCATGAGATTCTACCTCACAACAGTCAGAATGGCTAAGGTCAAAAACTCAGGTGACAGCAGATACTGGAGAGGAAGTGGAGAAAGAGGAACACTTCTTCATTGCTGGTGGGATTGTAAGCTTGTACAACCATTCTGGANATCAGTTTGGCAGTTCCTCAGAAAATTAGACATAGTACTGCTGCCAGATCCAATAATACCACTCCTGGGCATATACCCAGAAGAAGCTCCAACTTATAATAAGGACACATGCTCCATTATGTTCATAGCAGCCAGATTTATAATAGCCAGAAGCTTGAAAGAATTCAGATGTTCCTCAACAGAAGAATGGATACAGAAAATGTGGTACATTTGCACAATGTAATACAATGGAGTACTACACAGCTATTAAAAACAATGAATTTATGAAATTACACATCATATTCATTCACTGATAAGTGGATATTAGCTCAGAATTTCAGAATACTCAAGATAAAATTAGCAAAACACATGAAAATGAAGAAGAAGGAAGACCAAAGTGTGGATACTTCGATCCTTCTTAGAAGGGGGAACAAAATACTCATGGACTGACTCACAAGGACAAAGTGTGAAGCAGAGACTGAAGGAATGAACATCCAGAGACTGACCCACCTAGGGATCCATCCCATAAACAACCACCAAACCCAGACACTATTGCAGATGCTAACAAGAGCTTGCTAACAGGAGACCGATAAAACTGCCCCCTGAGAAGCTCTGCCAGTGCTTGACAAATACAGATGTGGATGCTCACAGTCATCCATTGGATGGAGCACAGGGTCCCCAATGAAGGAACTAGAGAAAGTACCCAAGGAGCTGAAGGGGTTTGCAGCCCTATAGGAAGAACAACATGAAGTAACCAGTATCTTCAGGGCTCTCTTGTACTATACCACCAACCAAAGAAAACACATGATGTGACTCATGGCTCCAGCTGTAAATGCAGTAGAGGATGCCCTAGTTGGTCATCAATGGGAGGAGAGTCCCTTTGTCCTGTAAAAGTTCTATGCCCCAGTATAGGGGAATGCCAGAGCAAGGAAGCAGGAGTGGGTGGGTTGGGGAGCAGGGGGAGGAGAGAGGGAATATGGGGTTTTCGGAAGGGAAACTGGGAAAGGAGATAACATTTGAAAGGTAAATAAAGAAAATATCTAATAAAAAGGTTTTGAAAAGATGAACAAATTCTATGTATATCATTGTTTTTTTATATTTTTGTTCAAATTTCTCTTTTCAGTTTTAAGATTTTAAATGTTTCAATATTAAAGCTAATATCATTGATTGTATTTAAATATATAACATATCCTTATAAATATATTTATGTCTTTCATATTTGTCAAATTACTAATAAAATATAAATGCATATAGTTAGAATATTCAGAAACACAAACATATATATGTGTATTTTTATAGTTTTCTGTATTTCTTTCTTCTCTTATGCTTTCACCACTTTTTGGAAACTTGATATTTACACTTCCAAAAGGAGAAAGAGTTATTTTATCTTTGTATTCTTAATACAATTATTTCTTGGTCTGATAAACCTCTAGTAGTTTCTTTCTAAATGTAAGATATCGACTGCAATTCATAATTGGTAGTTTTGTTTCATTGTTAATCAATGTTTTAATTTTTAATTGCTTATTCATAGAAGTTGCTGATTTACTATTTTTATCTTTTATTTAGGAATATGAGTTTATTCATAAAATGTACTTAATGGATATTCATTTGAGGTATATATAGAAGTTGGATATTTTATCTAATTCATTCCATACATATGTGGCCTTACATTTTTATGAGTGAAAATGAGCAGGAGCAAATTTCTTCCCAGCCGACATTATTTACACTGACTCGTTCACGTTTACTCTGTGTGTGACCAGCTTCTCAGAAAGAGGAACAGAAGTTCATGTCACTACAGCTTCACACATACTACACTCTCTAACCACAAAACTGCATCTAAAAGCAAAGCTACCAAAGTCAAAGCTACACTTCAGAAAATTCCTGATCAACTTTTCATTTAAAACGATACTTCAAAATTTTATTTTCTTTTATCGTAAACTCAGCCTAGAGATCTGGAAAGGGGATTGATGGGTGAAGTACTTGCTGTTTAGCTATAAGTCCCTGAGATGGGCCCTCACCATCCACTATAATTGGTTCCATAGAATATTCTATTGTAAAAACTGTGCATTGAAGAGCAATAGAGGAAGAGACATGTGACAGCTATGGCTGAATCCTAACTAAACTACATCTGTTATTAACTAAACTCTGGGTTCCCTGTGAGTTCTTTATTTAATTAACTCCTTGGAAGTGGGAAGACCCATCTTAAATCTGGATGTGTTGAGGTGGAAAACCCAACTTTTAATCTGGGACACACATTCTGGTGGCAGCCTACAAAAAGCATGGAGAAGAAAGGATATTTCTCACCCTCACTGGCAAGTTCATTCCTTCACTGGCATTAATTATGTCCTTCTGGATACTGGCATATACTAAATATCAATCAGACACTCAGATTTGTGGATTGAAGAGTTACTGTCTCTTGTATTTTCCATTGGTAGACAGCCATTGTTGCACTAGCTGAATCACAGCCTCTTAGTCACTCTAATAAATCCTATGAAATTCTGTGTGTGTTCATATATGTGAATATTCATATATAACACACTTGTCTTAGTCAGGGTTTCTATTCTTGCACAAACATCATGACCAAGAAGCAAATTGGGGAGGAAAAGGTTTATTCAGTGTACATTTCCACATTGCTGTTCATCACTGAAAGAAGTCAGGACTGGAACTCAAACAAGTCAGGGAGCAGGAGCTGATGCAGAGACCATGGAGGGATGCTTTTTACTGGCTTGCTTCCCCTGGCTTGTTCAGCCTGCTCTCTTATAGAACCCAAGGCTACCAGCCCAGAGATGGCACCACCCACAAGGGACCTCACTCCCTTGATCACTAATTGAGAAAATGCCTTACAGCTGGATCTCATGGAGGCATTTCCCCAACTGAAGCTCCTTTCTCTGTGATAATTCCAGCTGTGTCAAGTTGACACAAAACTAGCCAGTACAACACTCATACATAAACATAGATGTTTTAGTAAAAATATATACTTATTCTACTAGTTCTGTCCCTTTAGAGAACCTTGACTAACTCAAAACATATTTTTGACCATTTGTCAATAAACACATATTCATGGATGCTTGTATATGCACACAGAAATGTGCAAGCATATGCCTAAACACATACAAAGTATTTTAAAAGTCCAGCAGAGAAGACCACTGAGAAATTGGCCTACTTAATATAAATGTATTTTTTATTATAAAAAGCTATAAAACTATTTCTATACATTTTGCAGTTAAATAGTTTATTCCAAAAAATAATAAAGCTCTCAATGGTAAGCACTAATTCTGTCTCTGTAAGTAAATTCTCCAATATTTCAATTCAGTAGAAATAATTGTCTTTGAAGTCTTGTACCTAATGCAAACATTTAAATATTGAGGGTTCTCAATCGAAGTCAGATTATAGTAATGTTGGAATTAGCTATTGAAATAGGTGACTTAGTTTTATGTGTAAAAAATTAATTATTTATGTATTCAAAATGCCTAATTTGCTTGGCTGGAAAAGGTCCCTGACCTAAGTTTTCACAGTTTCTACGTTATTAGTGGAACATGTTTTCTCTCAACTCAGAGCTCATTAAAGATTCACAGTCTAAGCTCTGACATTCAATAATTATCCTCTGATCCAGACCATAGCATTCTCTTCACATTTTCTTTTTCGAATCAGATGAAAAGGGATTCTTGGTCTTTAAAGAACATCGATCAGCCTTTTCAAACAAACACTAATATAATCATCAATAATTAAGCTGTAGATATAATCTCATACTTTTAAATTCTGAGACAAAAGTCGACTGAACAATCTAAGGAACTCTCACAACTTTCTTACTATAAATGTCACATGGAGAATATTCACAATGCCTGCTAACTCTTAGCCAAATCCCAATGGCACAAGAATACTTTCAAAATTGATTTGAACATTAAGTCAGCATTTCACTTCCCAAATTTATACAACCACTGGTAACATTTATTAAGCATCATATACTTTTTCAGGACCCGATGTTATCATGTTTAAGATTAAAGACAAATGTTTTATTGAGATTTTGAGCACTTAGTTAAACATTGCAGGCTTAAGGACAAAAGGAAAAATGGTTGTCCTTTTAGCTTTGATAAAAAAAACTTTGGTGAGGAAAGAATTTACTTTACTTCTGCTCTCATGTTCTAGAGAAATCAGGGCAGGAGCTCAAGGCAGGAATTTGGAGGCAAGAACAGAAGCAGAAGTCAGGGAGTAATGCTACTAATTGGCTTGCTCTCTCTAGCTTGCTCAGTTAATTACCTAGAGCAGGCTTGCCTGCATGTGGATGAATATCTCCACTCACAGTGCTCTGGATCCTCTTACTTCAATCAACAATCAAGAAAACAACCCGATGACCATAACCTCAGGGTAATCAGATAGGAGGCAACACCTTACCTGAGACTCATTCTTCCCAGATGTCTTTAGTCTATGTCAAGCTAACAAAAATGAAGGAGCAAAATACACACTTTTAATTGAAAATACAAAATATTTAACAGAAATTAAGACATTTTAGATGTGTGTGTGTGTGTGTGTGTGTGTGTGTGTGTGTGTGTGTGTGAGTGAGTGCGCGTGCGTGTCTGTGTGTAAGTGTTTAATGTGACACAGGGTGACGTTATGCAGCCTAGGCTGGCCTAGAACTTCTGATCCTTATAGCTTTTTTCCCAAGTGCTGAAAAAACAGACATTCATTGCTATACCCTACTGAACAAATGAATTTTTAGAGCTTTAGTTTCTACCTTCATTTAAAAGTTTACTTGATCTTATATTTTTTAATTCATGATTTTCATTTTAATTCAGGAAAGATAAAAAGCATTCTAACAGCTTTTATGTTATTACCTTAGAATGGATTTGACCTTTGATTTCCCTGTTTTTGGAAAGGACATGTTCTAATTGGGCTATTATAAATTATTTTGCAATGAAGAAATATTATACATATTTTTATTAGGTATTTTCTTTATTTACATTTAAAATGTTATCTCCTTTCCTAGCTTCCACTCCGAAAACCCCATATTTCCTCCCCCCCTCGTCCCCCTGCTCTCCAACCCACCCACTCCCTCTTCTTGGCCCTTGCATTCCTCTATACTGGGGCATAGAACCTTCACAGGACCAAGAGCCTCTCCTCACATTGATGAACGACTAGGCCATGCCCTGTTACATATGCAACTAGAGTCATGAGGTCCACATGTGTTTTCTTTGATTGGTGGTTTAGTCCAAGGGAGCTCTAGGGGTACTGGTTATTTTATATTGTTGTTCCTACAATGGAGCTGCAAACCCCTTCAGCTCGTTGGGTACTTTTCTCTAGTTCCTTCATTGGTGACCCTGTGCTCCATCCAATGGATGACTGTGAGTATCCACATCTGTATTTGTGAGGCACTGGCAGAGCCTCTCAGGAGACAGCTTTATCGGGCTCCTGTCAGCAAGCTCTTGATGGCATCTGCAATAGTGTCTGGATTTGGTGGTTGTTGGTGGGATGGATCCCCAGGTGGGTTAGTCTCTGGATAGTCATTCCTTCAAACTCTGCTCCAAACTTTGTCACTGTAACTCCTTCCATGGGTATTTTGTTCACCCTTCTAAGAAGGATCAAAGTATCCACACTTTGGTCTTCCTTCTTCAGTTTCATGTGTTTTGCAAATTGTATCTTGGATCTTCTGAGCTTCTGAGCTAATGTCCACTTATCAGTGAGTGCATATCCTGTTTGTGTGTGTGTTTTGTGACTGTGTTATCTCACTTAAGATGATATCCTTCAAATCCATCCATTTGTCTAAAAATTTCATGAATTAATTATTTTTAATAGCTGTGTAGTACTTTATTGTTCTCCATTGTATAAATGTACTGCATTTTCTTTATCCATTCTTCTGTTGAGGGACATCTGGGTTCTTTACAGCTCTGGCTATTATAAATTAGGCAGCTATGAACATAATGGAGCATGTGTCCATATTACAAGTTGGAGCTTCTTCTGAGTGTATGTCCAGGAGTGGTATTGCTGGATCTGGCAGTAGTACTATGTCCAAATTTCCAAGGAACCACCAAACTGATTTCCAGAATGGTTGTACCAGCTTGCAATCACACCAGCAATGGAAGGAGTGTTCTTCTTTCTCTCTTCCTCTCCATCATCTTCTGTCACCTGACTGTTTAATCTTAGCCATTCTGACTTGTGTGAGGTGGAATCTCATGGTTGTTTTGATTTGCATTTCCCTGATGATTAAGGATATTGAACATTTTTAGGTGCTTCTCAATCATTCACTATTCCTCATTTGAGAATTCTTTGTTTAGATCTGTAACCCATTTTCAATAGTCTTATTTGGTTTTCTGGAGTCCAACTTCTTCAGTTCTTTGTATATATTGGATATTAGCCCTCTATCTGATTTAGGATTGGTTCCTATTACAAAATCATATACTCAACAAAACTGGAAAATGTAGAAGTAACTGGACAATTTTCTAGATAGATTCTAGGGACATAAATGAGCACTATAAAATTGGGAAAATAGCAATAACATAAAAATTTTAAAATGAATTATTTCTCATGATTAATTGTGTAAAAAAAAAAAGATAATAGTCACAACCAACTTGAATGGGTGAAGAGGATTACATGCACCTAGCTTTTGAATTGGGATAGCTTTTTCCTATGCAGTTAGGCATTGGTTCTCCTTTTCATTTTTATTCTGTGTGGTACAATATATATCACATACATAATGTTCTGCCAGGTAAGAATAGAACAATACCCATTTGTTGAGGACTGTCTGTTATCAATAGTTGCTCCTAAGAACTACTAAGGCTCATTGATATGTATAATTGCAAAAATGTTCCTTTTCCCACAGATAAATTACTATTCACCACTCCATATCTATTAATGTGTACAATGTATAATTGTAATTGCTTAGTATTTTAATGCAACCATGATTGTAGCAATGTATCTGACTAACCATATCAACTGAATTTCATACATTTTAAGTTTGTTCCCATAACAATCATGAGTGGAAAGAAGAGCTGCTATATGGTTCCTGTCACATTTTTAAAGAGCTTGTAATTGTGGTGAAAGTATGCAGAAGGAATTTTGATTTGAGGCCACAAAGAGATCTGCAGCCTTTTTGGATTGCAAAAAGGCAATCAAATGCTTTGCCAGGCAGACAAATCAAGAAGATGGGTGACTATGGAGATGCCAAAAACATAGCACTAGTTCAGGAAGCAAACTCACTTCCTTCACACCAGGATAGAGAACACTTTAAAGTCCAAGAAAAGTAATCACAATGTCTTAAAGGGACAAGGTTAAGACTTGCCTCAGTTCTACATTGGTAAATTATGATTTGGGGGTATTAAATTCACATTAAAATTTGGAAGATACTAAAACAAGATATCAACAGGATGCATCCTACCCACAATCCTATTTTCCATTGTGGAACCACCATAATATTTAATTCCCCTAAAGCTCAATGAAATAATGAAGTTCTTGAGCATTTATACATGTACTTAAAACTATTGAGCACAATTTCAATTAAGTAGCCATTTGTATAATCGTTTTGTGATTCCCCTTTAAAACATCCTAGATTCCTATGTAATCTGTGTTTCATTTTCCAGGAAAAAAACACCATCACTTTTCTCTCTTTGTTGCCTATATTCCAATGCTTGCATATACCATAATTAAATATTACAAAAGCTACTTTTTATATAATCAAAATTCATGATAATATGTATTAAAAATTAAACTTGATCTTGTATCCAGGATCCCTCAGAGCACAGTCTGCAAAGGAGAGCCTATGGGCTGCAGAAGCAACATAGCTTCTGGGACAGGCCCCATTTCGGGCCTTCATCTTTAGCCAGGAAGCAGATCTGAGCTCCAGACCTCTGAGCTCCTTCCCTGCCAGAGGAGAGATGGGAACCAGGGAGGGCCCTAACCCCCTGAGCAGTTGAGAGAGCCATCTTGTATCCTGGGTTCCTCAGAGCCCAGTCTGCACAGGAGAGCCTGTGGATTGCAGAAGCATCTTATCTTCTGGGACAGGATATATTTTGGGCCTTCATCTTCAGCAAGGAAGCAGATCTGAGCTACAGACATCTGTGCACCTTCCCCAGCAGAGGAGAGATGGCCTACAGAGAGTACTCTGACCACTGAGACACAGGAGAGAGTTGGACTCCCAGGAGTGCTGACAGAGGCTAACAGAATCACAGGAGGAACAAGCTCCAACCAGAGACAGCTATAACAACTTACACCAGAGATTACCAGATAGAGAAAAAGAAGCATAAGAATCTTACTAACAGACACCAAGAACCCTCAACATCATCAGAACCCAGCACTCCCACCTCAGAGATTCCTGGATAACCCAACACACCCTAAAAGGAAGATTCAGAATTAAAATCATATCTCATGTTTCTGGTATAGAATTTTAAGAAGAAAATTAGTAACTCACTTAAAGAAATACAGGAGAATACGCTAAACTGGTAGAAGGCCTTAAAGAGGAAGGCAAAAAAATCCCTTAAAGAATTACAGGAAAACACAGCTAAACAATTAGAAACCCTTAAAGAAGAAACACAAAATTCCCTTAAAGAATTACAGGAAAACAAAACCAAAAAGGGGATGGAATTGAAGAAAACCATCCAAGATCTAAAAATGCAAGTAGAAGCAATAAAGAAAACCCAAAGGGAGACAAATCTGGAAATAGAGACCCTAGGAAAGAAATCAGGAACCATAGATGGTAGCATCACCAACAGAATACAACAGATGGAAGACAGAATCTCAGATACAAAAGATTCCATAGAGAAGATGGACACAACGATGAAAGAAAATGCAAAATATAAAAAGATCCTAACTCAAAACATCCAGGAAATCCAGGACAAAATGAGAAGAGCAAACCTATGGATAATAGGAGTAGATGAGAATGAAGATTTTCAACTTAAAAGGCCAGCAAATATCTTCAACAAAGTTATAGAAGAAATATTCCCTAACCTAAAGTAGGAGATGCTCATGAACATACAAGAAGCGTACAGAACTCCAAAAAAATTGGAGCAGAAAAGAAATTCCTCCTGACACATAATAATCAGAACAACAAATGCACTAAATAAAGATAGAATATTAAAAACAGTAAGGGAAAAAGGTCAAGTAGCATATAAAGGCGGGCCTATTAGAATTACACCAGATTTCTCACCAGAAACTATGAAAGCCAGAAGATCCTGGACAGATGTTATACAGATCCTAAGAGAACACANATGCCAGCCCAGGGTACTATACCCAGCAAAACTTTCAATTACCATAGATGGAGCAAACAAATTATTCCAGGACAAAACCAAATTCACACAATTTCTTTCCAGGAATCCATCCGTCAAAGGACAGAAACTACACCCTAAAAAAAAGCAAGAAAGTAATACTTCAACAAACCCTAAAGAAGACATCCGAAAGAATGGAATCCCAAATTTAACAACAAAAATAACAGGAAGCAATAATTACTTTTACTTAACATCTCTTAATATCAATGGTCTAAATTCCCCAATAAAAAGACATAGACTAATAGAGTGGCTACAGAAACAGGACCCAACATTTTGCTGCTTACAAGAAACCCACCTCAGGGAAAAAGATAGACATTACCTCAGAGTGAAATGGTAGAAAACAATTTTCCAAGCAAATGGTCTGAAGTAACAAGCTGGAGTAGCCATTCTAATAATAAATAAAATTGACTTCCACCCCAAAGTTATCAAAAAAGACAAGGAATGGCACTTCATACTCATCAAAGGTAAAATCTAACAAGATGAACTCTCAATCCTGAATATCTATGCTCCAAATGCAAGGGCAGCCACATTCATTGAAGAAACTTTTGTAAAGCTCAAAGCACACATTGTACCTCACACAATAATTGTGGGAGATCTTAACACCCCACTCTCATCAATGGACAGATCCTGGAAACAGAAACTAAACAGAGACACATGGAAACTAACAGAAGTTATGAAACAAATGGATTTAACAGATGTCTACAGAACAGAAGAAGGTATATCCTAAAACAAATGGATATACCTTCTTTTCAGTCCCACATGGTACCTCCTCCAAAATTGACCATATAGTCAGTCGCTAAGCAGGCCTCAACAGATACAAAAATAATAGACCAACAAAAGTTTTGAAACCTGTACCCTCTACACTACCCTCTACACAAAAAAAGGCAACAGAGTCAGTAGAGTGATGAGATGAACCTTAGATGTGGAACAAAATATGTACAGGCTACATCTAAGCAGAATTAAATATCTGAAATGCAAGTTTAAAAACTTCTAAAAAGGAAAGAGTCATTAATAGTCCCCCAACACCCCCAAAAAAAGAAAGTCCAGGAGCAAATAGGTTTAGTGCAGAGTTCTATCAGACCTTCAAAGAAGACCTAATTTCAACTTTCCTGAAACTATTCTACAAAATAGAAACAGAAAGTACTCTACTCAATTTTTTAAAAAAAAATTATTTACCATTTCTCAACATAAATGTACAACAAAACATCATTTTATATGCATCAAGTATTTGCTACATTTTTATTTTCTGGTTTCAACACCAATACAGATCGGAAGGAAAAAGATATTATATATGAACACAAAAATATCTCCTTTTATCAATGCAGGTCTTAATTAACTGTAATGTGTATTTTAGAGTGTACATGTAGTTAGCTTTGAATTTTAATAGTCATTTCAATTTGCTGTACCAAATTACATTTTAAAGATACTACTTCATTTTATGTACTTTTTTCTTCTTTTAACTTAAAGATTGCCTTGTTGCAACACTCTCAATGAGGAATAATAAAATTTAGGCATGACTTGTCATAACAGTATTCTTCACCTTAGTAATAATGTAACACAAATAGGGAAGTAGAATGTAATCTAGTACTTCTCTGTATACTCCTGTAAATCAAAGAAAAATTAGCTTCATAAAGGTTTGCACAGATTCAGAAGTTGAATCTGATACCAATGGTCTGTGGAAGTTTGGGGAAATACTGGATCTTGCAGTAAACTGGATCTGGCAGTAAACTTGACCTGAAGGCTGAGTAGGACTGTCTTCATCAGTTTCAATATCACCACCAACATCATCATCAACATGAGCGCCACACTCATCGGTGTATATTCTTATAATAGCTACATGAAAATTCAGAATTCATGAGAATGGACTCTCACATCCCTTCCTTTCTAAAGCAATCCATATATATATATATATATATATATATATATATATATATATATATATATATCCTAAGCAATAGACATATCAGCTAGTAGTTATCAATTTAGTGATCAATTATAAATGTGTGGTTCACTTAAGTTTCACAACAGTCCACTAAAGACTAAAGTGAATAAATGCTCCCTTGTGCAAATAATAGAGTTATGCATGTAAGTAAAACTAGGGTGAAAACACAAAATCATGGATATAGTGCATTACTAAGTATGGTAAAGTGTCAACGTCACTGTAATATTTAAATTATGACTAAGAAACATACTGTTTCAATATAACCCTCATTTTCATATGTGGAGGCTAAAAGTCCAAAATTAACGTCCTCATAGGTCTCCCTTTTTTAATGCCGGACTTCTGGCCCTGGCTTGCAGATGGCTAGATGGTCATTGTCTCCTCACAGATGCCCTATTTTGTATGTGATATCTCTGTTATTTTTCCATATACAATTTAGCAGCTCAACATTCCATCTTTATGACTTTGTTCTCTTGTCATTGGTTATTCCAGAGCCTATCTGTAAGCATTAACAATACTTCAGTTAGGACATTCTGCATCCAAAACCGGGGGCCATGCAACTCAACACACAACAGTTACTGAAAGCACTTGTGGGCAACCCCCGACATAAGATCTGAGGTTTTCAATGGACTCAACTACATGTGTGAATGGCTATTACAGAAGGCTAAGAGAAAGACAAAGCAGTTCTTGATTGATGGGGTAAACTCCATGTAGAATCATAAAAAAGAGCCCTGTAGAAGTGTCATAGAAAAATAAACATTTAGATAAGCTTTGGAAAAAATATGAATTCAGTAGTAGTGGAGATGAAACTTACTTTAAATTCAGCAAGTTGCTGAGTACAAGAATGATTTTTAGGAATGCCACCATGCATGCAAAGATAGATTTTCTTCTGGCTGTCTTTAAATAGTTGTAGCTTGATTTTTCTCTCTTGAGTAGGTAAAAGATATGATAAAACAAACAGGAAATTTAGAATATGATGGAACCAAAATAGCAGCAGCAGAAGAAATCAACATTAGAAGTTGGTCAAAATAAAAGAACCACAATAGTAACAATAGATAGCATGTTGTATGCTGGCACACAAATGTAATCTTAGGACCTAGACTGAAAAAGGATAATTGTGAGATCTTAGCCTGTGCTACACAATCCTGTTTCAAGAAAATGAAAACCAAACCATAGCAACACAAATATATAAATTAAATTATTTATATATTGTTTCAAATTTTACAATATTTCTGAATAAAAATCTCACTTGAGTATATTTTTAAATTTAAATTATATTATTTTTATTTTTACTTATCAGTTTATATCCTGCTAACTGCCACCCTTCAGGTCACCCCCTCCACAGTCCTTTCCCCATCCCCACCCCCATCCCCTTTTCTAAGCAGGTGGAGGCCCCCTGGATTTCCTTCCCCTGTGGCACTTTAAGTCTCTGAAAGGCAAGGTGCTTCCTCTCCCTCTGAGGTCAGAAAAGGCAGCCCAGCTAGAAGAAGAGATCCCAGAAAGAGCTTTTTGGATAGTCCTCATTCCAGTTGTTAAGGATCCATATGAAAGTCAAACTGAACATCTTCTACATATGAGCAGGGAGACCTAGGTCCAGTCCATGTGCATTCCTTGGTTGGTGGTTCAGACTCTGAGTGCCTATAGCCAGACAAGAACTTCAGTTGAGTGATAGAGACACCAACCAACCCACAAAACTTTCAACACTAAATTTGTCCTGTCTACAAGTAATGCAGACACAGAGAGGGAGCAGAGACTGAGGGAATGACCAACCAATAACCTGCATAAATTGAGACCCATTTAATGGGTAAGCACCAGTCCCTAATACTGTTATGCTTGCAGGCAGGAGAAAGTTGTCCCCTCAGAGTTTACACAAAACAGTTGATTTAGACAGATACAGACAACCAAAGCCAGTAAGTGGATGGAGCTTGGAGACTCTTATGGAAGAATAGGAGGAAAGACTTGGGTCCAGAAGGGGATAGGAACTCCACTGGAAAACCAACAGAGTCAACTAGCCTGGAATCATGGGGCGAGAATCTGAACTTGTGTGTATTTATTAGAAGAAATTATTTTTTCTCCACATACATCATCACAGCTGCAGAAAGAATATTTAAGTAGCTGAATAGTACTTACTCATTTGCATCATAATGATTTCTAATTGTGTGGGAAATAATTTATCCAAAGTGCATTAAACAGATGAATGAGAGGCTTTATATTAGAAACTTATGAATGCTCATATATAAAGAATATATATGCTAGGAAATAATTTAACACGGTTCTTGAAACTGACATAAAACACATGAAATGCAGACACATTTATGGATTAAAATGATGCAAGAAGCTTTAAGTTCTTCAATTTCCATTAGGAAATAAAAATTATATCTTATTACTGTAATGCTTTATATACTCCCTCATTTAGAAATTTCTCCCTAGCAATATTTTTATGCAGAAAAAAGAAAAGTTCATGTAGAGATATTTGCAGTATGAATGTGCATATCTTTTTGTGACATTTCTCGGGTTTTCTGTTTAATATACTTGGTTGCTATAGAAACGATTTGCTAAGGAAACAAGAGAAAAAAGTCTGTTTATTTCCACTGTTGCTTATGTGTTGAAAGAAATGAATAGCAAACAAATGCTAATACCTCTCTTGGATATAGTTGATCATTAAGTATGTTTAAATATAAATGATGCAAGGAATTAATACTATCTCTTTCATGTTTACAATTAGTTACAGATGAAATCATTTTACAATGGCATTGTTAATCTACTTGAAGCAATTAAAAATATGCACATAAGCACATAAAAGGAGCATTGATTAGGATCATAACTTGGGATAGTTTAAGAACTATTGGAAACAGTTTAAAGCTGTCATTTTACAATATAAGAAAAAAGAATTTGTAATCAAAGGCCATCTTAAGTTCATTCTTTCACATGAAGAGGTTGATACCTTTTTCTTTTTAATTTTAAGAATTAAAGGTAAAATTAGACACATTAAAATTCAAGTTGCTAAACTTGGAACTAATAGTTCACTAAGAAATTTAATGAGAACAATGTATTTTAGGAGCTATAAAATAGATCTGCTTTATGGTAAATAACTACCTTTGGACTCAAGAGTAAAAAACAATTTAATCTTTAAACAGATCATTATTTTCAGTGTTGAAGGCCATGAGAAATGTAGTTAGATCACCCAGTTATAACATTTAAGTGTTTACTACAATATGGAACTCATATGCTAACTGAGAGTTTAATCTCAGCTTAATTCTGAGATTCCACTTCTGTCTGTATTCATGTTTCCAGACTAGTTCTAGGACTGAGAATCTGACAACAGCTTAAGAAATGGGATTCTGTCCAACACTCTCAACTATCCTGGACAGCTGGGAGCTCTCAAACACTAAGCCACCACCTAAGGAGCATACACGGGCTGGTCTAAGGCCCCAGGCACATATGGAGCAGTAGACTGTCTGGTCTAGCCTTCATGGAGGGGATGCACCTAATCCTGTACAGACTTGATGCCCCATGAAAGGGGAATGTGGGGGGCACCCTCTCAGAAGCAAAGGAGGGGGTGAGGGTGAAGAACTCTTGGAGAGGGGATCAGGAGGTGGACAATCTTCGGAATGTAAATAAATAAAATAATTAAAAAATAAAATGATAGAGAAAGGAAAAGCAAATATGTGGGGAAAAGAAAGAAAGAAAGAAAGAAAGAAAGAAAGAAAGAAAGAAAGAAAGAAAGAAAGAAAGAAAGAGGGAGGGAGGGAGAGAGGAAGGAAGGAAGGAAGGAAGGAAGGAAGGAAGGAAGGAAGGAAGGAAGGAAGGAAGGAAGGAAGGAAGGGAGAGGACAAGGAACTCTGGCTGTTGCCAAAATCTTTGACCTTAGATCTTCAAATTTGTCATTTTCTGAATCCTCATGTGCTAGGAACGAAAGAGTGAAATAGAAACTGAATTTCTTCTTAAAGTAGCTTTTCCTTTCTTGTGTTAGTGATTCCCAGGAATATAATGAGTTATCATGTGTAATTATACAATGTATCAAGAGATTTAGGGAGGTGATTGAACCTCATCACATAAAGCCTGTAAAAGCTGAAGTTTCAGTAACTAGAGATAGGAGAATTACAAGAGATTCACAGCCAGATTAACCCTGGCTTCACACTTTAGTCTACTGGGCAGCCACTTCTCACAAATGATACTTGTCACAAAAGCCATTACATAAAACAGACTCCACAATGCATGAAAAAAAAAATAAATCGATGAAACAATATGTTTATGAAATTTTGGATAAGTTATAGCATTTATTAATGATATCAATTCGTTCTTTAAATAGCATCATTATTATCAATAAGAGAATGTAGTTGTTTTAATTTTCTAAAATTTGAAACAAATTTATAATTTTTGCCTACTTCTGTTGTAGGTACCCCAAACTGCTTAAGAGTATGCCTTGGGATGTTTTGGGCCTTGTGAAGGTTATTAGTGCCCAGGTGTGTTCTACTTATCTCTTCTTTTTAAGAATTATGATATTATTTCTTCAAAATATGTGAGGAAATGCTAACAAAGGCATAAGTGTTCATCTTTCAATACACAGAAATGCATCAATATAATCTACTATATACACATACAAGGTAGGTATTAGAATTCTTAGGAGCTTAAGTCAAATTCAATCATAAAGGTTTCTGAAGGCACCAACAATAGGTCCTTGAGAAGATTGGCTTTCAGTTTAAATTGCAGTTAATTATGTGATATGAGGAAGGTATCTATGGGAAGACACTGGAATTATTACTGCCATTGTGTAACCCACATCTTCCTTTGTAGAATGTCTAACTGATACTGAAAGTTGTACTTGAAAATGGTTTGGATCTTTTATAAACAAATTATGTAAATCATCATTGAATCTTAGCCCTTATTTAGTTCAACTTTTTATTAGTGTCAAACTATGTTTTCTTAAATATAAATTAAAGTATTAAGCAGAAATCTTCAAGTTAAAACTAAAATAATAAATTAATAAAGGAGACATTACTTGAATAGGTCTTACCCAGTAGAAAGTTATATAAAATGAATCATCTTTCAAACCATTTTAAAATGGAATAAAACCCTTTCACTAAATCATTTACTAAAACGAGTTTTCATGCTCAGAATTTGGACACAAAGTATCATTCTTTATGTATTTACTTAAAATTAACAACAACAAAAACCTTCCCTTTTGTAGCAGGTAGTGGAAACTAAAGAAAACCACTATTAGTCAAATTGAAGTTAACAAATGATCATGAGTTACCTAACCCAAATGGATACATCTACAGCAGAACTTCTACGTGGAAGACTTAGAGAACATTACAGGAGTCAAAAAGATGGTAAAACTCAGAGGGTAAGGAAGTCACTTGTAAGTATTTGTCTGCCAAAATTAAGAGGGAGTCTTCATCCAAGATAACTCAAGAAAATTTCTTTCTAAGCAAAACCCAAATAATGTCACCAGCAATAGAGATGCTAACATGACCAGAAATGAGGACTCTCATGGGAAACCACACCTAGCCAAAGAGCTACAGGCAAGTATAAGGTACTAAGAGAGGGAGAATTCGTCTTCTCCTGAATGAGATCCATAATTTGTTATCTAAGACCACATTTCAGTCCAGAAGAATACACCACACACACACACACACACACACACACACACACACACACACACACACACACACAGGCAACACTGAATAGGGTCAATAGATAATATTTGTGCTTACTTACTTATGTGTACAAATAATAACAATGGTTAAAGAAGAAAAGGCGATGCATTTTGAAGGGAAGTGGCTTGGAAGGAATATAAGGGAGGAGGAGGGGCAGTGGAGTTGAGGTATTTGTGATTACATTTTAATTAAATGTAGTTAAAATTAAAGGTTAAAAACAATGACTCAGAGTCAGCTGAGAAATTCACTCTAATATCGTTCATAATTCATGTTTGAATAAAACACAACAGTTATCAAAAATTTTACTACATTGATTCATATTTCAAAAATGTGTGTTGAAATTCAATCCCATTTCTTGTGTCTTAAACTATTACCCTATTATTATTAAAATCACTCCATTTTCAAGAAAGTAGATTGTACTCAAATATACAACTTAACTAGGAGAAATACTTATAGCAATATAGACTATGGTGCGTCCCTGTTCATCTCAGGTCTCAGTTAATGGGTTTTGGGGGGAGATATAGAGAATGTGTTGTTGCTGGAGAGTAGAAGTAAATTTGTAATTGACCACTTCCATTTTGCTAGAGTTACTCCCTGTTTATTACTCAAGTTGTGATGATTTAGCTTCCTGTTCCAATTCCATGACTGCAGCCTGCTGCCTGCTATAATACAAACTTCACCATTATGGGCCTCAAGGTTTTGGAACTACTAACCAAAATAAATCCTTTTTACATAAATTGTGTGTTCAAGGTGTCTTATCACTGCAAAGGACATGTAAGTAATACACAGACTTTATTTTAGTTGAACTGGACTATTTACTAGTCAGAAAATATTTTTGTTATCTTATTTTTTATTAGATATTTTCTTTATTTATACTTCAAAAGCTATCCCAAAAGTTCCCTATAACCCACCCCCCTCCACCACTGCTCCCATACCCACCCACTCCCAATTTTTGGCCTTGGCATTCCCCTGTACTGGGGCATAAAAGTTTGCAAGACCAAAGGGCCTCTCTTCCCAATGATGGCTGATTAGGTCATCTTCTGCTACATATGCAGCTAGAGACATGAGCTCTGGTGGTACTGGTTAGTTCATATTGTTGTTCCTCCTATAGGGTTGCATTCCCCTTCAGCTCCTTGGGTACTTTCTCTACCCCCTCCATTGGGGGCCCTGTGTTCCATCCAATAACTGATTGTGAGCATCAACTTCTATGTTTGCCAGGCTCTGGCATAGACTCACAAGAACCCACCATATCAGGGTCCTTTCAGCAAAACTTTCTGGCATGTACAATAGCATCTGGGTTTGGTGGCTGATGATGGGATGGACTCCCGAATGGGGTACTCTCTGGAAAGTCCATCCTTTCGTCTTAGCTCCAACCTTTGTCTCTGTAACTCCTTTCATGCGTATATTTTCCCCTATTATAGGGAGGAATGAAATATCCACACGTTGGTCTTCTTTCTTCTTGGTTTTCTTGTGTTTTGCAAATTGTATCTTGGGTATTCTAGGTTTCTGGACTAATATTCACTTATCAGTGAGTGCATATCTAGTGATTTCTTTTGTGATTGGGTTATCTCACTAAGGATGATATCCTCCAGATACATCCATTTGCCCAAGAATTTCATAAATTCACTATTTTTAGTAGCTGAGTAGTACTCCATTGTGCCTTTGT
>NC_034594.1:10833082-10844883 GCF_900095145.1 Mus pahari | reverse complement strand
ATGAGAGTGGGGTGTTAAGGTCTCCAACAATTATTGTGTGAGGTGCAATGTGTGCTTTGAGCTTTACTAAAGTTTCTTTAATGAATGTGGCTGCTCTTGCATTTGGAGCNTAGATATTCAGAATTGAGAGTTCTTGGAAGATTTTACCTTTGATGAGTATGAAGTGTCCCTCCTTGTCTTTATTGATAACTTTGGGGTGGAAGTCAATTTTATTCATTATTAGAATGGCTACTCCAGCTTGTTACTTCGGACCATTTGCTTGGAAAATTGTTTTCTACCTTTCACTCTGAGGTAGTGTCTATCTTTTTCCCTGAGGTGGGTTTCCTGTAAGCAGCAAAATGCTGGGTCCTGTTTGTGTGGTCAGTCTATTAGTCTATGTCTTTTTATTGGGGATTTGAGTCCGTTGTTGTTAAGAGAAATTAAACAAATGTAATTGCTTCCTGTTATTTTTGTTGTTAAAATTGGGATTCTGTACTTTCGGCTGTCTTCTTTTAGGTTTGTTGAAGAATTACTTTCTTGCTTTTTCTAGGATGTAGTTTCCATCCTAGTGTTGATGTTGTCCCTTTATTATCCTTTGAAGGGCTGGATTCGTGGATAGATATTGTATGAATTTGGTTTTATCATGGAATACTTTGATTTTGCCATCTTTAGTAATTGAGAGTTTTGCTGGGTATAGTAGCCTGGGCTGGCATTTGTGTTCTCTTAGGGTCTGCGTAACATCTGTCCAAGATCTTCTGTCTTTCATAGTCTCCGGTGAGAAGTCTGCTGTAATTCTAATAGGCCTGCCTTTATATGTTACTTGACCCTTTTTCCTTGTTTCTTTTAATATTCTATCTTTATTTAGTGCATTTGTTGTTCTGATTATTATGTGTCAGGAGGAATTTCTTTTCTGCTCCAATCTATTTGGAGTTCTGTACGCTTCTTGTATGTTCATGGGCATCTCTTTCTTTAGATTCGGGAAGTTTTCTTCTATAATTTTGTTGAAGATATTTGCTGGCCTTTTAAGTTGAAAATCTTCATTCTCATCTACTCCTATTATCTGTAGGTTTGCTCTTCTCATTTTGTCCTGGATTTCCTGGATGTTTTGAGTTAGGATCTTTTGCATTTTGCATTCTCTTTGATTATTCTGTCCATGTTCTCTATGGAATCTTCTGCACCTGAGATTCTCTCTTCCATCTCTGGTATTCTGTGATGGATACTCACATCTATGGTTCCTGATTTCTTTCCTTGGGTTTCTATCTCCAGAGTTTTCTCACTTTGGGTTTTCTCAATTGCTTCTACTTCTCTTTTTAGGTCTTGTATGGCTTTGTTCAATTCCATCACCTGTTTGGTTGTGTTTTCCAGTAATTCTTTTAAGGAATTTTGTGTTTCCCCTTTAAGGACCTATTTAGGAGTGTTCTACCTATTTAGCAGTGTTCTCCTTTATTTCTTTAAGGACTTCTACCTCTTTAGAAGTATTCTCCTGTTTTTCTTTAAGGACTTTTACCTCTTTAGCAGCGTTCTTCTGCATTTTTTTAATAATGCCCTTCTTAATGCCCTCTACCAGCATCATGAGGTATGATTTTGAATCTGAGTCTTGCTTTTTGGGTGTGTAGGAGTATCCAGGACTGGCCAATGTGGGAGTGCTGGGTTCTTATGATGGTGAATGGTCTTGGTTTCTGTTAGTAAGATTCCTCTGTTCGCCTTTCGCCATCTGGCAATCTCTGGAGTTAGTTGTTATAGTTGTCTCTGGTTGGAGCTTGTTCCTCCAGTGATTCTGTTAGCCTCTGTCAGCAGTCCTGGGTGTCAAGCTCTCTCCTGAGTCTCAGTGGTCAGAGTACTCTCCATAGGCAAGCTCTCCTCTTGCAGGGAATGTGCATAGAGGTATGGCATTCAAGACCTGCCTCCTGGCTGAAGATGTAGTCCCGAAACTGGGTCTGTCTTAGAAGATGTGTTGTCTCTGCATTTTGCACACTCACCTGCACAGACTAGTCTCCAAGGGACCCTGTGCACAATATGGCTCTCTCACCTGCTCTGACAGACAGAGCCCTCCATGGTGTCCACCTTTCCTCTGGAGGAGAATGTGCCCAGATCTCTGGAGCCTGAAACAGGGTCTGTCACAGAAGCTGTGTAACTTCTGCAGTCCACACTCTCACCAGTGCAGACTGGAGCCTGGGCAACCCGGAGTAAAGATGGCTCCCTTACCAGCTCAGGCAGTGAGAACCCTCCTGGGTAGATACCTCTCCTCTGGCAGGGAAGGTGCCCAGATGTCTGGAGCCAGAAATGGGGTCTGTCCCAGAAGCTGTGTAGCTTCTGCAATCTGCCCTCTTACAGGTGCCAACTGGAGCCTGGGAAACCTGGAGCAAAAATGGCTCGCCTACCAACTCAGGCAGTGAGAGCCCTCCCAGGTGGGTACCTCTCCTGTGCCTGGAAGGCGTCCGGATATCTGGAGCCAGAAACCTGGTCTGTCCCAGAAGCTGTGTTGCTTCTGCAGTCTGCCCTCTTACAGGTGCAGAATGGAGCCTGGGCGACCCGGGCTACCATCTCAGGCAGTGAGAACCCTCCAAGCTAGACATCTCTCCTCTGGTGGTGAAGGTGCCCAGATGTCTGGATCCAGAAACAGGGTCTGTCCCAGAAGCTGTGTTGCTTCTGCCCAGAAAATATTTTTAAAGGAAATAGAATAAGAAACATTTTAAAAATAAAACTGAAAATTTCTAAGAGGGAAATTCTGGGTATACTTTACTTTTAAAATGCTTTTATACTATATCTCCATTATTGTGTAATATCTATACTAATGCAATACTATCTTATGTTACAAAAGGTGGAAATACAAATATTGTTTCCAAAGTCACGATTGTCATTAATATTAAAACAGAATTTATTGAAAAGAAGTGAAAGTTTGATATGGTCTATATTGTACAGTGAGTCAAATAATCCTAACATTTTCAGTTATTTTTGCATGTGAAGTAGGCGATTAATGAAAAGTCTCTCCATGAAACATCTCTGGAATAGAGGTGACAGGGAACTGACCTAGGTCTTTTGCACATATGTTACAGTTATATATCTTGATCTTCATGTGGGGCTGCTAACAGTGGGAGCAGGGGTTGTCACTGACAATGTTGGCTGCCATTGGGATCCTGTATTACATTAGTTTGTCCAGCCTTAATAGGAGAGGATGTATGTATTGCAACTTCATATGCTAGGGCTGGTTTGATATTCATGAGAGACCTGCTGTTTTCAGATTTTTTTTTACAAATATGTATGTTTTTCCATGTAAGTTATAAAAGATAACATTTGCTGGGCAGTTGTGGTACACATCTTTAATCCAAGCACTGAGAGGCAGTGAAAGGTAGATCTTCGAATTCAAGTACAGCTAGGGATACACAGTAAAGCCTGTGTTTAAAAAACAGAACAGAACAAAACAAAACAAAAAAAACAAGCAAACAAAAGGTAGAAATTAATATTTATGATATTTCTATCTTAAGTTATAAAATATTGCTTCTGAAAGAGATATCCTCAATTAAAAAAATGACACTAAAATAAACTAAGAATAACAGAAAACGTAAGACAAACTTTTGTTTTGGTATGGTCATGTCTAATTAATTTTTGGCAGATTCAGAAATCAGGGATTCTTTGTGCACCTTGGGGTCCTAGACACGATGTCAGTATAAAATTATCGTAGTATTACACTGTATTACGACTGTTACTTTACTCAGTTTTATAGCTGATAAAAAAAATTCATAAGCTTACTTGAAACATCTGGAGCTCAGTCTTGCATACATTTACTTTGTTTTCAGAAAATATCTTAACATATATTTTCTATTGCTTAATATAGATTATTTTTAAAATAAATACAAATAATGCATTATTGGCAAAACCTTGGGGCTCAAATGCCAATGTATATCAGATTTCTAAGCCATGACTCTGGCAGACCATTCCAAGTCAGTGTTATTTCTCAGCTGGGTTAAGACATTAGCCCCCCACGTTACCTGTATGTCCATCTGACCCCCAAACACTCATGTCCATCTGACTCAAACACACTTATGTCTGTCTGACTCACACACAACCATGCTCATCTGACCAATACACACCCATATCCACCCGTCTGACCCCCACATACCTACTCTTCTATTCTCAGCCAGCCAGACTTTGCTCACAAGAATGATATTCCATGTCTCCCTGATGTTCATTCAAAATATATGACCTTAAAAATCCTCAGAGCTTGGATATTTCTTTCCCATTTCCTTGTTTTCCTTCCCTGTGATGCTCCCATGATTGTCTGCTGCTCCATACTGCTTCTTTTGAGATCCCTGGGTCAATACATGCCTACAGTAATAAAACATTGGCCTCTTAGTCTATGTGGACATTAAACCTCTCATATGGCTATAAACATAGCCCTTATCCTCTCCTTGTTTCCTTGTTCAACTGGATGAGTCTTCACTCTATCAACCATAATGTTAAACATGGTACTAATTCATGAACCAGGATTTATGATTGTATCCATTTCTTCTTCTTCTACTACTTTTGCTCATAGAGATTAACCACAGAATCTCTTTGTCTCTCTCTCTCTCTCTCTCTCTCTCTCTCTCTCTCTCTCTCTCTCTCCATCTTCTTATTCTTTCTTATACTGTCCTTTACTGTACTTTATTTGGGCATTAATATATGACATACGATATACAACATATGACATACGATATGTAATATGTTATATATGATATATGGATTATAGTATATAATTTATAGTTTATAGTTTATAATATACTTTATAATTTATGATATATTTTTTTATAAAAATGCAGACTTATGCTATATGTGTGATTAATGTCTTCCTATTGTCTATGGTAACCTAAGCCTACAAGTTCCTAGACTCTTTACACCATTAAATAATGTATAGCTCTTATCATAAGTAGATACTAAGATATAGTAGCACTCAAAAATATATGCTGGCACATTATTAAAAAAGAAAATATGCTATCTTAGTGATTCCCATACGTTCATACTTACAATGCTAAGAGAGATAAAACTACCTAAAAGCTATTGTATTCAAATATTGCTTACTGATTCTTATAAAAAGCTCGTTTATTTTACATTATGTACTTTAAACATAAAAAGTATTTGGTGCATTACAATAGCCTTTTTGCTATTTGATTTGATCACTTTAATATCAGGTGGTTAACCTGTTTTTAATTTTAAATGAAATTAGGCTCATACATGCAATTGACTATGTCCACTTTTTCCTTTTCTTTCCTCCTGTCAATTGAACATAAGCTGTAGTAATTGGAGAGGAGAGAATCTAAACTGAGCAAATTCCTCCATCAGATTGGATTATGGGCAAGCCAGTGGAATATTGTCTTGGTTGGTGATTTACATAGAGGGGCTCACAAAGTGGGTGATAACAATGTGGGGGGATATAAAAAAGAAAAGTGAGCAAGGAAGGAGGTAGAGAAAGCCAGTAACTAGTGTCCCTCTGCTTCCTATGCTATGCTTCTTAGCTTGACTTCCTTTATGGAGAGACTATATCTTGAAGTGTAAGACGAAATAAGCCCTTTCCTCCCCAAGTTGCTCTACGCCATGCTTTTATTACTGCAATATAAATTCTAAAATAGCCTGAAATGAAATTAAATACACACACACACACACACACACACACACACACACACACACACCAGTATAGAGACAAATACTTTGCTCATTAGTACGATTGTCCATGTTTATCATATCCACGATGGAGACACTGACAGCATTGGTTCTTAGTTCTTTATTTTCACTCTTACCCCATCATTTCTGTCCCTCGGAACTTGGTGTAGAGGATGACACAAGAATATGCAGTTTTGATACATCCTGCACTGTGAGTTAGGCAGATCTGCAGAACAGAAACAAAGCACCTTTCTCATAGCAAACAATTGGAAGCAAACAATGTTCTGGGATTTGTCTTAGACTAAGAAATGGAAGTCCAAGGGTCTACTCAAAGACCTGATAGTTAAGGACCTCAATCAATGCTCACTGGTAAATCTTCTGTAAGTCTCTCATTGTTATGTCAATGTTATTGTTATTTAGTCAACAATTATTGAGTAAATGACAGTTACTACTTCAGTTGTCTTTGAAACAATAAGAGTTTGTCTTCATTTCTATAATTTCCACAGGTGTCCACTGAGTTATCTGTGTTCCCATTGGTCGAACTGTTTGATGCCTATGATCATCCTCACTAAGAGTTATAATTCTGGTCTAGATTTTAGGACTGGGATATTAGGTTAGATCCTATCCTTCCAACATGAATTGTCCATCATTACTCATGTCTTCCTCTTAGATCTTATATTCTGTCTTAAATTCATTCTGTGTTGCATGATGTAAAAATCATGCTGGAGAATTGTATAATCAAAGGACAAAAAGGAGAAAATTACTAATTTCTTTTTGTTTTTTTTTTTATTATTATTATTTTCTTTATTTACATTTCAAATGCTATCCCGAAAGTTTCCTATACCCCTTCCCCCCACCTCTGCTCCCCTACCCACCCACTCCCACTACTTGGCCCAGGCCTTGCCTTGTGCTGGGTCATATAAAGTTTGCAAGACCAAGGTTTTAAATAGGATGAAAATCTTCTATTGAGGTACATGTGCAAGTATCCTTAAGTATAGGAAGTCTATTCCTTGGCCACAACTTGGACATGCCCTTCCAAAAGGAACAAATCAATACAAGCCACATTCTTGCCCATAAACCTTTCCCAGCAGGTATCAATTACACATAGCTTCTTGGATGTGAGCGGGGCCCCTTTTCAGTGCTTGGGTTTGGGTCTGGTTAGAACTCTTCAGAACTTCTGTGCATTGTTATAGTCTCTGTGGGTTTATGTGTATACCTGTTCTGTTATACAAAGAAGATGCTGTTTAGTCAGAGCCATCAACTCCCTCTGGCTCTTGCAATCATTTTACCTTATCTTGTACACAGTTTCCATGAGTCATGCTTTGACTTATTCACATTATTCAAGCCTGAGCACCTTCAACATGCCACTTTATCTGTCAGCTTTCTTTTCTGTATTTACTCTTTTAGATCCCAAATATTCAGCTTATGCTACTCAGTTTACAGCAGGTTCCCTGAATCTCTGCTTAACCTATAGCAAGTTTGAGCATTATTAGGTTTAAATAAATATTTCACAGTCATTTCTGGAACCTGATCATTAATAAAAGTTTTGTTAAGAAATTACATTTCTTACCAAATGACTCTCATATGAAAAGAAGCTCAACCATGATAGAAAGGTCACAAGAAAACACATGGTGGAACTAGTGTCTCTAGCTACATATGGAGCAGAGGATGGCATAGTTGGCCATCAATGGGAGGAGAGGTTCTTGGTCTTGTGAAGGTTCTATGGCCCAGTATAGGGGAATGCAAGGCCAGGAAGTGGGAGTGTGTGGGTTGGGGAGCAGGGCGAAGTGGGAGGGGATAGAGGATTTTCATAGAGGAAACTAGGAAAGGGGATAACATTTGAAATGTAAATAAAGAAAACGTCTAGTAAAATGTTTTTTTTTTTTTAAGATAACAAAGGAACAATACCAAGACGACACTGAGAAATAAAGACAATGAATGAAAAAATGACAATCTTCTAGTTTACAAAATATTTTTAATATCAATGAGTTAACACCTGAATTTTTGTCATAGTAGTAATTCCTGCATACTTGGTCACAGAGATAAGTAGCAAGGAAGTATTGCATAGACTCAGTACAAAAAAGGCATTTGTGATGATGGGTTTTATCTTAAATGATGTGGTCAGGATGAAAATTACAGTGAGAATGTTTAAATCTTGTAATATAAATACAGAAAATGTTTAACCCTTAAGCAGGGAAACACACACACACACACAAACACTTGAGAAAATAGAACACTAGAAATTTTGAAGAAAATTGTTCAAGACTTTGAATCCCAATTTGGAGATGGTATATTATCACTTTCAATATTTTATGTAGTGTTTTTGTAAAACAAATAACATAAATCTGTGGCCAGACTTATATACTATGAAAACCTCATTCTACTTAACAATGATATACCATAAAATGTGCTATATTAAGTTCCCCATTTTGTCCATTTAAAATGTCATTTTTGAAAATAATCTTAGAAAGCATATGTTATATTGTGTTCCCTTTGACAAAGAAGCTATTTCAAGAAATGAGAATGATAAGTTATTACTGAACTTTGAAAGATCCATTGCGGTGAATTGAACTCTGTCAGTTTCTGATTGCTTGCCAGCAGTCTAGCTATCTCCCGCACACTCTGCATTGATCCAGCAGCCTCTGTGGCAGTGCATAAAGAATACCCATCTGTTTCAGGTACAACAGCAGGGGCCATCTTCATTGAATTGGCTGCTGCTCTGAGTACAATGAGACTGTTTAGAGTATCCAGTGACCACACAGGCTCTTTGTTCTCTATAGAAATGAAAAGTAATGTAAAAGTTTATTGGACAGAAGCAGAGAAACTCACCAGCAGTCATCAGCTGTGGAGGTGCAGGAATGGAATCCACTTTGATGGAAAGAATTGGGCTTGTAGAGGGAGGGTACTGATGATATCCAGAATGGTTGAGGTGCCATTTGGACCATCTAAAGAGGCCTCAGACACTTCCTTTAAATCAGGTTAAAATCAGATAAGCTGTATAATATAGCTTATTTGATATAATTACAGAGATGAAGCAAAGGTCTCCATTATGAAGGACTGAGACACTGGCACAAAATAAAGTTCAATGTTAGAAGTTTCTTTTGAAAATTACACACTGAGTCTCTGTAGAGTAGCCTGTGCTCATTTACAAAAACATCTAACATAATCTGACTTTTTCACAACACAGAGAATTATAACTTGTATAAAATATGAATTGTTTGGGATATAATTTCATCTTCTATTACTTTTAAATTGTCTTAGCTCAGGACATCACTGGGTCCGTGGTTACATCAAATTTTCCTAATTATAACACTTTTTAGAATGTTTTCTGGTAAGAGCACATCATTACTAGTTACTTTTGAAGTCAAAGCAGAATATAGCCAGTCTTGAGAGAGTTCACAAAGGGACAATGGATAAAGAGATTTTCTGTGAGCATAAATTATCATCCAAATTACTTGATGGGATAATAGGTTCCTCTAAGGATGAGCATGAAATTGTTCCTTTTAGACTCTTTTTAAGAAGGAAACAAAGATGAAAGTTATGTGGATGCCACTGATGGGGTTACTTTTGTAAGAGAAGAAAAAGAACGCCCAGAAGTGATAGTTTGAGTTCCCATTAGTGCATACCAGCTGGCTAATATTGCTGAGTTCATCTAGAATGTCTCAGGAAAGTAGGGCTATTTGCTATGCAAAACTTGATCTGAGAATTCATGAGAGGGTTTTATTTCAGTCATCAAACATGATGCACATGTTTGGCTCAATTCACTTAAAGAATCAGCAGCCTGTGATTTGATGTTTGTGGGTCTCTGGTTGCTAGATACTTGAGTAGTAATCTGATATTCACTGGGAATGGAGCTTCCTGTACCACGTCTGTTCAGAGTTGATGAGTTTAAGATGGCTACCTGTTTGAATATAATTATCTTAGCAGGAAAATGGAATACATTGAGGAGTACAGGAATCTCCCGTGTTCTCTTCTTGGAATTAAAGAAACAGCTGAATATTCTTCAATATCCTCTTGAGTCATCCTAGAGACAATTGGAGGTGCAGTTGTGGAAGCAGTTGTGAGCAGGAATCCACAGGAGTATAATGAGTGTTTGTTTAACTCAATATCAACCCTTGGAAGTCTACTAATTGCTGAAATCCTTGCATTTTTTAAGAAAAGGCAACAGTCTGATAGCTCTCAGATAACAAAGATGGTGTAGGAAAAATTAAATCTGTCACTAAGGAAGAGATAATAAATGAGGTCTCCGCTTTTCTGTCACAGAAAGAATGCATCCTGGCACTGGTGCTATTTGGATAGACAAACACTGCACATATGTTTTGCTGAAGACAAGTTGTGCCAGGCCATGAACACCAAAGGAGAAGAGGAAACATCTGTGGAAGAAAGAAGATTGTGTTTTGCTGAAAATTCTCTAGTGGGAATCAGTTGTTCAAGTAAATAGCTTTCCAAGTCTGTGCCAGAACTCAATGCTGCCAATTCAGGGGCTGCAAGAACATCAATCTTGGGAATATTTGTCTGGTTTGGAACTTGAGAAAGTGAAAGACAAAGAAAATGAGAAGAAAAGAAAGGGAAAACAGAAAAATTATTGAAAATGAGCAATGCTGATTGCAGGCTGGATCTTCATTGAGTCATGGGCTTCTTATACCTTTATGACCAAACAGATTTGACTGGGCATGTAGAATTTCAGGTAAAAATGTATGAAAAATTTCACCAATTTCCTAAATGTAGTCTCTTTTCATTCCTATCCCATTGAAGAGACAATATCAAAATAATGATGGTATTTACCAGATTTGACAGATTACAATAAAATATCTTCAATTATAAAAGAAAAAATATTTATTATTCAAAGCAACAGTGAATATTTTACCTTTCAAGACAAAAAATAAAGATGGAAAGGATATAATATTTTATAATTATTTTGCTTCTGAAATGAAAACAGTTCTTTGCAACGAATAATGTTGTTAATTATAAAACGAATTTATATAAAACATGATCTTGTTCATTTTTAGCATACAGCACATGACACTATTTATTTACTTTTGTTTTTATTTCTAAAATTATATTTCAACATTTCTCCTTTAACTTTCCCTCTCCTAATCCTACCATGTATCCTCCTTTGATCTCTTTCAATTTCATGGCATTTTTTCATTAAATGTTATTGCATAAATATATGAATGACATACATTTCTAGATATTTCTGTTCATTCTGTATAATGTTGCTTATATGTAAGTTTTTATATAGTTATACCAATGATATATGGTATCATTGGTATTAGATAGTCAGGTGGCATGGCTATCTTGGGAAATAATCTTGAGGAAGACTATTTCTCCCCCTCACAGTATTCCTTACCAGCCTGCAATTCAGTCCATTAGTTTGAGTCTCCTGGTTTGTTCCACATACAATTGGCATGTCTATATGTATAGTCTTGATCAGTTCACATTTGGGCAGTCGTGTTGGTGAAACACTATGAATAAACCTTCCAACATTACCAAGAGTCACAACCTTCTGTATGTTCTGGCTCTTACAAAAATGTCTGCTTATTTTTCCACAATGTTTCCTGAGCCTTAGTTTCATGAGTGTATTGCTCAAGTTTCCACTTGGACTAAGGTTCACAACTCTTTAATTTGAAGGATTCTGGTTTTCCTTAGTAGTCTCTATGGCAAAAAAAAAAAAATTTTTTTGATGAGTAGAGAAGATCACACCTGTCTATGGGTATAAGGACACATGTTTGAGACTGCTTTTAGAGATTATGTTGGTTTGTAAAGTAAGGGCTGTAGGTTGACCTCTACTATGTATTACTTCACTAATACTGAGTAGTCATGTAGGTTTTCAGTAGCAGGCATGTTTTCCTCCCTGTTGAGTAGGCCACAAGTCCAATTGAAGAGCTTTTGGTTACTGCCAAGGTTTGTGTGGCACTTCTACACATATAGGTATTATGATGTTCTGGTTCTTAATGGATAACAGGCTAGGATAATGGCATAGTATTGTTGTTGCTTGCATGGTGCCTTCAGGTACCAGAAAAGCTATTCCTTAGGAAGGGGCATTCACATCAGTTCCATCTCAGGGATCTCTGAGCACTATTTCATTTTTCTTTTTCTTTTTCTTTTTCTTTTTCTTTTTCTTTTTCTTTTTCTTTTTCTTTTTCTTTTTCTTTTTCTTTTTCTTTTTCTTTCTTTCTTTCTTT
>NC_034594.1:10793906-10832987 GCF_900095145.1 Mus pahari | reverse complement strand
TTTGTTTGTTTGGATTTTTCGAGACAAGGTTTCTCTGTGTAGTCCTGGCTGTCCTGGAATTCACTTTGTAGACCAGTCTGGCCTTGAACTCAGAAATCCACCTGCCTCTGCCTCCCGAGCGCTGAGATTTAAAGGCGTGAGCCACCATCACCCGGATGAGCACTATTTCTTAAGGTGTCTGCCACATTAGGGACTTATCATTTATCTCTAGGGATATATTATTTGGCTATTGTAGGGAGCATCATTAGTATAGATGAGAAAAGTTAATTGAAACAAAATATATATATTTATGTGCAGAGTTATATGTAAAATGTCTTCTTCATCTCCTCCTCCTCTCCTTTCTCTTCCCTCTCTTGGTCCTCTTCTTCCTCATCCTCCTCTAGTTCCTCCTCCTTCCTTTCTCTCTCCTCCTTTTCCCCTTCATTCTATGTAAATAGTTAACAATATGATTTTATGGCACTTTTGAAAATCCTTGTTAGTTTACAAAGTTCCTTCCCTTTTCTGTTTTTATCTCTCTACTGTTTCCCTGAAAAGCCCCTCCTTTTTCTACCTTTTCCCTTAATGTTACTTGTAACCTGCTACTCACTTTCCCACTTCTTCTGTATTTGCTTCCATCTTCTTTCTTGAAAAGCTGCTTCCTGTCCTATCAGATCACCGTACCCTTGTATTTTCCTCTATTATTTACCTACCATTCTTTCTAAGCAATAATCTCTTTTCCTTACCTGGTTTCTGAATATGTCACACTATATTTATTCATCTGAAGATTTAGAGGTAAGAGCCTCAGATCAGAGAACATGTGATGTTTGTCTTTCTGGTTCTGGGTTCATAAAATGTAAACTTTTCTAGTTATATATATTTACCTGAAAAGATGATTTAAGTGTACTGTAAGAGTCCACTGGTAATTTTACAGGTGCTTCCAGGAGCGCTAGAAATAAAGTAGTTTTATGAGCCCCGGAGCTTTACCATTTGCATTTAAATCTTGGCTCTGCCACCTAGCTATGAGCAGAGAACTGGGGAGACCAGTGTAATAATACTACTTGTCTCCAACCCTTATCTCGCTTTACTCAAATGACTTTTGGACAATTTTGCCTTAGGAGGAATACATTCAATTGACTATTCTATATACCCAAATTTCATGTATATGAAAAGAAATCTTGATCTACAATCAAACTGTAACTGGCCTTTAATGATCTCTAAGTTTGTAAATGGCTCTATTAGTCATGCCATCGATCGGAACAGACACATAAAAATCATTCCCTAAGCTTTCATTCTCCCCTTCTCCATCTATTCCATTAGCATATATCACAGTAGCTACCTCCCAAGTACATCCAGAATGGAACGTTTACTGGCCATAACCTGTATTTCCACTACCAGTCAATATTTACCTCTCCCATATATCACTGTAAGATTCCAGTTGATCTGCCAGCTTCCATTTGTCCCAGTACTACAAACTCTTTTGAAAGTTTGTGTTCTATAAACTTTTCATTATAAAAACCAGATCATAGAATGTTCTTGTTCTAAATATTCCAGTTTTTTTCATCAGTATCAGAATTAACTTACTTTCAAAGCATAGGTAAACTGGGGACACTATTTGTTTATAACTATGTCTATGATCTGTCATCTGACTACTCTCTTCCTCTGTTCCTATCTTGCTGTCATTCAAACACACTTAGCAAATCCCTACCTTGCAGCCCTCAAACTGCTATGCGATTTATTTTTGGGTAGCGTTTTCTCAAAATACATATCCTTCCTGAGGGAATGCGTCTTTGACTTTTTTCATTTTTTTTACTCTGTGCTTTCTCTTTTCTGGAATATTTTGTAATCAAATCACCTGGCCACCCCTCAAAAATGGTGCAAGTTATTTTTAATTCTGATTCTTTGTGATAAAATCTAAACTGTGATGAAAGAAACATTGTTTCTCTCTCTCTCTCTCTCTCTCTCTCTCTCTCTCTCTCTCTCTCTCTCTCTTTTAGTTCACTGCCAATACAATAATCATTGTTATTTTGACACTAAAATTGATTCATGATTATCTGGAGACATGAAGGGTTTTTTTTAGAGTTAAATGGTACTTTTAGTTTTGCACGTATGACTTCAAATTTAGATTGAAAAAGAAGTTCAACTTTTGGAATTCAGGACAGTTTAACAATAGATTGTTATTGCCTTAGCACCTAGTAAGTAACCTTACAAGAAATATCTCTAATGGGCTATATCAAATGCTCAGCACCTGTTTGGCTGTTGAATGGAAGTCCTTCTTGGATGGAGCTTGTAACAGTGTGGATACTGGCAGAACTTATTGATTACAAGAGCTCTGTGGATTTTCTGTGTGGTGATTTCTCAAGAAGGTTCATAATAACTTCTGATTATAATTTGAGATGAAATACTGACTTGGACTCCATGAGTATTTATGAGCTGCTAAATTTGTGCTACAAGCTTGCAGGATGACACTGATCTCTCCAGTGATTTCATATATATTTTCATGATCTGTAATGTCTTTTTACTACTCTATAGTTATTCTTACTTAAGAGTAACTTTGCACTAAATAAAACTCTAAATAAAAAAGCATCTCTTTTTCTCTTACAATTGTCTAATGGTGTATTTTTAAAGTACCAATATTTTAAAGTACTAACGAATTTCTTTACCTTTTAGATTTTTAAGCAAATATAATAGTACCAGGAACTACATAGCTTTTATAAAAATTTCCAATTAGAAATTAAAAATGAATCCAGAATATATAGCATAATAGAGGATATTAAATATATATGTAAAAGATTGATATTATAATAATACATATATATGAACAAGCTTCATGCAAAGTAGATACAATTTAGGACACATATAGGCCACATAAGTAGGGTTAGCAATTGAGTGTGTATTTAACATTGGAAATAGAGAGGTAATCATACTTTTTTGTAATTCATCAAAAGTTTAGCTTATTTAACTCTACTGTTAAAATGTAGTCCCTCTTGTATCTTTATTCCAAATAACATGTCTTACTAACCCCTTTCCTATGTTGCAAAAAATGTTTTATGTAAAAATTATTTCATATAAATATGGAGAAATCAATTATTCACATTCAATGAAATTATATCTAATTGCCTCTGTAATTAATACAAAATAAAATAATTTGAGTATCACAGTAAACATTTTCAAATAATCTTTTGTAAATACTGAATTTAATTAGCTAGGTCTGAATATTAAATAAAGAATTTGATAGCTTTAACATCAATATTTATTACAGTTTACTAATAAAAATTGGAAAGAACCTATCTTCAAAGCAAATTTAACAATATGGATTTCATTTAAAGGAAATAGAAAGAAAATTTGAAATTCAATTAAGCTTGTCCAGAACTTTAACAATTTTATTAATTATAAAATATTTGAAAAGTTATTAAGGAAATGTTATTTCATAAAGTAATGATTTGAGGTATCTAATGTGTCCTGTAAACCAAATTGAAGTGTCCTATGTCAGGAGTAAAGAAACTGAGCTTGTAAGTTTTTTGCAAAAATGTTTCTTTTCATGTCTTTTTAAAAACATGACATACGAGTTTACCAGGTCACTGCCATCTCTTAAAGTACACAAAAACATGCAGGCCCCTTAATGTTACACGGGACAATTATTTGTTATGTGTAATTATGACAAAATTAGAGTCCACTTTAATACCAAACTGGAAAGTGGAAGAAAGCAGACCTCAACAGACAGAAATGATTCTGTATTTTTTTTTTCTAGACAGGGTTTCTCTGTGTAGCCCTGGCTGTCCTGGAACTTACTTTGTAGACCAGGCTGACCTCGAACTCAGAAATCCGCCTCCCTCTGCCTCCCGAGTGCTGGGATTAAAGGCGTGTGCCACCGTGCCCGGCCTCAGCTATATTTCTAGTATGCTAAGATTTGCAGTATTTCAGAGACAAAGTATTATCACAGAATTCTTGTTAGGGGATATCCTTTGCTTATAAATTCTACTATTATCAGAAGGAAACTATGGTAACCAACAGTCCTTTGTCTCTCCTCTAAAGTTTTGTGGATTCCTGGTCCTCAATTCCAGTTTGTTTCATTTCATCTATAAGTTTCTTTGAACAACTTTTACTTGTCCCATGATGTCATTATTAAGTGTCTTTGAGTCAATAATTCTATACTCTGAGAGTTTATTTGTTAAACTCTTAGGAACAAGACACATGGTGTTTATTTTATTTCCCTACTTGAAAGTGTTCTGTCAAGTTGAGTCCATGTTGATATGTCCCATAATTTGACTGACCAAAACAAATGACAACATACTGTAAAGGAAATACTGCATACAGCATTTCAAATGCACTCTTTGTATTGTCTCTGTTACATGAGACAATCAAAGTGAAAACAATCCTTTACAAGATATCTGTTATAAAAAAAATTGGTTATAAAGTGCTAATAAGTGTTTGTGGGGATTTTTTATTCAGTAAATAATACATACTTTTTTGAAATAATAATATAATTACAACATTTCTTCCCTTCACTTTCTTTCCTCCAAAGCCTTCCTTACATGTCTTCTACCCTCCTCCAAATTCAGTGTGTTTTCACTCAATGCTCTTGTTTGTGTATATGCATATTCATACACATTCCATGTTTAAATTAATCATTACATTAGTTTACACCACAAATGATCTCTCACTTCCTGGTTACCCCTCCACAAAACCCTCTCTCCCCTCCTCTTTGCTTCTATGAGATTGCTCCCCCACCCACTCACCCTCTCTCACCCCTCCCCACCAGTATCCCCCTATGCTGGGGAATCAAATCTCCACAGGACCAAGGACCTTCGATCCCAGTGATGTCAGATAAAGCCACCCTCTGCTACCTATGTATCTTGAGCCATGAATCACAGTCCCTGGGAGCATTGGGCAGTCCGGCAACCCAACACTGTTCTTCCTATGGGGTTGCAATCTCCCTCATCTCCTCCAGTCCTTCAGCTAGCTCCCCACCAGGTTCTCCAAGCTGAGTCTGATGGTTGCCTCCAAGCATCAACAAGTGCATCAAGCACCTCTTGGCAACAGAAAGAGTGTCGAGGGTTGCTGTCTGCAGACAGGATGGATCCCCATGTGGGCCGGTCCCTGGATGGACCTTCCTTCAGTTTCTGCTCCATTTTGTCCCTGTTCCTTTGGACAGGAACATTTGTAGGTTAAAACCTATGAGATGTGTAGGTGGCCCCATCCCTCAACTGGAGACCATGCCTATCAACTGGAGGTAGTCTCCATAGGTTCTATCTCCCCTTTCCCTGAGCATTTGGGCTAAAGTCATTGTCATTGGTTTCTGGGGGCCTCTCCTTGCTTCCTGGGCATAGGGGACTCTCCAGTGCCTATCTGCAGTTCCTTATGGCTGCTACATAATTTTATTTGATTTTCTGACTCTCTGTACCTGATACTGCCCCCTTATTTGCTCCCCCTCTTCTTCTCCTTCCAGGTCCCCCCTCGCTCCAACACTCTCAATCATTCTGTTTCCAGTTCAAT
This sequence comes from Mus pahari, assembly GCF_900095145.1. Classification (NCBI taxonomy): domain Eukaryota; kingdom Metazoa; phylum Chordata; class Mammalia; order Rodentia; family Muridae; genus Mus; species Mus pahari. The sequence continues at coordinate 10,827,515 of NC_034594.1, read as the reverse complement.
TCAGGACTGAAGCACCCACACCCTGGTCTTCCTTCCTCTTAAGCTCCATATGATCTATGGGTTATATCGTGGGCATTGTGAGCTTTTGGACTAATATCCACTTATCAGTACATACCATGTGTATTCTTTTATGTTTGGGTTACCTCACTCAGGATGATATTTCCTAGTTTCATCCATTTGCCTCTGAATATCATGAAGTGTGCTCTAAAATCAACAATTCACAAATGGGACCTCATGAAATTGAAAAGCTTCTGTAAAGCAATGGACACTGTCATAGGACAAAACAGCAACTCACAGATTGGGAATAGATCTTTACCAATCCTACATCTGATCAAGGGCTTATATCCAAAATATACAAAGAACTCAAGAAATTAGACTACAGAGAATCAAACAACCCTATTAAAAATGGGGTACAGAACTTAACAAAAATCTCAACTGAGGAATCTTGAATGGGTGAGAAACACCTAAAGAAATGTTCAACATCCTTAGTCATCAGGGAAATGCAAATCAAAATGACCCTGAGATTCTACCTCACACAGGTCAGAATGGTTAAGATCAAAAACTCAGGTGACAGCAGATGCTGGCCAAGATGTGGAGAAAGAGGAACACTCCTCCATTGCTGGTGGGACTGCAAGATGGTACAACCACTTTGGAAATCAATCTGTTGGTTCCTGAGAAAAATGGAAATAGGTCTACCACTCCTGGGCATATATACCCAAAAGATGCTCCAACATATAGCAAGGACACATGCTCCACTACGTTTATAGAAGTCTTATTTATAATACCCAGAAGCTGGAAACAACCCAGTTGTCCCTCAACAGAAGAATGGATACAGAAAATGTGGTACATTTATATAATGGAATACTACTCAGCTATTAAAAAACAATGACTTCATACATATATATTACTAAATATAACCTGCTCAGTCCTTATATTCTTGTGTGTGTGTGTGTGTGTGTGTGTGTGTGTGTGTGTGTGTGTGTGTGTGTGTGTGTGTGTGTGTGTGTGTGTGTGTGTGTGTGTGTTTGTGTGTGTGTTTTCAGGACTGACCATTTGGCACTAGGCAACCATTTGGTGTGCTCTCCCCTGCAGTAATCTCTCACTCCTGTTTCCAACTTTTCTCAGTTGTCTGCATGCCAATGTGGTATTCTTTCACAGCCATGAACAAAACCTAAGGTATCCTATCTTGTCTCAATTGACCATTTGTGACAATTACCTTGGTTCATATATCTTTAGTCTTAAAAAAAAAACCTCTCCTTTTTGCATTGCTATGCTGCTGAATTTTGATACAAAATTATTTGAAACTGCACAGGTTGATATTTTAGTACATGTTTCATAATTATGATAAAATACCTGAGATAAATCAAAACACAAAGATAAAAGAGCTTTGGTTTGCATTCATATATTTCCATCCATGGTTAGTTAATTGTTTTTGCATGCGGTATAATAGAGATAAGCACAATGGAAGTCCAATGAAATAGGTCAGAAGGTAAAGAAATATGCTGCTATACCTGCAGTTGTGAGTATAATTTCTAGATGGCCCATATACAACCACCAAACCCAGACACTATTGTATATGCCAGAAAGATTTTGCTGATAGGATACTGATATTGCTCTCTCTTGTGAGGCTAAGCCAGTGCCTGGCAAATACAGAAGTGGATGCTCACAGTCATCTATTGGATGGAACACAGCGCCCCTAATGAAGGAGCTAGAGAAAGTACCCAAGATGCTAAAGGGGTCTGTAACCCTATAGGAGGAACAACAATATGAAATAACCAGTACCCCTCAGAGCTGTGTCTCTAGTTGCATATGTAGCAGAGGATGACTCAGTCAGCCATCAATGGAAGGAGAGGCCCTTGGTCTTGCGAAGATCATATGCCCCAATACAGGGGAATGCCAGGGCCAGGAAGCTGGAGTGGGTGAGTTGGGGAGCAAGGTGGGGGGAGGGTATAGGGAGCTTTGGGGATAGCATTTGAAATGTAAATGAAGAAAATATCTAATAAAAAAGAGAATAAAAAAATTCCTAGTCAGGCAGTGGTGGCGCACGCCTTTAATCCCAGCACTTGGGAGGCTGAGGCAGGTGGATTTCTGAGTTCGAGGACAGCCTGGTCTACTAAGTGAGTTACAGGACATCTACGGCTACACAGAGAAACCCTGCCTCGAAAAAGAAAAAAAAAAAAAGAAAAAAGAAAAAAAATCCTAGATGGCACAAGGTAAAGGAGAAAATCATCACCTAAAGGTTGACTTCTGATCTATGTAAGTACGCTATGGTAAAAAAAAAAAAAAAAAAAAAAAAAAAAAAAAAAAAAAAAAAAAAAAAAAAAAAAAAAAAACCTGTAAGTAAGTAACCTGTAATGAAAATAATACCATAGATGGGGTTCATTACAGAGCGATCTGCTAAGCTTACGGTGATAGAGCAACAGAGAGAACTTGTTCTGGAAGAAAGGGGTTTTGTTACCTAAATATGGTTCCGTTTTCAGCTTCTTCCCTGGGATGTCCAGACTATGCTGTGTAACAGGCAGGAAAGGATGGAACAAAGTCTGGAACAGGTGGGTCAGCAGGATTCCAGATGAGGAGTGAATGCTATTTGGGTTGGCATGGGGTGGCATGGGATATACTCCTAAGATTTTAGTGTAACAGCTTTTCAGTGTTACAGCTAGTGCTCTTAGAGTTCAATGAAACAGCTTGTGCATGTATACTCTATTCAGGGTGAATCAGGATATATCTATATCATCTATATCTATATCTATATCTCCTGATATATCTATATCTATATATCTAATCAGAAACTGGGAAAGATGTTTTTCTTAGTGGAGAGGCATTCCATGAAATTGAACCTGTAATTTTGCCGAAGACCCTCTGACATCCTCAGGTAGAAGATTGGGTATCAGGTTCCCCAGATCAGCCAGGGAAGTAGAAGACACACTAAGAAAAGGAAGTCCTCCATTTTGTGCTGAGCTCAGGACATGGTAGACTACACCTTCAGTAGCAAGGTACAACTCCTAAATACCTTCTTTCATTATTTTTTCTTTTATTGGATATTTTCTTTATTTACAATTCAAATGTTATCCTCTTTCCCAGTTTCCCCTCTAGAACTCCCCTATCTCAACCTCTCCCCCTACTTCTATGAGGGTGCTCCCTCACCTCCCCCACTCCTGCCTCCCCACCCTGGCATTCCCCTACACTAGGGTATCAAGACTTTACAGGGCCAAAGGCCTCTCCTCCTATTGATGTCAGACAATGCCATCCTCTGCTACATATGCAGCTGGAGCGATGGGTCCCTCCATGTGTACTCTTTAGTTGGTGTTTTAGTCCCTGGGAGTTGTGTGTGTGTGGGGGGGTGTCTGGTTGGTTGATATTGGTGTTCTTCCTATGGGGTTGCAAATGCCTCCAGCTCCTTTGGTCCTTTCTTTAATAGCTGTCTCCTGAGAGGCTCTGCCAGAGCCTGACAAATATAGAGGCAGATGCTCATAGCCAACCATTGGACTGCCACAGGGTACCCAATGTAGGAGTTAGAAAAAGGACTGAAGAATCTTTCATTATTTTTATGTTGAAAACTTTTTTATTGCATTGTATTGTTGTGATATTCCATGGATGATTTGTATTGGTTTAAATAAAAGAAAAAAAATAGAATTAATTAGAGAAAAATGGAGTGCCCATGGCCTCTTTTTTCTTTTTAATTCATTTTTAACACTCCATATTCCATTCCATGCACCCCCATCCACCGTTCAACTGCTCCATGTCTCATACTTCCTCCCCACCTCACCCTTTCTCCAAGTGAATGCCCCCTCCCACCACCCTACCTGACCTCCAAATACTCCCTGAGGTCTCTATTCTCTTGAGGGTTAGGTGCATCATCTCTGAATGAATACAGACCCAGAAGACCTCTACTTTATTTGTGTTGGGTGACTTCGTATCAGCTGGTGCATACTGTCTGTTTGGTGGTCCAGTGTTTGAAAGATCTCAGTGGTCCAGATTAATTAAGACTGCTGGTCCTCCTATAGGGTCACTCTTCCCCTTAAGTTCTTTCAACCTTCCCTAATTCAATAACAAGTATCAGTGCTTCTGTCCATTGGTTGGGTGCAAATATCTACATCTGACTATTTCATGTGCTTGTTGAATATTTTGGAGGCAGTCACAATAGATACCTTTTTGTGAGCACCCCAAATAATAGCCTCAGTAATAGTGTCAGGCCTTGTGACCTCACCTTGAGCTGGATCCCATTTTGGGCCTGTCTCTGGACCTTCTTTCCTCAGGCTCCTCTCCAGTCCATCCCTGTAATTCTTTGAGACAGAAACAATTGTGGGTCAGAGATGTGACTGTGACATGGCAGCCCCATCTCTCACTTGATGTCCTGTCTTCCTGCTAGGGGTGGGCTCTGTAAGTTACCTCTCCCTACTGTTGGGCATTTCATTTAAGGTACCTCACTTTGAGTCCTGGGAGTCTCTCAGTTCTCAGGTCTCTGGTGCATTCTGGGCGGGGGGGTTCCCCAACCTCCTATTTCCTGAGGTTGCCTGTTTCCATTCTTTCTGCTGGCCCTCAGGACTTCAGTCCTTTTCCCTCACACAATACCAGAGCAGGTTTCCCACTCCCCCACACTTTACTCCCCCCCATCCACTTTTCCTTCCATGTCCCTCCTTCTTTCCCCACTTGTGATTGCATTCTCTCTCCCAAGTAGGACTGAGGCATCCTCACTTGGACACTTCAGTTTGCTGATCTTTTGGAGTTCTGTGGACTTTATTTTGTATATTCTGTATTACTAAATTTTTTGGTTAATATCTACTTATTAGTGAGTATATCCCATGCATTTCCTTTGGGGTCTGAGCTGCCTCACTCAAGATGACATTTTCTAGCTCTCTCCATTTGCCTGCAAAACTCAGGCTGTCCTCATTCTTGATAGCTGAACTACATTTTCTATATCCATTCTTCTGTCATGGGACATCTAGGTTGTTTCCAGCTTCTGGCTATTACAAAAGACGTCAATATGAACAGAGTGGAACACGGATCCCTGTGGCATGGTAGGGCATCTTTTGGGTATATTCCCAAGAGTGGTATAGCTGGTTCTTCAGGTATATCTATTTCCAATTTTCTGAAGAACCTCCAGATTGATTTCCAAAATGGTTGTACCAGTTTGCAATCTCACCAGCAATGGATGAGTGTTCCTCTTTCACCACATTCTCTCCAATATGTGTTGTCAGCTGAGGTTTTGATCTTAGCTATTCTGACTGGTGTAAGGTGGAATCTCAGGGTCATTTTGATTTGCATTTCTGTGATCACTAAGAACTTTGAACATTTCTTTAGGTGCTTCTCACCCATTCAAGATTCCTTACTTGTGAATTCTAGGTTTAGTTCTATATCCCACTTTTTGATTATGTTGTTTGATTTTTTTGGTGATTAACTTCTATAGTTCTTTATATATTTTGGATATTAACCCTCTATCAGATGTGGGGAGAGTGAAGATTTTTTTCCCAATCTGCATATTGCTGATTTGACTTATTGACTATGTTCTTTGCCTTTCAGAAGCTTTCCAGTTTCATGAGGTGCCATTTATCAATTCTTGATCTTAGAGCATGAGCAATTAGAGTTCTGTTTAGGAAACTTTCTCCAGTGCCAATGAGTTCAAGGCTCTTTCACATTTTCTCTTCTATTAGACTCAGTGTATCTGGTTTTATGTAGAGGTTCTTGAGCCCGCTTTGTACAAGATGACAAATATGGGTCTTTCTTAGTCAGGGTTTCTATTCCTGTACAAACATCATGACCAAGAAGCAGGTTGGAGAGGAAAGGGTTTATTCAGCTTAAATTTACATACTGCTGTTGATCACCAAAGGATGCAGGACTGGAACTCAAGCAGGTCAGAAAGCAGGAGATGATACAGAGGCCATGGAGGGATGTTCTTTCTGGCTTGCCTCCCCTGGCTTGCTCAGTCTGTTCTCTTATAAAACCCAAGACTACCAGCCCGGAGATGATCCCACCCACAAGGGGCTATCCCCCCTTGGTCACTAATTGAAAAAATGCCCTGCAGTTGGATCTCCTGGAGGCATTTCCCCAACTGAAGCTCCTTTCTCTGTGATAACTCCAGCTGTGTCAAGTTGACACAAAATTAGCCAGTACAATTGACCCCTTGTCAATTTGACACACAAACATATCACTAGTAAGCCTCAATCCTTAGTTCTTATTCATACCCAAGATGTAAATAACTTTAAAAGTCCCAAAGTCTTTACATATTAAAAGATCAATCCCTTTAAAATATCCAGTATCTTTTAAAATACAAACTACTTTAAAATTCTAAGTCTCTTAACTGTGGGCTTCACTAAAAAACTTCCTTCAAGAGGGAAAAATATCAGGGCACGGTCACAATCAAAAGCAAAAATCAATCTTCAAACATCCAATGTCTGGGATCCAACTCACAATCTTCTGGGCTCCTCCAAGGGCTTGGGCCACTTCTCCAGCCATGCCCTTCATAGCACACACCTTGTCTCCTTGGCTCCAGCTTCAGATGCCTGTACTTCACACAGAGCTCTTAACACCGAATGGATCTTCTGGCCCAAAGTTCCAAAGTCCTTCCACAGTCCTACCCAAAACATGGTCAGGTTGTCACAGGAATACCCCACTATGCTGGTACCAATTTGTCTTAGTCAGGGTTTCTATTCCTGCACAAACATCATGACCAAGAAGCAGTTTGGGGGAGGAAAGGGTTTATTTGGCTTACATTTACATACTGCTGTTGATCACCAAAGGATACAGGACTGGAACCCAAGCAGGTCACAAAGCAGGAGCTGATACAGAGGCCATGGAGGGATGTTCTTTACTGGCTTGCCTCCCCTGGCTTGCTCAGCCTGCTCTCTTATAGAACCCAAGTCTACCAGTCCAGAGATGGTCCCACCCACAAGGGGCCATCCCCCCTTGGTCACTAATTGAAAAAATGCCCTGCAGCTGGATCTCATGGCATTTCCCCAACTGAAGCTCCTTTCTCTGTGATAACTCCAGCTGTGTCAAGTTGACACAAAATTAGCCAGTACAGGGTTTGTTTTCATTCTTCTACATACAGACAGCCAGTTAGACCAGCATCATTTATTTAAGATGCTTTCTTTTTTCCATTGTATATTTTTGGTGTCTTTGTCAAAAATCAAGTGACAGTAAGTGTGTGGTTTTATTTCTGTGTCTTCAATTCTATTCCATTGATCAACACATCTATCTTTGTACCAATACCATGCAGTTTTTTTCTCATTTTTGTGTAGTAAAGTTTGAGGTCAGGGATGGTGATTCCCCCAGCTGTTCTTTTATTGTTAAGAATTGTTTTCTCTATTCTTTTTGTATGTTTGTTTGTTTGTTTTGTTTTTGTCTGTTTTGCCTTTCCAGATGAATTTGAGAATTGTTCTTCCCATGTATCTGAAGACTAGTGATGGGATTTTTATGGGGATTGCATTGAATCTATAGATTGCCTTTGGTAGGATGGTCACTATGTTAATTCTGCCATTTTACTATAATAATTCCCAAGTATTTGGGGGGTCACTTATATATAATATCATATCATCTGCAAATAGTGATACCTTTATTTCTTATTTACCAATTTATATCCCCTTGATCTCTTTTTGTTGTCTTATTGTTCTAGCTAACACTTCGAATACTATATTAAGTAGATATGGTTAGAGTAGTCATCCTTGTCTTGTCCCTGATTTCAGTGGGATTGCTTCAAATATGTCTCCATTTAATTTGACATTGACTGTTGGTTTGGAGTAAATCACTTTCACTATGTTTAGGTATAGGCCTTGAATTCCTAATCTCTTCAGTACTTTTAACATCAAGGGGTGTTGTATTTTGTCAAATGCTTTTTCTGCATCTAGAGAGATGACCATGTGATTTTTTTCTTTAAGTTTGTTTATATAGTTGATTATGTTAATGGATTTTCCTATATTAAACCAACCTTGCATCTCTGGGATGAAGCCTACTTGATGGTGATGAATGATGGTTTTGATATTTTCTTGGATTTGATTTACAAGAATTTTTTGAGTATTTTTGCATCAATATTCATGAGTGAGTTTGATCTGAAGTTTTCTTTTTTGGTTTGGTACTTATGTGGTTTAGGTATCAGAGTATTTGTGGCTTCGTAGAATGAGTTAGGTAATGTTCCTCCTGTTTCTATTTTATGGAATATTTTGAGAAAAATTGGTACCATGTCTTTGAAGGTCTGGTAGATTTCTGCACTAGATCCATCTGGACCTGGGCTTTTTATGGTTGGGAGATTTTTAATGACTTCTATTTCCTTGTCTGATATGGCCCTATTTTTAGTATGTGGCATCTGTCAAGGAAATCATTCATTTCATCTAAATTTTCCAGTTTTGTTGAATATAGGCTTTTATAGTAGAATCTGATGATTTTTTTTGAATTTCCTCCATTTCTGTTGTTATATCTCCCTTTTTGTTTCTGATTTTATTAATTTGGATACTGCTTCTTGGCTCTTTAGTTAGGTTGGCTAGGGATTTATCTATCTTGTTGATTCATTAAAGAACCAGCTTTTGGTTTTGCAGATTCTTTGTATTGTTTTGTTTCTAATTTGATTGATTTCGGCAGTGAGTTTGACTATTTCCTGCTTTCTACTCCTCTTGAGTGAGTTTGCTTCTTTTTGTTCTAGAGCTCTCAGGTGTGCTTTTAAGTTGTTAGTGTAAGATCTCTCCAGTTTCTTTACCAGGGCACTTAGAGCTATGAACTTTCCTCTTAGCACTGCTTTCATTGTGTCCCATAGATTTGGGTATGATGTGTCAGCATTTTTATTAAAATACAGGAAGTCTTTAATTTCTTTCTTTATTTTATCCTGGACCAAGTTTTCACTGAGTAAAGAGTTGTTCAGTTTCCAAGTGTATGTGGGATTTCTGTAGTTTTTGCTGTTATTGAAGAACAGCCTTAGGCCATAGTCATCTGATAGAATACATGGAATACATGGTATTATTCCAATCTTCTTGATCTGTTGAGGGTTCTTCTTTTGTGACTTATTTTTTTGTTTGTTTTGTTTTGTTTTGTTTTGTTTTTGAGACAGGGTTTCTCTGGATAGCCCTGGCTGTCCTGGAACTCACATTGTAGACCAGGCTAGCCTCGAACTCAGAAATCTGCCTGCCTCTACCTCCTGGGTGCTGGGATTAAAGGCCTGCACCACTACGCTTGGCTTTGTGACCATTTATATGGTCGATTTTGAAGAAGGTACCAAGAGGTTCTGAGAAGAAGGCATATTCTTTTGTTTAGGGTGAAATGTTCTGTAGATATCTGTTAAGTACAATTAGTTAATAAACTCCCATAGTTTCACTGTATCTCTGTTTAGTATCTGTTTCAATGATGGGTCCATTGGGGAGAGTGGGGTGTTGAAGCCTCCCACTATTATTGTTTATGGTTCAATGCATGCTCTGAGCTTCAGTAAAATTTCTTTTATGAATTTGGATACTCTTGCAGTGGGGGCAGAGATGTTCAGAATTGAGACTTTCTCTTGGTGGATTTTCCCCTTGATAAATATGAAGTGTCCTTCTTCATCACGCTTGATAACTTTTGATTAAAAGTCCATTTTATTGAATATTAGGATGGCAACTCCAGCTTGTTTCTTGAGACCATTTGCTTGGAAGACCTTTTTCCAATCTTTTCCTCTGAGATAGGGTCTGTCTTTGTTATTGAGGTGTGTTTCTTGTATGCAGCAAAATGCTGGATCTTGTTCGCATATCTATTCTGTTAGTGTATATCTTTTTATAGATGAGTTGAGTCTATTAATATTAAGAGCTATTAAAGAGAGATACCTGTTGGTTCCTGATATGCTTGTTTTTGTAGGTGGTTTTATGTGCTTGTGGCTCTGCTTCTGACTTTGTTGTGAGATACTTAATATTCTGTCCTTTCTTTGGTGCAGGTATCTTCCTCATGCATAAGTTTTTCCTTCCAGGATCCCCTGTAGGGTTGGGTTGGTAGATCGATACTGTTAGAATTTGGTTTTGTCCTGGAATATTTTGTTTTCTCCATCTATGTTGATTGATAGTTCTGCTGGATATAGTAGCCTGGGCTGGCATTTTGGTTCTCTTAGAGTCTGCATGACCTCTAACCAGGCTCTCTGGCCTTCATTTTCTCTGTTGAGAAGTCTAGTGTAATTCTGATAGGTCTACCTTTATATTACTTGGCCTTTTCCCCTTGCAGCTTTTAATATTCTTTCTTTGCTCTGTGCATTTAGTGTTATGATAATTATGTGACAAGAAGATTTTCTTTTCTGGTCACATTTATTTGGGTCTTATATGCTTCTTGTACCTTTATGTCCATCTCTTTCTTTAGGTTGGGGAAGTTTTCTTCTATAATTTTGTTGAAGACATTTTCATGTCCTTTGAGCTGGGAATTTTCATTCTTCTCTATTCTGATTATCCTTATATTTGATCTTTTAATTGTGTCCTGAATTTTCCAGATGCTTTGAGTTAGGAGTTTTTGTTTTGAATTTTCTTTGACAGTTATGTCAATATCTTCTACCATATCTTCTACACATGAAATTCTCTCTTCTATCTCTTGTATTCTGCTGGTAATACTTATATCTATAATTCCTGACCTCTTTCCTATCTTTGCCATTTCCAGGTTTGTGTTTTCTTCATTGTTTCTACTTCCACTTTTAGGTCTTAGATCACTTTCTTTATTTCCTTCACCTATTTTCCCATATTTCTTTCAGTAACTTATTGATATTCTCCTTAAAGGGCTCTATTATCTTCATGAGATAGGATTTTAAGACAGATTACTGTTTTTCCGGTGTATTGGTGTATTCAGGGTTTGTTGTGGTGGGAGAACTGAGTTCTGATGATGCCCAAATATTTTTGCTTCTTTTGTTTATGGTCTTGTGCTTGCTCTTCACCATCTGGATATCCCTGGTGTTTGTTGATCAGGGTGACTACATGGAGTCAGCCTCATTTGTTCCTGGGTTGTTTCAGGTCTCCTGGTAGGCCTGCAGTCCTGGCTGTATCAGACCACCTGTGGGGTCTTCCAAGTGGGAGCTCTTCATGGGGGCAGAGAAGCTGCTGATCTGTTGCTCTGGCTGCAGTAGACCTCTTGGGAGGTTTTCAGACTGTTGGGTCTTCCATGGAGCAGTCAAGCCATTGTCCAACTGCACTGAGTACAGCCAATCCTAAACTGCTCTGAGTGCAGAGGGTCCTCAACTTGTCAACTGCTCTGAGAGCAGTGGGTCCAACTGCTCTAAGTGCAGAGGGTCCTCAACTGCTCAGAGTACAGTGGGTACTTTAGGACACATTGGGATATGGAATCTTCATGGGAGCATACCAAATACGGATCCACACGAGCAGCAAGGACCAACTAATAGGGATGGGAGGGATGGAAGGAAAGGGAGTTGTATTTGGGGGGGGGCATAGGTTTTGGTGGGTGATGTGTCCCGAGTCTACCAGGCTCCAAACAGCAGCTCCAGGACTCAGGACAGGGGCGGGGAGGGTTCTTACCAACTGCTCTGAGTGCAGACCGTCCCCTAGGATTGATTGGGATATGGAGTCTTCATGGGAGCAGACCTACTAGGGGTCTACTCTAGCAGTAAGGACCAACCAGCGCCCATGGTCTTAATATACCTTCTAGTCCATGCTTTCTGGGATCTAAGTTTCTTGCACTAGAATTGATCAATCTTTCCATGATTAAAACATTTTCAAACATGAGAACCTCATTTAGGTCCTATACTGTACTGTTTTTGTTGTTGTTATTGTTGTTGTTGTTGTTTGTTTATGTTTTTGTTTTTTGTTGTTTATTTTTAACTTAGGTGATTTCAAAACTACTTAACATCACAGAAGTCAGATTTCAATATCTGTCAACTACTGCCTGGCTTATGCAATTAACAAAAAATGTAGCTCTCGTTGGGTCTTGCTAATTGCTTACAAACAGCAACAACAACAAGAAGAACAAATATTTGGAAAGATGTTAGTTGATAGAACATATACTGATTGCTTCCTATGCTGGGAAGATTTCCTGGTGATAATGAATTACACCAAAGTAGCAGTTATACAATTTCACAGATGATGTGTTGCTCAAACAAACTTCAAATCTTCAAACCCCACGCCATCTGGCAGTAGCTTTGTCCATTTTCAGCATAATATTCTAAACCAAGGAAGTCCACTGGGAAGGGTAAAGCAAAGGAGAATGTTTTATTTATTACTGTTTTTATTTTTTCTTTATTATCTTTCATCTCCTTCCATTTTCCCCATTTTCTTTCTCTTTTTTCTTCATTCCAAGATCATCATTCTTGAAAGACTTCTCTGTTATTTCTGTATAGTGTGTAAGGGTTGGAAGAGAAAATTAGCAATCACCAGTCTCAGTCTGCTAAGACAATCCCTTGCTACATACTAAGTGTGCACAAAGTCCACTCTCCTTAATAAAGCAACAGAGCAGTGGAACTTATATTCTGAACCAAACTTTCGAACACATTTCTCATATTTAACAAGTTGCTGACTGTGGATAATTTATACCCTTGGAATCCTATAAGGTCTCCAATAAACTTTGCTAATATTTTTTTAATTATAATTTAAAGTATAAAATTGAAAGTATTGAGAGACGCTGTATTTGTAATGTACTTCTAGTGGAACTTGGGTTCTGATTGGAATATGTACATAAAAACTGAACAGAGTAGTTTTTCTACCTCAGAATGAGAGAGACATCTTCAAACTCAATGTATACAACTTTCTGTGCATTTTAAATGTACAAGCCATGGCTGGCATGCAAACAGTCTTTGAGAAAAAAGGAGGGGGTGCAAAAACCAGTAAAGCACTCTGGCAGAAGGGCACTGCTTAATACATTAACTAAACCAAATGCAGGAAGATAATTTTTTTTGTGCACCAGTTAGTACCACTGAGAATTACAGGGAGAAACAAACAGCAGATCTCTTCCCTCCCTATTACTTTACACCTTTCTTACTCTGTTTATTTATAATTAACAGAGGAAAGCATTCAGCAGCTATATTAAAAATGAATGGAAGTCTCCTAGGCCACAGGACAATAACTAAATCCTGGTATTTCTCTTCTCAATGCCAAAAAGGACAGAAACTGGCTGCTTTCTGTGAAAAACAAATAAGAGAACTGCACTACATTCAGGTATTTTCTTCTCCTTCTGATTCAGCCTTTCTTTATTTAAAAATTAATCATAACATACATTTCTGCTTGCTGTACAACACAAAATACTTGAAAACTGAAAGCTGTGGTATAAAAATGTGAAAAAGTGTTTTCTGGTCTTGGTTGAGATGTGGGCATGAGCTCACAGCAGGTGCCATTTTCTGTACCAGTCAAAGTCTCTTAGCATTCCAGACTGGATAGAGGGGATTACCAGGTCCCAGTGTCAGCTGATGGGTCATTGAAGTTGGTGGTTGTAGGAAATGGGAAATCATTTTTCTTACCAGGTGTTGTGGACCCTGGTAAGTTGCCAATGACCCACTGGACAGGACTGGAATCATGACCATGGGCAGCACTAATGGGAATCTGGGTAAATTTGAAGGTGGTGGAAGAGGACGAGGAAGAGGAGAAAGAGAAGAAGAAGAAAATAAGGGGAGGTTAAAGGGGAGGAGAAATTGAGATATAAAAGAGGAGGAAAAGGGTCACACAGTTTAAGGGTCTGAATTCAGATGACTAGGAATGGATATAATACACTGTAACTATAAATGAACATAGTACATGGTAACTATAAATGGACATAATATACTGGAACCATGAATTATATTCAAAACAAACACAAGTGTTTTATTTTAAACATAAGGGGGGTTGAGATAAATGTGGTTTTGTAGGCTTGAACTGCAGTAGCAAAATCAACAGAATCCATGTTTCTCATAAAAATTGGTAGTTCACTTGACATTATTCAGTAAAATGAGCAGGGCAAGAAAGTTTCAACAAACTGAAAACAGTATGAGAGATATTTTTTTATAGCTTGTTTCTTGCAACTGTGTTCTCATGTAGGGAAAGGCCTGGCCATCTCGCTGTGGCCTCATTAATCAGACGTCACTTTAAATACAAGTTACTGTCTTAAAGCTCCCTACTAATACTTGCAGCTAGAATTTCAACATATCAATGGGGATAAACAGGCACACCATTCCATCACAGCAAACCATGAGTTAAATCTGGAAAAATAAAATTTATTCTTAACTCATATATAGAAACATAAAAATCTCCACATATTAATGTGTACCATGTGTTGATATGATGCAGGCATACAGTTTATAGAGTTCTTCAAATGCTTACAAATTCCTTATGTCACAAATGTTTATTTAATTTTATCTACAGTTTTGAGATAAAACCTCTATATACTATGACCCTACCATGCAATAACCTGCCAGAATTTCTTATTCATATTGAACTACAACTTAATTCCTATTGCTAAACCTTCCTCTCTCTTCCTAATTCTCTGCAGTCTTGTCTATCCATCATTCTACTGTAAATTTCTACCATGTTTATTTATTTTAAATATGAGTAAGATAATGCATTCTTGTCAGATCATGACTGGCTTTTTCCATTTAACATAATCATCTAGAGTTCCATCCATGTTGTTACAAATTACCAGAAATCCAGTCTATGTTTATCTTTGACTAAAATCACATATTACATATACATCAAAATTTCATGTCGTCATCAGTGTATATATACTTAGCTATTTCCTGGATATTAAAAAAAGAAAGCCACCATAATTACACTGGAGTGCAGATGTGTCTCTGATGAACTGATTTTATTTCTTCAGTATATTCCCTCAATAGTGGGAATATTGAATTGTTGTCTGTTTGTTTGTGTATGTCTCTGTGTGTGTTTATGAGATGCCTCCATAGCATTTTTATGACCACAATACAGTTTATATCCCCCCAATGGTGTGGAAGACTCCCCTTTTAATGCAGATACTCACCGGTATTTTTTCTCTGAGAGTTTCTGTTTGTTTGGAAGTTTTTGTTTGCTTTTCAATGTTCAAGGACACTTTTATTAGATTTTGAAAGAAAAACAGCAGGGCAGGCTAGCTCTAAGTCTTGACAGTTGTTAGAAGAAGGCGATTAAGGACTAGAGAAAAGGTACAGTTTGAGTTAGGCGAGCAGTCAGATGAAGTAAGCAAGACACTGGGGGAAAGAGAAAGTCCAGCTCCTCAGGGAAAGCCTGTCCAAAATATTGCCAATATTTATAGTATCTGAAAGAGACAACGCAGAAGACCAGAAGACTCTTTTGCTTTTCTGAGTATTTATTAAAGTTGACAGGCTAAATTCAGACACTTTACTGTAGTTTCATGTATTAGGAGTAGACTTTTTGTATAGGAAACATGCATCATTTAATTAATGGGACAATTATTCCTTCCATTTCTTTAACATGACTTACAGACAATTAACCTTTCTGAGGAGTAGCTTCTACTATTTGACCGATAGGAGCAACTGGATTTACTCTTGTGCTTTGGGTAGCTTGGAAGGTTAGATCTCCACCCAAAGTCAGAACTATATTCTATTCCTTTGACCAGAATGAAACAGCTCTTTCAATGGCCTCAATATAGCTCTGATCAACTTTGCTTCAGCCCAGGTGACTATTTATATAGCCCTATAGAAACCTTGTGACATCACTCCATGGCCTCTGCATCAGCCCCTGCTTCCTGACCTGCTTGAGTTTCAGTCCTGACATCCTTTGGTGATCAATAGCAATATGGAAAGTGTAAGATGAATAAACCCTTTCCTCCCCAACTTGCTTTTTGGTCATGATGTTTTTTTCCAGGAATAGAAAACTGACTAAGACAGGGACAGTTACATCTTGTAACTCTCGATCCTATGGGATATGTCCAACAAACCTCTCTTTCTTCTGCAGGGCTTAGATAACTCTATAGAAAAGGATGGTGCTTGGAGGAAGGAAAGAGCCAATGAGGCTAGAGAAACAAAAGAAACAAAACCCCTTGTGACTGAAAGGAATTTTCAGAGACACACAATTTGCTTTTGGAAAGAGTCTTTTTGAGCAGTTGTAAGTGGAATAGTGTGTGGAGACTACAGAGCAGGAAGGAGAAAAGAGGGAAGAAGGCAAGGGAAATAGTCAGAAAGGGTGTACCTGTGATGTTTTGCTGACTAAGCAGCTCATGCATCAGTTACTCACTGCTATTATTGAAATATATGTATTCATAGGAAGATGCGACCATTCAAGGCAGCCATGTGCCACATAATATGGGTAGTAGAACACAAACTCGGGATCTCTGGACAGCAGGAAGTACTTTTCACTCTTGAAACATTTCTTCAATTTCTTATTTTTGATAACAATTATTCTAAATAATAAGAGATAATATCTTGCTGTAGTATGTATTTGCATTTATCTGACATAAAGGGTTGGGCATTTTCTTAAATAAATGTGTCAGTGTATTTCATTTTTAAAAGTTTATTTACTATTATTATTGCATTCACTATGCTTGTGTGTATAGAGGCAGTGTGTGTAAGGGAAAGTATGCTGTATTATATTTGTGGAAGTTAGAGGGTTCTTTCTTTTACCTCTGTGCATCCTAGATAGGTTATCAGAACTGTGTGGCAAGCTTTTTGACCCATGAGTTGTCTTTCTCTGCAAGTCTCAAATTTATTTTTTTTCCTTTTGAGAACCTCAATACATATTATATTACCTATTTGTATTAATTAATAATTTGGGCAACTGGGTTGAAAATGAAGCTTATCTTCAGAGAACTTGTAGAATCTGTATCAGTGCATGGATTTCATTTCCAGACATCCAATCATACATTTATTTCAGAGTATTTAATGTTTTGTTATTCTCAAATAATGACAAATATTTTATGTAAGAATCAGTCAATAATATGAAAAGGACATATAAACAAAAGAACAATGTGTATGGGCATTTTAAATTTTGTTTCTAATCCTGAAAAGGAGACAATAGTATTTGATTTGTGTTTGAATTTTCAAACACTGTGCTTCCTAATTCTGAGCATGATTAAAAAAAAAATCAAGATTCAGAAAAGTTTATATTTAAACTGCAAATTATGAAGTCTGCCTTCTTTTAAAATATATTTCAATGTCGTTCAACAATCGTGATCTTTACAAACCTTTCACACAAACCTTTCACCATCATGTCTAAGGAAACAAAAAACGTGGAAGTGACAATGAGAGATGGGAAGGAGTTACTTTTAATCTGTCTTTGTGTTTATCGTGGTGTTTCTGTTCACCATTATTCCTTTAACCAATTAAAAAAACCCACTGTTTTAAGATAATATAATTATGTGTTATAGCTCAATCAAATATCTATTATACAAAATACAGAGCATTACATTGTTACTTATAATTTAATTTTTGACATTAAGCATATCAAGCTTTACTACTGAAGTTATTGCATATTTGGCCCAGTGAATAGATTTGAGAAATTCCTCGAGCCACACTCTCTGGAGAAGCTCAGTTTCAAATTCATACTTTACTACTTCTTAGGGAGAACAAGCTATAACCCTTGTCCCTTGAGAAAGCTCTTCTAGCGATGATGTATCCTTATTGCCAGTACCCTTAGTATTTTTCCATAATGCAACAGTCTACATTTTGTACTTACTACTAGTTTCTAAATAATATACCCTCTATATATTCAACATTTCAGTATAAGTCAATGGTCAGTTTGGGTAAGAAATTGCAGCGCTGCTTGTCTGCCTCGAAAATGGGATACCCAGAGTGCCCCCGGTACACTGCTTAGAGGAGGCAGAACCTAGTCCATAATGGGAGCCCTCAGTCTGTGAGTGTGGGAAACAGCAAAGTCTGGTATGATAGCTACGTTTCTCAGTCTCCTGTGTATCCAGGCACCACTCATGCAGCTGGGAGTTGGGAATGAGGGTCCCAGGTCCATGCTTCCCACAGGGTGTCTACAGGCCAGACATGAGAGGTACTGGTGGGGGTAAGGGACAGAAGCTGTTTGATTCTGAATGAGTGCTGAGGGTACAGAGAGACTGGAAGAGAAGAGGCCTTCTCCAGCTGGTTTAGGCAGGCTCTTAAAGATGAAGGATGAAAAGGTCAACAAGCTGAGGGGCCCAAATCAGGATGCCTCAGTCCCATTTGGTAGGGAGAAGAAAGCAATCACAAGTGGTGGGGAGGGACCTGGGAGGGAAAGTGGACAGGTGAGGGGGGGAGGGGAACCTGATCTGGTATTGGGTGAGGGAAAATGACTGAAGCCCTGAGGGACAGCAGAAAGAATGGAAACAGTCAACCTCCGGAGGTAGGAGGTTGGGGGCACCCTCTAGAATTTACCAGAGACCTGGGAGATAAGAGATTCTAGGACTCAAAGGGAGGAATATTACATAAAATGCCTGACTGTAGGGAGAGGGAACTTGTAAAGCCCACTTCCAGTAGAAAGACAGGGCATCAAGTGAGGGAGGGGGTGCCATCCCACAGTCAAAACTCTGACCCATAATTGTTCCTGTCTGAAAGAACTTCAGGGATGGAAGTCAAGAAGAGCCTAGGGAAAAGAAGGTCCAGAGACAGGCCCAAAGTGGGATTCAGCTCAAGGGGAGGTCCCAAGGCCTGACACTATGACCAAGGCTATGGAGCACTCACAAAAAGGGACCTATCATGACTGCACTCTGAAAGACTCAATTAGCAGCAGAAACAGTCAGATGTACATATTTGCATCCAAACAATGGACTGAAGCTGCTGACTTCTGTGGTTTCATTAGGGGAAAGCTGGAAGAAGCTGAGGAGGTGTTTGACCCTGTAGGACAACCAGCAGACTCAATTAACCTGGACCCTTGTCATCTCTCAAACACTGGATCACCAACCAGGCAGCATACACCAATTGATACGAGGCCACCAACACACATACAGTAGAGGACTGCCAGGTCTGGGTTCAGCCAGAGAAGATGGATCTAACCCTCAAGAGACTGAAGGCTGCAGAGAGTTTAGAGGTCTGGTGAGGTGGGGTAGGGTGGGAGTGGGGTGGGGTGGGGATTGGGGACATCCTCATGAATGGGGGACGGGGATGAGGTATGAGGTGAAGAACTGGGAGGGGACTAAAATCTGGAGTAAATAAATAAATAAAAGATTGAATAAAGAAATAAGATGAAGGCCTCCTCTCCTTCCTTTGGTGATCCTTGATGAAAACATAGTCCTTGTTTTTTCAAACTGCACTATTTGATGATTGATTTGAATGAATAGATTTTACTCAGGGTAAACCAGGGATTAAATACTTTTTGCAGAGGAAGAAATGCCTAGAAAGGGAAGCTCATTGGCTGAACACTCAGGGCCTATCTAGATACCTCATTAGCATAAAGAACTTCAGGTTTTTATGCTATGTGGCTGATTATCATGGTCTTCAGTGGGGTGTTGTGGTTATGTGTAGTGATAGGCACCCCACTCCTACCTTTCTCAATTCTGAGTGTCACTTGGTTTAATCTCATTCAGCCTTACCTCCTCTTCTGTCTGGTGGCAAGGTCCACTTGCCCTATGAGAAGTTAGAATTTATTAGGTTCTTTACTCATCTGAGGCTATTTATATGACAATTCTCACTTCATACATAGAGATGATATCATTGGGAAGAGAGGCTCCTTGGTCTTGTAAACTTTATATGACCCAGCACAGGGGAAGGCCAGGGCCAAGTAGTGGGAGTGGGTGGGTAGGGGAGCAGGGGCGGGGGGGGGGGGNATAGGGAACTTTCNGGATAGCATTTGAAATGTAAATAAAGAAATAATAATAAAAAAGAAAAAAAATATATAGAGAGAGGCAAAGTAGCAAATTACGCATTAAAAGAAGCATGCTTTTGTTTTCCCAATGCATTTTCCTCCATGGCATTGTGAGTGTAAGTTTTAAAAATTCTAATTTGAGACTAAAATCTCTGTTTATTTCTTTGCAAGACTATCAATTTGTTTTCGTGCATTTCTAAACAATTGTTTTGACCCATCTACAGTGCCCATAACTTGAGTTAAAAGGCTCATAATACTAAACAAACAAACAAACAAAAAACAATTCTGGGGGAGGAAATTGAGAAAAGTGATAACATTTGAAATGTAAATAAATGAAATATCCAATACAAAATTCTCCTTCCTGTCTCCTGAGAGGCTCTTCCAGTGCCTGGCAAATACAGAAGTGGATGCTCACAGCCATACAGTGGATGGAGCACAGGTCCCCAATGAAGGAACTAGAGAAAATACCCAAGGAACTGAAGGGGTTTGCAGCCCTATAGGAGGAACAACAATATGAACTAACCAGTACACCCCAGAGCTCCTTGGGACTAAACCATCAATCAAAGAAAACACATGGTGGGACTCATGGCTCCAGCTGCATATGTAGCAGGGGATGGCCTAGTTCGTCATCAAGGGGAGGAGAGACCCTTGATTTTGTGAATGTTCTATGCCCCAGTATAGGGGAATACCAGGGCCAGGAGTGGGTAGATTGGGTAGTAGGGTGAGGGGGAAGAGGATAGGGGATTTTTGGAGAGGAAACTAGGAAAGGGGATGACATTTGAAATGTAAAGCAAGAAAATATCTAATTAAAAAAAAGGAAAAAAATTCTCCTTTTTTACAAAATGAATTATCAGTAAAAGCAAAACCTTAATTATTACTAGGATTAATCATAGCACATTAGGTGGTATAGCTAATAAGCATTTATTAACAGCATTGATGCCTTTTTATAAAGAGAAAATAAACACCAAAACTATAGAAAAACATCATTTCAAACCTTTAATTGTGCTATTATGAATCTTTCTTTTTGGGTCTCTTAATGATGATATTTAAGGCAGATAGGATAATCCTGTATGTCTTGAAAAATCATACACACTATTCCTCATTCAGAAAATTGTTTATCCTTAAAATTGTGGTACACGTAAGTATAACTTTCACAAATATCTATGTTTTTAATTAAAAGAATTTAATAAACATTCTTATTGATTGCTATCGTTTGCAAAATACCCTGAGCCTGAAGCATAGAAAATGATAATGTTAGTGCATAGATTAGTTTTGCTTCCCAACAAGGTCATTTAGGTAAAAAGAATAAGCAGTTGCATTCAAATTAAAGAGACCATTTGTTTTGAATTCCCTTTTAAAAAAAAGAAACTCTAGGATATTTAATACATTTTTTGTTACTTAATTTTTACTTAGAACACTTGAGTTTCAGAATAATCTGTTTTAACCTTGTTTTGAGTCACTTTTGTATGTGGATGTACTGAAAAATTCCACTTTAATTATCAACTTGTGTGAAACTGACAGTTTTAAATATTAAGAAAAACAGGAGAGTTCATGCTTTTAATATTATCTACCAAAATTAATTATTTCAATTAAAGAAAAACTAGCTTCCACATTTCTATTCAACAGGTGCTGTTTGTTTCATGTTACCATGAAATATAAACAAATTACTGTGGTAATATTACACTTACCTAATCCTAACAAGTGAAGCTGAATTAACATTTTATTTGACAACTAATTAGTAAAAGCTTTTAAAATAGCTTAAATAATGTTTCTAAGTCTTGCCAAAGAAGAATGTTTGACTATCAGATTAACATAAACGGGCTTCATGCAAAAAATGCTACAGTTTGTTTAAACAAGACTTTTAATGCTTTGTGGTATATTACATTAGAATATACAAAATCCAGTCTCATCCCGCCCTCTAGGATATTTTTTTCTAGTGATCTGGTGAAAACACAAATTAATATTGTAAAGTATGTGGTAATGAGTACAGGCCTCAAGGCCTCTTCCTAGATATTCTCGTGCCAACAGCACAGTCAATTTCTGTGCATTTTCAACACTCTAACTATCACCACCTATTTCATCTCTACTAATATTATCAGCACATATTCTTCCTCTTTTTATACTCATCAATACATTTTGGTTTTGATACACACATTGATACATTATATAGTATTTCCAGTTTCTTCCTGCTATGTATCATAAGGGATACAGAGAATCAATGTAATTGCACACCTTCCTAGTGTTTATAATTATTGTTTATTATATCCTGCTTAAAATGTCACACCTGTGTTTTCTTTTGCTCCTGAGACTATGACATAATTAAATAACTCCTGCCGATGCCTTCATATCTCCCTACCCTCGCATGTAAACCACTTTGCTCTCTTTTAAATCCCGTCCCCATTGGTGTTACCTGTATATATATGTGTATGTATGTGCTTGCATATATATCTTTTCTGAAATAAATTTTTCTCAGTCTGTATGTTACTTTATGTATGTTTCCAGAGGTGACCACTTGGTATTGAATAAGCCACTGGTATAGATGCATCCACAGTAACTCTGTAATTCATTGCTGTTTTCTGTTAATGGTCCCCATCTCTTGCCATGAGAAATTTTCTTGACAAGGAGTGAGAGATACACTTACCTGTGAATATAAGAACAAATATTTATAGTGTATTTAGGGATTATTCAGGGTTAGTAAGGAGGTTGGTTTTAGATTCTCCTTCCAAATCAATTACTTTACTAACCTATGGTAGTTGCCTAGGTTTCCCACTTAGTGAGCCAGTTTTAATTCCCATTAGGATGTTGTTGGCTACCAGCAAGGTATTCCAATCAATGATATGTATAGTAAATACAGTCTTCATTGATACTATGTATATATGTAATATATATGTATATATATAAATAATATATATGTATATGTTTACACAAGAGATATGTATAATATATATTTCAAGGTATTTAAACAGTAGTTACTTACCTCCTTTTAACTGTGGAGTTAAGTTGAGGGCAGTTGAAATCACTTGTATGTTCTGAGGATCTTTTTGACAACTGTGAACAAGGACCTAAAAGAGGGCATCTCTTGCCTGGTGTTGAGGTTTTTGTTAGTTGCTTTTTGGATCTTTAGGAAGTATTATCATATTTAAATATACTACATGATTTTAGATGATTAATAATGTGATAAGAAGGTTGCTTTTTGGAAATCCTTACTGTTATCTACCCCTGTTCCCTCTTTCATTTGTATCTAACTCATTCCTCTGATCTTAATTTGGTAGCTTATTTTTCCCATTTCCCAATCAAATAACATATACTGTTATTTCCCTTCTTGCTGTTCCCTGACCCCACCCACCCACCATCCTGGCAACAGTCTCTTGGTTTCTAAATTTACTCCATGATACATACTCACATCTGAAGATTTTAGGATACTCTAATGAGAAAAGATGTTTAATATTTGTCTCTATAACTCTGGATTACCTTGCTCAATATCTTCATTCCTATTGTTTCTTCTAGAATTTTCAGTCTTTCAGGTTTTATGTTTAGGTCTTAGATTCATTTGGGGTTAGTTGTCACACACGCTGATAGATACAGGTTTAATTTCATTCTTCTGCATGTGAACATACTGTTTTCTCAGTATTATTTTTGGAGAATGCATTGTGTTCTTTAAGGTACACTTTTGGCAGCTCCATCAAATATTAAATGACTAAAGCTCAGAATACTCATTACTATTTCTTTGATTTTGTTCTATTGGCCTACATGTCTGGTATTGTAGCAGTAATCTGCTGTGCTCACTATTATTGCTCTGTTGTAGATCTTGAGATCTGGAACTTTATTCTCTCCAGCATAATTCTTTTTGTTCAGGATTGTGTTTGTTACCTGTGGCATATTATCATGGCATAGGTTTTTTAGGATAGTTTTATTGCTATTTCTGTGAAGAATGAGTTGAGGGATTTAATTTAACTTGCCTTGAATCTGTGAAGGCTTTAAACAGAATGGTCATTTTCACAAACTTAATTATACCAGTCCATGAGTATGGAATATCTTTCTATTTTTCTAGTTGTTTCCTCTATCTCTTTCTTTAGAAGTTTAAAAGTGTTCATCATGGAAGCAATTCATTTCATTTTATTTGTTTATATCTCAATATTTTATTTTCTTTAAGTCAAAATCTTTCTTCAATCTAAATATTTTTGTCTGTAAGTCAATTTATGTGGTTTATTATGTTTATTCATTTGTATATATTGACCCACTTCTGCATTGATAGATAAAGGCAGCTTGATTATGATGTATGCTTTTTATTTTTATATATTGCATGTGAAGTTGTGCATAGTTCTTTCATGTTCTGTAAAGAATTATGTTGGGATTATGATGGGGATTGCTTCAAAACTGTAGAGAGATTTTGGTAAGATTGTCAGTTTTACTATGGTAATCCTACCAATCCATGATCCCGGGAGATCTTTCCATCTTTGTTATCTTATTCAATTTCTTTCTTCAAAGACTTGAAGAGATTTTTTTTTTTTTTGAAGTTCTTGTTATACAGATCTTTCACTTGCTGGATTAGAGTTATACCAAGATATTTTACCTTTTTAGAAGTTATTGTGAAGGGTGTTGTTCTCTGATATTTTTCTATTATAACTTTTAGTTCATTTTCTTTGTTACACATATGTTGTGTTTTTATTAAGACGTTTGTTGTAGTAGGGATTTTTTTTTTTTTCTTGTTAATTCGGTATTCTGTGTGCTTTTTCTATATGTATGAGTGGTTCTTTTCTTAGTTTAGGATATGCCCATGGAGGAAGGTCAGCAGGGTGCTTTCTCTGCTTCTCAGAGCTATCAAGTTTTCATTCTAGCATCTGGCTCACAAGCCTTCTTTGGCAAAATCAAATTATTGATATTTTGTTAAAAAAAAACAATAAAAGTGTATGGCTATGATGTAAGTAAAGTCTTGGCAAAAGACTAGAAATTTGTGGTTGTGCAAGCAGGGGGTCCCAGGATAAGCAAAGTCACTTGAGAAGGACCCCAGTCTAGATCACATTAGTTGAAGACGATGGATGGGGGGGGGGTGATCAGAAAAACTCACTGGGCTGGAACTTCGTGAAGGATTTATGAGGAGAGGTTGTTTATGGCAACGCAGGGCCCTGTAGGTCGTAGCACATAATTTTTTCAAACTATTTCATCATTTTTCTCAATATCTATAAACGCATCTTGATTCCAGCACTTAAGGTACATTACATTTTTTTCATCAAAACATTTCATTTAATTTTAGTGAATAATTTAATCCTGATTTCCAAAGGGACTTATAAAAGGGACTGGTTCTATATTTCTAAGATGTTTTAAAAAACCTATCATTTTAATGTAAAATTTTATTAATAAACTGAATTTCCTTTATACATAATACTATTAAAAACAACTAACATCAAATTAATTTCAGCAAATTTATTTAATTTTTTGTCTTGTTTTTTAAAAAGAATGTTTATAACTCTACTTGGTTTTAAATCAATTTTAGCTTCAAATTTTTGAGATGATCTTACTCACTCTGGCTCAGATGGAGCACCACCTGTCTTTTTCACATGGTATGGAACAATATTCCTTGAATTGGAACAGTCCATTCTGAGCTTAATACCAAGACAGAAATAATGCTTTCAAGTGTGAGGTTATTTCAGGAATTTAAAAAGAATTTAAATTATTTCAGGAGGCCACTCCCCAATGTTACATAAAGTAGTAAGGATTACTGGAGAAAAGGGAAATTTCTACCAGTCCAGTAGGCTTCAGGGTTTTTCATATATTTCATGCACCTGAAATTCCTGCTCTGAGCTTCAGGGATGCAGTTTTTTGGGTCACCATCTAGGCTGAAGTGGCCTTTCAGGTGATGCTGCTATATTACTGTCACATGTGTTCCCATAAGTAGTTTATCACACATCCTATAAGTAACCTGGTAAACCCATCAGCTTGTCAAGTTGAACACTGGCAGACTACTGATTTGTTGTTACAGGCAGATTTGAAACTGAATGGACACTTGTTCATATCTGGGCAGGAGAAGTCACACTACAGCCTAATGGTTTGTGTTAGGGTCTGGGAATCACTTCACAAATCACTCAAACACCAATCTCAGTTAAATAAAGATGCTTTATTGAATGCCACACCTCAGACCCAAACCATCAGGGGAATGTTCCAGGACCAGGAGCTGAACCAGGACCCTTAAATAAAGTCCTACAGTGTCTTTAAAGCCTGAGATCTACAAGCATCTGTGCCAATCAGGATGTAGGGATGGGAACATGTCTGTGTTGTACAATTAACTTGCTCCCTTTGGTTTTGATATTCAACTGTAGCAGGGGTCTTGACATCTAAAATTCATGTCTAAATATGTCAAGCAGAATGGGACTTGTGTAACATTAGTGCCTTAATTTGAACACCAGCATGTTAGTTGCCCATGTACATGTTTCTATCTGCCAAGTAGGATGACAGTTCCCAGGGGAGGGCTTAGGAATTTAATCTTTACATAATCTTTACTCAAAATGTAGGTCTTATTATGAATAGTTACTTACATCTCTTAGATTGGGGTCCATCCCAGCAGCAGCTTATAAAAGCAAATACTATAAATGTTTATATGTAAGTGCAGGAAATGTTGCTGGGTGGTTGGTTCAGGTTCAAACTTATTGTGGGTAACTATACAAAGCAGTTCTACTGACTTCTATCATGATTGGTTTCCAAGGGCACAGAACATAGCAGAATATGTAATCAAATTGAACATGAGAAATCTTCCTAGAAACAGCAGAAACAACTTAGGGTTAAGTTTCCTTAGAATATTAGTAAACAAAATGGCAGGCTAGTCAGGTGATGGTTACCTAGGCCTTAGCATTCAGTCTAAGCCTTAATATTTTACACCTTGACAGTTTCCATAAATCACTCTTAAATCACTTTTCTTTGTAAGAGTTTCTTTTTTGTTTGTTTGTTTGTTTTCTAATCTTAAATCTAAGGGAAGTCTCTGTTCTGTCAACACTTGCACATCTTCTTTAGGCACTGTAAAGGACCTACATCAGTTTTGTTGTCAACTTCCTCATTTTTATATTGTATTATCTCCTGCTTATTTTGGTTAAATCCTGGCCATGGATATCTTACCTATCAATGGGTGATCTAAGTAGATAGTAGAGTTCTTGCTTGATAATGCCTTGTTGGTTGTTTTCCCATAATTTTCGTCAGTTTATATAAAAGAGTGTGGTCTAAACCTATAGATATATTTTTACCAAGGGAGATCTATTCTTGACTTAATGAAGTTGAGACTTGTTGAATTTTGCTGAGGAAGCAGATTCTTCCTCCTTGGAAATGTAGGCCGACCCTGGAAATAATGCTACATATCCTTGGGCCTGACAGAATTTCTGCCAAGACTCTGACAATATTAAGCAATTCTTCAACTGGCATCCTCTTTCTAAATACATTAAAACACTAAAGGGCAAT
Organism: Mus pahari; assembly: GCF_900095145.1. Taxonomy (NCBI): domain Eukaryota; kingdom Metazoa; phylum Chordata; class Mammalia; order Rodentia; family Muridae; genus Mus; species Mus pahari. The sequence continues at coordinate 10,800,441 of NC_034594.1, read as the reverse complement.
GCATTAACTCACTGATACCATGGGATGGATCAATTTATTAGAATGCTTTCCCCTGAAAGGAAGGGCTTAGGATGAAATTGATGGATACTGAGAAGGATGAGAGAACAACTGGGAAAAAAGCTGCACTATTCATGGAGGAGAGGGGCACTAAAAAAAAGAAAAAAACTTCGGAAATATATTATACCATAGGAATGCATTGTTATTAACTTTAACTACAAAGTAATTTTAAAAATTATCAGAAAAATGATCAACCATAGTCTTTATCACAAAGGCTGATATGCATAAACATGTTGAACCAGGTATATACTGTATATAAATCTGTGAGTACAGGTATTGAAAAGTAAAGACCCAAGTTACAGGTCACAATGATATCAGTTCCATCTAGATAACCAATGTCTATTATTGTCTAAATATTGGTAAAACTTTGTATTTATTATAAACTTTTTATTGGAATAACGGACAAAGTATTTATAGAAATTATATGTTTATTGTTACCAGTTTATGAGGTAGCTGTTACTAACATCTTCATGAGGAAATTGAATTCAAACAAGCCAAATGGTTTGTTATAAGATCATATTATATAAAAACACACATATATAATAAAGTTTAAGCTCTTACATATGGTGTTGTTCACCATTATATCTTTGTTTTGGATAACATACATAAGAAACAAACACTTTGAGTATTTCCATATCTGTCCTTAATTTATGGGAAGCAGCAATGTAGACAATTAGATGTACAATGTATTCTGTAATATTTTTTTATTATAGTGTTAGAATTTTAAATTATATATTCTTTAGAAGGGATATATTTTGTTTATATTCAGCTGGATATAAGGTCCAATACATATCACAAAATATGATAAATAAAAATTTTCATATATAACACTCACTATTTTGTTTCATTTCATTTTTCTTAAAATTTCTTCATTTCTCATCAACCTAACAACCAACATTTCTCAGCTGTACAATGGCAAATGCATTATAGTTTTCTGGGCAAATTTTGGCTACATTTTTTTAAAGCCATGGATTCCTTCAATTTTAACAGTAGTCTATAAAAAATTCTTATATGTCCAAGTTAAAATATAATAGGACCAAATATGAAAAATAAAGTCCAAGTTAATATATTTATCAATGTCAAGATTAAACATAGGTAACTCTGTTTCAATCTGAATTCACCAAATCTTGTCCAAGACACTTTCATATTTGTTTCATGTGTTTTAATTGCAATGAAATCTCTATTGGAGACATTTTATAAGTTGATGGAGAAAAAAGGTTTTCACACGATTGTTAAAAGACATTAAAGTTATTCGTTTGGATGATTCAACCTCATACATATACTGTTGAACCTAAAATCACGTTATAAAGTAAAACATCAGAAAGATGGGTTATTATAAGAACCAAGTACATGCAGGACTTAATAACACCAATGTAAAGAAAATATGTATATAATAATAAACCAAAAAATACAAAAAAAGTTGAGTATGAAATTCAGAATAACTGCATGTTAAAATGTTTTATACCATAAGGAGGACACACACACACACACAAACCCTGGAACTATTGTAGTTATTTATGTCTCATAGTGAATAGTAGCTGAACATATTTTTCACATTATTTTCTGTGACAGATACATATTTTTCTGATTTAATTAAATATCCATAGCATGTTTTAATTATTAAAATAGCATACACTAGGTTGGGAGGTCATGGAGTTGTGATACATTTGTGATGAGCTGAAGAGGATAAATGTGATTAAAAATTGACATTTTCAGATAAGTATTAAAATATTATATAAAATATAAATTTTCTTTATATTAAATACAGTGACAGACAAAGAAATATCTAAATTATAAGACAGGAAATATAAGTCCCACCTTGAACTTGTCAAATTTTATCTCAATCCCTACCAGGAACTTTGAAGCCATCGCACAAAAAAGACAAAGTTGCCCAGAACAAATAAAGCAAGGGTATCATTCAAAAACATTTTAGTATGATAAAGATGTCTTTGCAATATAGAAGAACATTTGAAAATGTAGTACAGACACGAAGGAAGGTCTTTCAAAGCTGAATGAGCTAGGGAAATGGTTGTCATCCTCTCCTGTTAAAGTCATGGGCATTCTAGCTTTCTACATCTAAGAAATGCTTCTCATGTTCTGAGAAAGATATCTCTAGTTTGTGAAATACATATAAAGAAAATTAATATGCATGAAATTACAACCAAAGACATTTTTTTTCTTTAACAATGTTTGAAGAAAGGGACATTCAACAACAAAATAGGCATAAATTTGGGCCTGAGAAATACTCCAAGATTAAAAGCATGTCTCCCAGAGGACAAGAGTTTGTGTACCATCACACACAGCCAGTATTTTGTAAATGCCTGAAACTTAAGCTCCATGTGGTCAAAGGCCTCTGGCAACCACAAGCATATTAATCAGGAGTACAGATTCATATGCAAATCCACACAACAGATATGCAAAAAAATTAAATCTGTTTTAAAAAGCAATGAAAATACTGCAAAATTTAACTTAAACCTAAAAATGTCATGCTTATTAATTAGAAAAGTGAATAATGTGAAATTAAGTATTTTTCTCTGTGCAATTCTAGAATATACATGAAAAATGAGAATTGATTTTATGTCTAAATAATCATGAAAATAGAATTTTATATATATATATATATATATATATATTTACTTTATATGTAAACATTTCAAATTTCATGAGTCTTGATTATAAAAAACATTTTTTCCATATTTCTTTTGTTTTATATACAGAAATTCTGTGCCTGACATAAGAATTGAGAGCACTGTGAGTAGATGCTGTCTGTGCTTCTGTTTATTTGCTCCAAGGATACTGTGGCATTTCTGCTTCACAATGAGTAGTCCTATCTTTAAAGAGAATGTGTTTCTGTGGCTTGTATTATCACCTATCTAAAGATCTCTGCACCCCTCTTGGGTACAAAACACATTTCAGCATAGTGACTGCTCCAGGGACTGGGAATAACTCTGATTAAAGCATTGATATCTTCAAAACAGACTGTTCCCCATCATTTCTGATTTTCTCATAGTGGGATCACTCTAGTCTCATTTAAGGGGTGTGAACCATTGTCATAGACGAAGATGAATATACGTATATAGACTAAAATAGAAGTGAGTTCATTTTGGTGTCTGAGAAAACAGTGTGAATACCTGCATTGACACTACCACATGAATCAACTAACCACTGTGGTCAATAAATGTTTATAGAGTGGGTCTTGTGATTAGTATTTTCCTGAGTAACATTCAAGTTGTATCAGTCATTAGTCTTAATGCAAAGAGGAGGAATGGAGTCTGAAATCCACTTTCAAATACTGACTCTTGTAAGCACAGGAAAAGAAACATGGTTATAATCTGTCTGCTAAAAGATTGACTTTATCCTGTCAGTTACTTTACAGCAATGGAGAGTGTCATTAACACATTGTAGTTTTCTAGTAAGTCCTAAGAACTCTTTAAGATCCATTGTGATAAAACTTCTCTACTAGAATTTGTCAATTAGCAGTACTAAATAACAGTACACAATTATTCAGAATAACACATAGAATTTCTTCTAGCCCAAATATATCCAGTTTAATTTTCAATCTGTTTTATAGATTTTTGGGTGATGGAACCACAGTTTAACATTAGGTTTTCAAATTTGTATACTATTAAGAACTACTACATAAAGAGAACTTCAGCAGATAGGCTATCCAGAGATGTCCTATCTGAGGATCCATCCATATACAGTCACCAAACCCAGACACTATCGTGGATGCCAAGAAGTGCATGCTGAAAGAGCCTGATATGGCTGTCTCCTGAGAGGCCCTGCCAGAGACCAGATGCTTACAGCCAACCATTGGACTGAGCCCAGGGTCTCCAATGGAGGAATTGAAGAAAGGACTGAAGGAGTTGGAGGGGTTTGCAACCCCATAGGAAGAACAACAATATCAACCAACCAGACCCTCCAGAGTTCCCAGAGACTAAGCCATAAACGAAGGAGCACACATGACTCTAGCTGCATGTGTAGCAGAGGATGGCCTTGTCATGCATCAATGGCGGAGAGGTCCTTGGTCCTATGAAGGCGCGATAGATGCCCCAGTGTAGGGGAATCGAGAGGGGAGAGGTGGGTTTGGGTGAGTAGGTAGAGGAACACCCTCATAGAAGCATGGGGAGGGATGACGGGAGAACTGGGAAAATGGATACCATTTGAGATGTAAATAAAGAAAATATCCAATTAAAAATAAGAGAAAATAAGAGAGAACTTCAGCTTTGAGTTGAAAAGGAATTGGAATAGTAAAACAACCACAGCAGCAATAACAAAACAATAATATTACAAACCTTATGGGATAGAATATGAGACACTTAGGGCTATAGCTATAAGGAAAACAGGGACACTATCAGATGAATACAAAATTATGATTGAAAATATGATGTGAGGCTAACAAGATTTCCAAAAATGATGAAAACTGGAAATAGCACTAAGTTTTAGTGCTGAATTAAAGACATAAGAAAACTCAGTCAAAGCACGTTTCTTTGTAGAAATAAACTAGGCAAAATGGAACAGTTTAGGAGGAATCTGCGAAGTAGTTATCACTATTATTTAATCCTCAGCCTTCTTTTTCATGAAATACAAGGAAATGTGTGGATATATTAATTAAACTAATCAGATTTTGTGTCTTTCTTCAGACCATGGGAAAGGAAAGTACCTATGATCTGTTAGAATAGGGGAAAATGTTCAGCATCTGTTTGTTGGAGTTTTTAAATGAGGATTCCTATTCTTCTGTAAAGAAAATAATTCATAAAATTTTCAGGTCAATGGATGAAACTAGAAAATACTATACTGACGGTGGTAACACAGACCTAATATGTATTATATAATGAGGTAACACAAAGGCAAATGTCTCATGTTCCCTACATTTTGAATCCTAGCTCCTAATGTTTAGATATTAATATCTAAGTATCCAAGGAAACCTGAAAAATATAGGGAATTGGTATTATGAGTAAAGGAGATTTACAATTGGGACAAGAAGAACAGAGGTACTATGAAGGGGAAAATAGGAAAATTGAGAGAAGTCTTTATCTTGAGAGTGTAGAGGAAGGAATGGAGGTGCATGGGAGATGGGGAAATAAATATCACCATGAATACTCGGAAAATGACATAGAGAATTAATTTGACTCAAAGTTACACACACATATAAACACGCACACTCACATATACAAATATACACATATGTATACCTATATATAATTTTAATGAAGTTATATCTCATGTGTTGATAATACTTTCCCCATTGCTATTTCTTGTTTAACAAAATTCCTAATAACAGTTATCATAAGTCTTTCTCCACCCCTAAAGAGGTACTGGAGATGTGAAAGGACATGAAGCAGTTTACTTCAGAAAAGATCTATCACATATTTTGTCCAGTCTCAAGTGTCAGCCCTGAACACATGTACATAAGAGTAAAGCTAAACAGACTTAATAGGTTATATACATGTATGTATATGTGTGCATCTGTGAATATGTATCAATGTGCATTTAGCAGTAATAAAATAGAGATCATGAGTTTTGGAAAGGTACATGGAAGAGAGAGGGGTATTGTGTTCATGTAGTACTCATGAACCTCTTGAAATTATGTATCTCTATATATGTCTTTCTATATCCCTATCTATCTATCTATCTATCTATCTATCTATCTATCTATCTATCTATCTATCTATCTGTCTATCTAATCAGAAACACGGGGTAAGACACATTTTTGGTACACATTCATTGATGGGTTCTTCATAATGGTTATGAATTATAGACTGTTGCAGTAAAATCATTAAATATAATGATTTTAGATCTTTAGAATAAACTTATCTTGCATAACTGACATCAATAGAGACTTGGTATTTGGCACTATTACATATGGGGAAACTGAAGAGTGTCAGTTTAGGCTTTCCTGTAGTGGACTTTAGGACAAACACTATTGAAGACCCAGAAATGAACCCACACACCTATGGTCACTCAGTCATAATAATAAATTATAGCATGTCTTTTTGTTTTTATTAACAAATAATGTTGCAGTTTAACACAAGAAAGTGTACAGGATTGTATGCATATCTGCATATCTATTACCTTTTGTATACATTCATCAATGGACACATACTGCAATTCCATGTCTGCCCATTTCCAAAAGTCCAGCAATGACACAGTACAGCAAATAGCTATCTTCTCTCTACAGGCTGGTTTTGCTTACTTTGCACATATACACAGTAATGAAATTGCTGGATTATAACATAATTCTATTTTCTGAGGTTTGGAAAAGTTCCATAGTACTCATTAAATTTTTAATGCAGAATTTGTTCTAAAACTAGGAGGAGGAATATGACATTTAAACATATTTTAACATATATTACAAAAAAAGGCTTTATTTTCTTTTTTTTTATTATTATTATTATTTTCTTTATTTACATTTCAAATGCTATCCCGAAAGTTTCCCATACCCCTTCCCCCACCTCTGTTCCCCTACCCACCCACT
>NC_034594.1:10757248-10791751 GCF_900095145.1 Mus pahari | reverse complement strand
GGTTGGAATTTTGATGGGGATTGCATTGAATCTGTAGATTGCTTTTGGCAGGATGGACATTTTGACTATGTTAGTCCTGCCAATCCATGAGCATGGAAGATCTTTCCATCAACAGGCTTGGGTTTGGAGTTGTAATCAGACTACTACCCAGTAAAAGCAAGACTGACATTTATGCACACGTTTTTAAAGGAAGTTTACATGCTCAAATAACCGTAGCTTTTATGCTATAGAAGCTATGCAGTCTTTAGTCTACATAGAGGAACACTTAGCCTAGGAATTTTTCTATTTGCTTCTTATAAACAAGGGTACCCAGTTCTCTGTGGTTACCTCAAACTGCTTCCCAAGATCCTGTCTGCCACCCGATGCCACATCCATCAGAGTCTGGCCCAAGGTGGTAAGCAAAAATGATTTGTAAATTTCACAACAGAAGAGGCCAATAGCAACACGTACAATAAGAATATTACTACCTCTGGGGCTGACCAAGACTGGTTCAGAAGAGGATGTAGTGACAGATGTGGAAAGCCAAGTCAGTGAAGCTGGAGAGGATGTTTTGGGGATAACTTTGTGCTGAATAAAATTGTTGTTAGCTGTTATGAATAGTTTTATGTCAATGAGACACAAGCTAAAGTCATCTGAGAGGAGGGAAACACAACTAAGAAAATGCATTCACAAGATTGGTTGTAAGCATACTGACAGGGCATTTTCTTAATTAGTGAGTGATGAGAAAGGGCCCAAACCACTGTTGGTGGTGTCCTCCTTCACATCCATTGTCAGAGGTACCATCTCTGGCATGATGGTCTTGGGTTTATTAGAAAGCAGGCTCATCAAGCCAGAGGGAGCGAACCAGTATACAGCACTCCTCCAAGTCTCTGCATCAGCTCCTGCCTCCAGTTTCCTCCCTCTTTGAGTTCCTGTTCTGATTTACTTTGATAATGGACTCTAATATCAAAGCCTAAGCAGAATAAACCCTTTCTTAAGCAGGTTACTTTTCTCACAGTGTTCTCCATAGCAATAGGAACCCTAATGAAGACACCAGTAAAACATACATTCAAAGCAAGTTTTTTTTTTTTTTTTTTTTTTTTTTTTTGCAGTGGAAACCCTAGTTCAGTTTTATTTGGGCCTTCATGAAGACAATTTGATTTAATCTGTTATTCAGAGATATATCGTGAGTGACTCTTAAGTAATCGTCAAAACTGGAAAGTGTTCTTTTGCTTACTGTTAAATACAGTAGATTAATAGTTATTTTTCTAAATGGCCAGTAACTTTATAAACTTCCAGGCCTGAAAACTTAGACTTAAAGTTGAAAGACACCACCTTTCTGAATCATTTTATCTTTTGCTTAGCCTTCACTCTTGGCTCTGAGGCAGCTTCCATGATATGTCTGTTTACACTTCAGATTAGGACAAACCCCCAGATAGTTATTTTCAATTGTGTTATTCTCTTGATCCTGTTCCCTCAGACCTTATCTCCTGCTTTCTTTGCTCCCCATTTAGATCTTACTGAATTCTCCTGCATCAAAATCACCACTCACTTCAGCTATCAAGATAAATTATGAACATATAATAGACAAATTTTCGCACAATACACCAAATGAAGTAAGCAGGGTCTGGCAATATAGAATTAGATGGAAAAGAATATGAAATACTCAAACATAGAGTTTTCACTCCACATAATCAAGTCTATTCAGAAATGTTTCCCTGTTTTTGGTTTAAATGGCTAACAATTTAACTTCAATGGGACTCAATTCAGCTTACTACTTATACTCATTAAATTCTTATTTGCCTTTGGAATATTTGCTATATTTTTAAACGCAGCACAGTTGCAATCACTAACATTTGTTTATTAGGCTTTGAGTATGTAACTGAATTGAATGAATTTTAATAATTCTTTTTCAATAGGGCACAACATTAAAGAGCAAACTCAAACTCTTGCATTAAAGAGTAACAAGTAGTCATTTACCATGAGTAAGAAGCTGCCACTTAGGAGTCTGTCCTGGACATACCCTGTACTTAGTGTATTCACTTACTCAGTTTATGAAAACATCTACCTCAATGAGGATCTGGGGCCATATTTATGTGAGTACACATGGTTCTCAAAATCAGTGATAGGCAAAACACCAGACAATGATTTCCTCTTCTGTTTGCTACTGTGCACTAACCCTCTATTGTCCTGAATAACTCACTCCAAAATCAACCAGAAATTGAAATGATAAAAGATTTTTCCTAGACAGTAGAATACACTTGTTTTTCTCACTCCAAGATTTGTAACATTTTTTAATGATTGTTTCTGTAGGTGATTTGATATTATTAATACATCATAGTCATGGCAGTTTTATATGGCAAGACTGCCCAAACAATTAGGCAGAGCAGTTGACTGACCCAGAGTTCTTTTGATGACTAGTTCAATTTCAAAGTAACTAGTGTTGATGTCTGTATTGTCTGCATTGTTGAAGTAAGTATGGTGTGATTTCCACAATTTCAAAATATAGATATTTTAAAGTTTATTGATTGTTTGTTGCAAAAATGTGATAAAATAGAACCTGAATAAACTAAACTACCGAGGTAAGCCATGAACCGGTCCAGACTCATAGATAATTAAGTGTAAATGCTGCTGCTTGAAGGCCTTTTATCATGGAAGCAGTTTGTTATACAGAAGTAGATAGCTTATGCACGAGCCTATCAAAACCTACCAAACCTATCAGAACCTATTAAAAAGTCCAACATCATGGAAAAATAATGTTTTGCTTAGAATGATCAAAATTGAGGAATGTTTCTATTGACATTTTCCCAATAATCCTGTATGTTCTCCATAATTGACTAAGTCTAGGTATAGGTATTTAGATATGAATATATAAGCTGAAATAACTGAGAAACCTGGAAAGTGAAAAGGAAACATAGGGAAAGCAATAGAGAGGAATATCAAGGTACAGGTAGCATGGAAGGGATAAATGGAAAGACCAGAAAATATTAATATAATTTGCAATGGATTAGGGAGGTCAACAGAAGGAGATGGATGAGGCACAAATAATACCAAGGTGGTTAAGAAAGCCTCAAGGAATCATATTATATATTTACCTTGAATTATACTCTCTCACACACAACACAAACACACACACACATACACACATATATATATATGATATGTTTATATATTAATGAAGTTATGTCTTTTGGGCTGACTTCTAACAAAGCCATGGACTATCTAACATGAGAAATTCTTCTCGGAGTACATATTCATAAATCCACTTAGCAAGACCTCACAGCTTTCAGACCCAGCTCCAAGACATGGAATCTTGAATGCTAATCAACCCACATGGAACCCATTTCCCCTACTTACTAAATGGTGGTATATTTAGCCAAAGGGAGAAATGATAGCTGTTGAATCATTAGTGACCAATGGCAATTTACAAGAAGCTCTCTACATTAGAACTATAGCAACAACTACAAAAATAAATGGGGCTGCTCATGCGGGCACATGGATAGAGGATGTGCTGGACAGAATCTGTGGGGTCGAAGGCAACCTGCTCTCAAGATGAGAGTCATGGTGAGGGTCATCTTGCAAACTTATTGTTGGTGAGCTGGCAATAACAGCATGGAACATTTAGTACTGCCTTAAAATTAGACTCCTTGACAGGAGCCTGTGACATATATGTGTAGTTGAATGAAGACTGATTATGAACAGCAACAGCTGAAAGTCAAGCTAGCTCTCTCAACCACTAGTCTAGAGAACATGGGCCACTAGTGTAGAAAGCTGTCTTTATGTATCTGAACCACCCTGGACAGGCTTAGTGAGTACTAAAGGTAGCCTGCAGCCTCTAGATGCATCAATTATGTCTCACAGCTTCACCACTATTTCCAGATGAATCCCATGAGAGAGAAAGCAGGAGCTGTTCTGGTAATGTACATTAATCACCAGCTGCTATAGGCTTGCTGACAGACCCAACCCAGCACACTACAGACAGAGTTTTTGACATATTAGAGATCAGCTTTACTGAACTGATATTTATGAAATTAGGAAAGTACATTTTTTTTCTTCTCTCAGTGTAGTCAATGCACAGGGCAGAGTCATGGGTTCAATGTTAATGGCAAGATGCTTTCTTGTTTGTTTGTTTTTTATTATATATTTTCTTAATGTACATTTCCCAGTATCCCCTCCGAAAATCCTTTCCCCCCTCCCCTCCCACTGCTTCCCAACCCACCTACTCCCATTCCTGGTCCTGGCATTCCCCTATACTGGGGCATAGAACCTTCACAAGATCAAGGGCCTCTCCTCCCACTGATGACCAACTAGGCCATCCTCTGCTACATATGCAGTTGGAGCCACAAGTTTCACCATGTTTGTTTGTTTGTTTGTTTGTTGTTTGTTTTTTATTGGTGTTATAGTTCCAAGGAGCTCTGGGGATACTGGTAAGTTCATATTGATGTTCCTCCTATGGGGCTGCAAACACTTTCATCTCCTTGGGTACTTTCTCTAGCTCCTTCATTGGGGACCCTGTGCTCCATCCAATGGATGACTGTGAGAATCCACTTCTGTATTTGCCAGGCACTGGCAGAGCCCCTCAGAAGACAGCTACATCAGGCTCCTGTCAGCAAGCACTTGTTGGCATCTGCCATAGTATATTTTAAGAATAAAATATTTCAAAGTTTCTCTGTATTTGTCAAATTTATCATTGTAATCATTATCATTACTATTATTTTGTTGTGCTGGGAATGGACAAACATAAGACCTTGCGAGTGTTTAAAAAGCATATTATCATAGAGATACATCCTCAGATATACTTTAGTATTTAGTTGACATGTGAAATTGCACATATACATGACTCCATCATGAATGTTTCCAATTTATGTATACCTTCACAGATACATAATTGTGTAAGTGTATTTAATATTTGACTAAAATAAACACATATTTTCAAATAATGCTTCTCTGTTATGATAACATTCAAGAGCTGGGCTTGGTGCTCCATTTATGTAATCCTTGAGAAGCTAAGACAGAAAGTAGTGCTTAGTTTAAGGTTAGCCAGGGTCATACTTTGATAAATTTTAGGATCTTTGAATCAGGATTTAATAAACACAAATTATGTGACTTAAGGATAAAAAATGTTAAAGTTCTTGGTGTAATATTTGTATAAAGTTATTCTATCATCACCTCCATTTCTGTGACATGTTACCTCAAACAATGAAGTTAAAAAATAGTTTTGGCTCATGGTTTCAAGGAATGGACACACCGTCCTGTTGTGGGGGGAGGTGGCAAAGCTTATTGTAGCAAAGGATATATAGTAAAATTAAATGAAGAAATTATGAACTTGAGATAGATAGGAAGAGAGAGAAGGCATACACACACAAACACAGAGACAGAGAGGCACACAGAGAGATGCACAGGGAGAGGGTGGAGGGGAACAGGGAGGGGAAGGGAGGGGGAGGGGAGGGGAGGAAAAGGGAGAGGGAAAGGGAGTGGAAGAGCTCATGAATTAACAGCCTTAAACCTTCTACAAGCTCCATTGAGCTCCCCGGGGGACATCCTCATCTGGACCATGCCAAATTGCTCTGAATCAAAAGAGTGCATATTTAATTGATGGAAAAAAAAAATCAGTGTACAAACCACAGATTGGAGCACCAGCATTTCTGCTGCCCAAATGATTATTGGTTGTTATTCTCTATGTAAAGCCGTTTAAAACCCTAATCTCACTTAAAGAGTACACAATGAGAAATCACTGTTGACTCTGTTCATCAAAACATTAATCTATTTAAACTAGCCTTCACCAAGTAGTTGAACTCCCTTGGGAAATAAATATCACCAAACCTTTCTCCTTTCCACTCAGTTACTAGAAAATAAAAATGATAACTATTTTGATGAAGCCCAAGCTGGCCACTGAACTACTAGGGAATTTATAATGGATACCACGTTAGTTGAGCAATGAAACATCAAACCAGTCAGAAGCATAAATAAAACAGAGGAATTATGATTTCAATGGTATATGTAAGCAATTTAAAGTACTGTTTAGACAGAAAGCAATACTATCACAGAAGTCTTGAATCATTCATAATCTAAAACTGAATCCATAAGATGTTCTCTAGAAGAACATTTTATTATTATTATTATTATTATTATTATTATTATTACTATTTAATAGAGACAGTAGAATATGCTATTTGATATGTTATAGAGTTAGGATTTTGGAGTTCTTGACATAGTGATGAATATAATATATGCCAGATGCTAAATGAATGACCTTGGTAAGTAATAAACACATCCCATTCATATGTAATTATAAGATACATCATTTGTAATTTCTGGTTTATATTTGATGATGAATAGAAGCTTGTGTTGGGATATAATATCAAGAAAATGAAAATTGTACTCATTAGAATAATTTGGAAAATAAGTATGGCTTGGAGGACCACTTGGGTTCAGGAGCTTGCAGCATCTCCAGCAACAAAGATAACCTTCTCAGGCAGAGAATTGGAAGAAAAGAGTAAGGAAGAATTATTTAAGAGGTGGTAGTAATTTTTTAGGTATTTCTATAGCTTGTAATGTTATTGTTCTGGTTGACATTTTTCATATTTGTATATTAAGAGGATATAATGGTGAGTTGAAAAAAGCAAACGTCATAAACTTACATCCTCTTGAAAAACAAGAGCTTTCAATTCATAAAACACCATAAATTTTCATGTATCATTAGTTCTTTTAAAATACAACTTGTTTTCACTCCTGAGAGCCAGTAAGGGTGTTGTAAGCTAGTAAGCTAGTAAGCTAGTAAGGATGTTGTTTCTGAAATGTTCATAAACAAGTTATTTATAAATGCTAAGTTGAGTTTTGCCTCATAAGCATAACTATCAAACATTATAATACCAAACTGCTTGCTGGTTGGTGTTTTGTGAAGGTTATTACAGAGATTCCCAGGTGAAGAACCTACAGTGAATAATATTTCAGATTTTTTTTCTAGTATTCCACATATAACATTTCTTATTTGTATATATGATACATAGTCTACTTCAAGTAGTAATATTCATTATGTGCTCCAGTAATGAAGACTAGTCACTGAAACAGGATTAATAGAATAGATCTAAAGTTTATCCATTAAATATCCTTCATGACGCCAGGTCTACCTTTCATTTACAGAAGTTTTTTATAATATATCTGGAAAACATATTCTAATCTGCAAGTAAAAATAAAAGGAGGTTGAGAATAATCAAAATTAATGTCCCAATTAGTACTTTTACATATATACAAATATATGTATATTTGTGTACATGAGAATAAGAAGGAAGAAGAGAAAAAAAAGACATGAGAAGTGAATTCTAAAAGTTAATTGGCACTACAGAGTAATGTCATTGTTCTAAAGGTGACTAATTTTGGGGGCCTTGTTCATTTTCAATATTGTAGTGATTTGAAGGTGAATTGACACCATAAGGCTCTATATATTTGAACACCTAGTCCATAGCTAGTGATGTTTGGAGAGTTGCCTGAAGCCTGCCCGGCCTAGACCGGCATGATGTGGGACAGTGTTGGACATAGGACTGTTGACTGATGATCTCTAGCCTTTACACCCTCAAACTATGCTTAATGCTGAAGCTGCTGGCTTCTAAAACATTCTAAAAACTTTCTTGCTCACTCTGTGCTTAAAACCTGCTGGCTTGGGTGATTAACACTTGTTGCTTAACAGCTGAGATTAAGGAAAGGATTACTATCTCTGGCCTTGTTTTCCTCTCTTGACCAGAAGCCATGTCTCTCCCCTCTAGCTTGGCAGGTGGGAGGGAGGTCTAGAGCAATGAACTTTTATTGATCCAGGAGAAGAGAGTCGTAATTGCAGAAGAAAAAAAAATTTTTTACAGAAGTAAATATGGATAAATGCCCATATTTTATGCACATATTCAAACATATACATTTTTCATCACATACTTATTTGTGCTCCACAGTCTGTGTCATCAACTTACATCCTCAAACAGACACTCCTATACTTACATACATATGCATATGGAGGAAAAGCCACCCAAGCACCAGCACAGAAAGAACTCATCCATCTGAATGATAAATAAGCGTAAGTGTCTACCCTTTTATTGCTAAATGGATTAAACCCAAGCGTAAGAAAAAAAGCTTTGTCTTCTTTAGTATGAGTAAACCTACCTTACTTCCCAAGGAAAGGAGGAGCCTGTCTGATCTTTCTGCTCTCTGCAGCTTCTTCTTTTTCTCTTCTTCAATTCTTCTCTCTCTCTTAAGCTGTGTTATGTTCTATGTTCTCATACCTCTTCAGCTTCTATTTTGCTTCTATTGCCTCTCTTCTATTCTCTCCCTGTCTCATTAATTCTGCTCTTTCCTTCTTCTTTCCTCATCTCTGCTCAGCTCCTCTTCTTTACAGTGCTTCTCTGTAACACTTCCATTGCTTCTATTTTCTTTCTATTTTACTTTTGTCCTCTACAGTCTGTGTTAGTTTCCAATTCTCTTTTTGCTTTTGAAGAAATATAGTTTTTAGTTTGGCTAATGTGCACCAACGCTGTTTGCAGAAGCTTTTTCCTTCCCCTTGCTGCTTGAGGAATTTTCCCTTACCCTGCCAATGTAAGCAAGTTCAATAGTTCAATACCACCCAGCCCCTTCCCATCTGAAAGGACTGACTAAGATAAGAGGTCATGATGACCATATCTGCTGGAGCAAGATTAGCTGTTCTCAAAAATTAGCTATAATACAGATAACAGTTCTTGGAAACCCTGCCTCAGTTTGAATTCCGAGATAAACTATATACTGCCATAACCTTGATGACAAAGTTTTCTGACACATCAATAGCTGACCCATAAGTTCAAAATGTACTCTTTCTTTGCTGACCAAATCATAATCACCCACCATGGGGGCAAGCAAAGTGAGTAACTAGGCCAGAGGGTTACTTAGTCACTATACAAACCAACCAATGCCTGAAAGGGTTACTTGCTACACCAATGAAAATAAGACAACTACTCTTTACAAAGGTACAAAATGTATGTTATTCCTTTGCTCTAGGTCTTTCCTCTGGCTTGCGTGCTGAGAGGGGAGTCCCCAACATGTTGGATCAATAAAAATCCTCATGCATTTTGCAGCGATGGCAGTCTCTGTGGTCTTTGTGAGTGAGGGTCTTTTGACGAACTACAACACTTTCTGTCTTCTGCATACTTAAAGGAATCATTCCTAGGTTTAGTACTTTAGAAGAACACATGATCACATTTCCACATATTCCAATTATCAAAAGTTCACCACAAATCTAAACACAAACTCAAATAAGAAAACTGAATAGGAAGTTTAGAGCAGAGATGTTTACATGTGTTTCCATAAAGATTAGTTATCTAGCTAGACATTGATTATCTGTCACTAGCTCCACAGGTTCATTGAGAGTCTAAAACTACAATCCTTGTGTCTAAGTTAGCACTGAAATTTTCATATATATAAACCAAATAAATAGTTTAACTTCTGGCCATGCACCTACAATAAATAGTTTGTTCCATTTTATAACCTTTGGTTACTTGTTTTATAGTGCTAAGGAAAGTATTCTAAGTTGTAAATGACTGCTTTCTATCTCAGAAGCAATTAAATCATGATGATGGCAGAGTTCTAATTGCAGTTTTCATATCAGAGAGGGTTTTAATAGGAGTCTTATTATAAAGGGTTTAAAATAAGTATGATAATTTTAGGAATTCTTATGGAATTGCCATTAGGAATTAATAAATCATCTATTTGTCTGTATATCACTACTACAAGACATTATATCTTCACCGAGCTGCAGAAAATAGAGTAGGCTAATGCACAGGGATTGTTATGTAGTTTAATGACAGGAAATTCATATCATTATCAGAAATCAAATCCTGAAAATGTCATCACTTGGGCCTTGCATACAAGGGCCATTCATTGCAATCCAAAACCCAAGGTGAAATCAAGATCACCTGCTTAGTCCTTAGCCTTTCCCGTCAGAAAGTTTGTTTCCCTTACTAGGGAGAAATTTCAATAGGGGAGAGTTTTGAGGATTTTGGCCCAGCCCCACTTCCTGATGGGTAACTTTGCATTCTCTAGCATTATGGATTATATCCTTTTTGATAGAGTAGGCAGAATAAAAACTATGTGTGTGTATATATATATGTATATGTATATATATATGTATATGTATATATATATGTGTGTATATATATATACATATATATATATATATATATACATAGTACTAAATATAATCTGTGTAGTCTGAATAATATTGTATATATGTTTTCTGATCTGAGCTGATTAAGCAATTGATGTGTTCTTCCCTAAGGAATACCATTTCTTCTAAGATAAGCATGTTTCAGTTGCCTATAGTTCTTTGTGTATAGTTGAGGCACATTCCCTTAGATATATCTGTCCTTATCCTTGTTAAGATCTAGTTTAGATCAAAAGAGGGCTGGAAAGGACACTGTAACCTGTTAAGTTTGCTTATACTGTGCCATATGCTCCTGTTTCCCAGCATTTGTGACATGTCACTCATTCATTCAGTGATGAGCTTGGGTGATTTAGCTGTCTCTGCATCATTTTTGCTCCTGTAAGTAACCCTTATAACACTTATTTGTTCACCCAACTGGACTTAGATAGTGTCCATGAATTGTTCGGTTGTAGGTTCACTGTTTAGGTTGAATACATTTTTGTGTTGTCTCTCTCCAGGAAAAGGTTAGTCACAGAATCCAGGATGGTATGAGCCCTCATGGGTACCTAACATAGATCTTTCTGAAATCCCATATTGATGGGATAGCAACAAAATTTGATGGCAAATATCTCATTTGCTCGGAATCTGTGCTGGAGGGTTTCAGTTCAGTTGTCAATACCTGATCACACTTTATTTGCATACATGACACTTGCACATACTTTTGATTGTCATGATAAATATGTATCCTTTTTAAAAAAAAATCAACAGTGAAAGTTTCTAGTAGGTCTGAGCATTGCAAACATTTCTCTGGCACTCCTTGGTCTTCTTCCTTTCCCCCTTCTCTGGTAAACTTAGATTAATTCCTAAAGCTAGACACCAAAATCTATTCCAATATTTGTACACTTCCTTTCCTTGAGAATAACTACCAAGTTTTAGCTATCAATGTACAGAAGTCCAACAATCAAAAGCCCCCTGTTAGTTTTCCTAATTAATATTCTCAATCAAAATAAACTAATTCATTCTAACAAGAAGTTTTACCTTTATAAATTGCCATTTGTCTACAGACTCTATCTGTCTCCTTTCTATCCAGATGCAGCCCTTTGTCCCTCTGGGACAAATGTCTCTTCCCCATCTCCCCCTTTAAACCCTTTCATTTTCTTCCTCATCCTTTACCTCCTGTCTTTTTCTCTTATTACCTATCATTTCTCAATCTGGGGCAAATAAACCTTTGTACTGAGAACTTGGTCTTGGTGTGTCTTATGCCATTCCTAGTCCTTTCAAATAGTGAAATTGTTAAAGGAATAACCTTTTCAAATTTAAAAAGGTTGAATATAACTGTTGAATAAAGATGAATAAATAACTCTTTATCTCATTTCTTAAATTCTATTCTCTGAGTTCAGTACTTATATGTACATTATGAGACCTGACAATGTATTATTTGTGTATCTGACTTGATGAAGTTGAGGTACAAACTTATATAAAGTAAAAACAGTACTTTTCTGTTTCTACTGGAAAAATAATTAGTGGGAGAGTAATAAAGAATAATAAAGAATAGTAAGTATATCACCTAAATTAAGATATAATAATTAATAGCCAAATTCATTTCCACAAAATATTACATTTTAGCCCATTCTTGTTTTGATCAAATCATTCAATGTTTTTAAAATTGCCTAGTCCTATAATGGAAAATTAATATGATATATGGAACTACTCTAGTAGGAAGTTATTAAATACACAAAAGTCCTTCTGTTTTTTCTGTGATGAATAGAAAGTAACTTGGGTGGGATGTGCAATTGGATCATAGAAAATATAGACTGAAAACAGAAGAAATGTTGCTTAAGACATTATAGTTATTTCCATTAAAGGGAACAAAGTTTCCCTGTTGTTCTGTCATTCTCTCTCTCTATTAGTCCTTACTGGATGAAATCAGCAGAAGTCTCTTATTACTTTCATGGATTATTCAGTTACTCAAAGACACATAGTCACACCTGATGATTTGGATTTAGAAGCATCCAACGAGGAAGAATATTTGCCATTTTTCATACTGCAACGGGTTATGGCATCCAATATGACCTTTCCTAGTTCTGTACAGTTTCCTGAAGAATTGATGATTTTATTTTTCGTTAGACTTGAATAGTATTCTATACTTTATATGAATCACATTTTCATTATTCATTCATTGCTTGAAGGTCACTGAAGTTGTTTTCGTTTCCTTGCTGCTATGAACAGAACAGCAATGAACATATGTGAGAAATTGTTTGTGGACCAGGGTGTCTAGTCCATTTAATATTTGGCAAAGATGCCAAATACATGAACTTGGGAAAAGAAATTCAACAAATCATATAGAAAAACTTGATGTCCATGTGTAAAAGAATGATGTTAGTACTATATCTATCACCTTGTATATTAAATACTTCCAAATGGATCAACAACCTAAATGTGAAATCAGAAAAACTAAAACTGTTTAAAAAATAAGTATATCCTATATGATAATGTTATAGAGAAGGACTTTCTGAATGTGACCCATTTGCCCAATAATTACAAACAACACTTGACAAGGGGGACTTCAGAAAACGAAAACTCTTTTGCATAACTAAGGAAAAAATCAAGTAGCAGAAGACAGTACTCAGATAATAAGAGAATTTTGTTATCTGTGCATATAACAGATAATTAATATCTATAATATATAAAGAACTGAAAAAACCCTCATGGTTTATAGAAAATGACCCATTCAAAAATGGGCCTGAGATTTCAACAATATTCTCAAAATTTTAAGAATTTAAGTACTACATCAGAAAACATGGATTACTTCTACCAATTAGGAATATGCAAATCAAAGCAAATTTGAGTTACTATCTTGCTCTAATCTGCATACCAAAGATGAACAAATCCACTAAAACCAAATGCTGGAAGGATGGGACTGGGAATAATACCTCCCTTCAGTCTTTGTGGAATTACAATGTATAGCCACTATGGAAATCTGGAGAGAATTCTCAACAAGCTAAAAGTGAATCTACAACGTAACTCAGGTATACTTCCCATAACCTTTTGAAAAAGATGTTTTTTCATCTTCAGTTTATATTTTTGGCATCTTTCTGAAATGTTAAATTGATCAAGTCAGGTGTACTCATATTTGGTCTTTTGTTTTATTCCATAGTTTCTACGCTTGTTTTTATACCAGTGCTATACTGCTTACTGTTTATCTTTTTATGAGTCTGTAACATACCTTAAAATCCAGAATGATATTGACTCCAGAATTTTTCTTTTCTAGCTCAGGATGATTTTGACTCTTTGGGGTATTTGTAGTTGCTATTCAATTTTCTTCTCTTGCCTTATTATTATTATTATTATTATTATTATTATTATTATTATTATTAATCTTGTAGTTAAAGTATAATACATCCTTGTCTCATTCCTGTCTTCCATAGGATTGCTTCGAGACTTCTCCATTTAGGATGTTGTTGACTGCTGGTTTCGCATATATAGCCTTTGTTAGGTTGGGGAATATGTCATCTAACATTGCATTGTCTGGAGTTTTTATAATGGTTTTGTCAAATGATTTTGCTTTGTCTATTGAGATTATCATGTAATTTTTCATTAATCCCATTTATAATGTTTATTAAATTTATTGACGGGTGCATTTTTAACCATGCCAGCATTTAAGTTCTCTAGTAATTGGACTGATCTTCTTGCTGTATTCTATATTCTCTTTGCCAGTCCTTTATTGATAATTATTGAGTCTATGTTCATCAGTGATATTAACTTCTAGCTTTTAAGTTGTTGTGTCTTCACCTTGTTTTGGTATTAGAGTATTACTGGCTTTATAAAAGAAGTTTGGCAATCCTCTGTCAGCTTTCGTTTGTTTATGTCTTCCCTTTTACTTTATTTATTTATCATACAATTTTATAATTTTTAAAATAATTACATTTTATAGCTGGAAGATATTTTTATTACTATTTCACTCTGTAAATGTGTTGTGGGTGCTATAGTTAGGGATGGAGTTAGACTATATATACAAAAGGAGAGATGTTGGTCAAATGACAACCAGGATCTCTTAAAAATCATCAGGTATCATATTAACTGTCTTTGTAAAAATCCTTTAATACAGATATGCCTGTAAATCAATATAATATAGTATAAATAAAATGTTCTCACCTGAACTGACAATGTCAAAGAACCAAAGACAATCTCACAAAATTAGCAAACAAACAGCAAGCATGCAAATCCTCTTTTGAGTTGTTGGACCAGACTCTATAAGAGACTATCTAAATATTCTGTTGCTTTTCATTGCCCCATCACTTAGTGGAAAGTAAGTCTCTAATGCTTAAAATAACATCCTAGTCAGAACAAGGGGCCAGAAGGTCTTCTTCTGGAACAGAACTTAATGTACCTTCCATGAGGAATGGATTTTATGGCACAGGGGAATCCAGGCAAGCTTAAAAAGGAGAAAATAACCAGTATTCCTACCCAGATATTATTTCTAAGAATCATACCAACAACCAGTAAGGTGTCATAACCCTAAGTCTAAGTAATGGCATGCATACTTAGGTGGACAACAGCTCTCCCATTGGACTTAAGACTTTCTCAACAAGAGAGAATCATGGCTGATATTGGAAACACAGCCAGATACAAAGGGATTTTATGAATTTGGAGGAGAACCTAAACCCACAATTTTACTAAACCATCACAATGCCTAATGACGCTGTAAATATTCACCCTTGTAACTACAGATCGGTGTAGATTTTATCCTTTACCAAGGAACCTTCTCTTTCCAAAAGAGTGAGACCATCATAGAAATCTACAACTATTCAAAATGAACTGTTGAGAAGCCTATTCTCAATGGATCTACAAAATACTCCCCCAACCTAAGGGTCAGCGATCATTGAGTAAGAGTGGGCAAAATGACTATAAGAGTCAGAGAATCAGGGAGTTTTCTGTGAAGCTTTATCTTTTAATAATGTCAGAAACTCTCCCAGAAAGTCTCACCAATATGCCTACATAAATATGAACTGAATGAAGACAACAATAGATATAAATAAATAGATGGGTGAAATCCCAGAGGGCTATAACGCTGTGTAAAGAACTACAGACAACTAAGGAAGGCTGAGAGTGGGATATATATAGTCTTCTTCAAGGAAAAGCACACAAATTAGGTGTCCTATACCAACTGTTCAGCCCTGAAACCATAGAGATTTAAGCATCTTTATCTATGTATTTATAAATAAATGCAGATGTACATGTACATATATGTGTGTAGCCACAGTTTTTCAAAAAAGCATACGACTTTTTGAGAAAGAAATGGTGGCTACATCGAATATTTCAGAGGGTAGAAAGGGGAGGCTAAAGAATGTTATTATAATCTCAAAATATAGCAGACTAAGGAGAAAAAAAGCAATCGAAATTTGTGATGATGCTACTGTCTGTTAAACACAGGAAATCTTTTGTCACCATTCTTGATTTTTAAAAATATTTTTCAAATGTGTGTTATCTGACGAGAATAAATCTCATTAACTACTACACTTCAAATGGCCATTCTGTCAGTGCAAATTTATATAAGGACAGGTCTACATTATTAACAAGCTATGAAAAGTCACTAGCTAAATGTCACCAAACCTGAGATATAGCTGCACCTTGGGATTCATATAGCAAACAGTTTAGTTTTAATCATCTTGGGCCACAAGATATCTTGACATTTGAGCAGCAACTTTTCCCTATTTAACTTGCAATGGACTCAGACCTCTATTATCTCAGCCATAATTTTTAACTTAAACTGTGATGGAAAGTTTTACCTTCTAAATTAAAAATGGGAAAGAAATCGATCCATCATTCATTTAATCAATGCTCACCTGCAGCGCTCTTTACACCCATCTTTGCTCCAAGAACAGGGAGCAAGGACAGCTGTAAAACGCAAGCATCTTGGAGTTGCCAGCCTCTTTTTTTTTCCTCTAGATTTTTTATTTTTTGTTACATTAATACCTAGGAGATATGACCTTGCTGAACCACATTAAGGTAGATGATTGATTTTAGCATCATATTTTTATTTTGATAAAATAAGTAGGTTTCATACTTTAAAATATGCATTTGAAACTGCTTCTGCTTAAAGTCTAATAGTAGTATCAAGATATTAATCTTTGGTTCCAGAATGTGGCCAATTTTATTATCAATATTTTATTTAAATAGTTAATGCATAATATGTTTGATTTTAATAGTATCAGAAAATAATATTTTAGACTATAAATTACATTATTATAATATATTTTAGAATATATTTTATGAAAAAATCATTAAGTATAAGTTTGCATGTTATATACCTTAATGTAAATGCAGAATTACAAATGTTTTAGTTTCTTATGGCACTATATATATATATATATATATATATATATATACATAAAATGCAAAATGCATTTAAGAAAGTAATAGAAAATAAATAGCATTTAAACATCAACAGTGAGAGAAAGTGAAGGGCCACTTTAAAAAGTTATAATTATGTAACCATAAGAGGAAACAACCTTTGTAAGGTGTTCATCATCCCTACAGTAGGCACTGAAAAGATATCTTAACAACTTAGAATTAAAAGGATTTGTTTTTGCTCAAGTAAATTGGATTCTTATAACTCTTTATCCTATGACTCCAATTTCATTAAAAGTAGTCATGTTTGTGTAATAGCCCTGGTGTGTCTAGAAAACACAATTTTTCTCTATTTATCCTCTACCACAGGCTCTTAGAATATTTCTATTATTTCTTCAGTAATCGCTAAACCTAGGCAGGATAGGACATTATGGATGCCCCACTTCAAGCTTAGAACTTTAAAGTCTCTTTTCCTCTGAATACTGACCAATTGTCTCTAAGGTAGCTACTGTCTACTGGGAAAAATAACTTTTATGTTGTGATTTGTGAACTTCACTAATCTTCCCCTTGCCAGAAGCAATCAAATTGGCACTTCCCAGAAGTGCCAACAGCTTCTCAGTTAGGGATGGAAGTTTGCTCTCCCTCCCTCCCTCCCTCTCTTCTGGTATTTTGTCTGGCTTGTTCTTACCCAGGTCTTCAGAATGCTCATATAAGTATTGTAAGATCATTTGTATAGTTGTCTTGCTGTGTCTGCAGGACATTGCTTCCTTTTACTCATTCACTGCCCCTGGCTCTTGTACTCTTTTCCCCCCTTAGTTCTGCAATTATTGCTGATTGCATGAGCAAGACCTACGAAAGCTCAAGGTGACAGAAATCTCAGCACTGAGTGGGGAGGTTGTACTGAAGTTACACTTCCAACTAAGGAGTAAATGACATCTGCTGAGAAAGGGATAGTTAATTAAAAATCATGCCCCTGATAGTTTGACCATGGTCCTGTGGATAAGCATACACCTAAGAGTATAGGCCAACATTAATTGGACTCCATATATTTTTAAGAGGACATGAAGTTCAATACTATGGAATAAAGTTGTATATTCTGGGAGACAATGGCGCAAAGGGTGAATATTATCAAGGTATAATTTATGAAATCCTCAAGAAGAAATGAGAGAGAGTGAGAGAAAGGGAAGGTACAGTAAGTGATATCCAAAGGCATTTGTGTGAGCTTCATTAAGAGAGCTTAGCTCATAAAGTCATAATTTAAAACCCTCTTGAGATATTATTCTGCTGTTTGATAACCTTTATAAATGTATAATAATACAAATAAATTTCATCATTATGAAAGATAGCTCTTTTAAATTAAAAAAGTAATATACATATATGATACAATCAGCTGTGAAGAAAACAAATCAGTGTATGTATGAAACTAAAGTAGATGTTGTAGTATAAGATTGATCACAACACTTTCCTAACTACTCTATAAAATTTAAACACATTAAGTAATAGTTGCTATTTTAAACTTAAAAACAAGTGTTAGGAGATATAATCTACTTTACTGGATGAGCTGTAGGGAAAAAACACACCCTATTTGTTCTTTTTATGTTAACTAGACCAAAATAGGCAATAATATGAGAACATTAGACTATAACTAGGCACCTGAAATGTTAAGTCAATTTCTCCAGATTGCTTGATGGAAGACATTCTAGATTCTATGAATCTTTCAACAGTTAGTTATCTTAAGTGGAACTCCCTAGAAGCAGAATAAAATCATAGAGTTAGGATATATCCTGGCTGGTTTTTGTGTCAACTTGACACGGATGGAGTTAGCACAGAGAAAGGGGCTTCCATTGGGGAAATGCCTCCATGAGATCCAGCTGTGGGGCATTTTCTGAATTAGTGATCAAATGGTGAGGCCCCTTGTGGGTGATGCAATCCCTGGGCTGGTAGTCATCAAACATATTCAAGGTTTGGTGTTCTAAGGGAAATATTTGGATGGTCCTGCCCCTCCCCTACTATTTCCATTCAGCATCAGCATGACACTTAACTCTCCATTTCTTCCTAAAGTATGGTCAATATGTTTTACCTTTAAAGGTCCCCTTATACTATAAAAATCAAATAAATTGTGTTAACTGAGGTCAAGGCTATCTTTAAACTTGAGGCAACATATTGATCTTGTCTTGAAATTAATTCTTACCTCATTCTTAACGTATCATGTCCAATGTTCCTCAATATTCTTCACTTATATATTTTCTTTTTTCCCCTTCTCATGTCCTCCTGTTTTTCCTCTTTTTTTCCCCATAGGATCTCAATTTATCACTCTGGTTGCACTAGACCTGACAATGTAGACCAAGCTGGCTTCCACCTCACCTATATTCTCTAGCCTCTACCTCTTAAGGGCTGGGATTAAAGGCATGCACTACTGTAGAGAAGTCTTTTGTGTATTAATGGCTGCAGCAGCTGCCAATTAACGCTCTTTGGCCCGTAGCCAAAGCAGTATTTAGAAGGTAAGAGTTCAGGGGGGAGAAAGGATTGGGGAAGAGTGTGAGGCAAGAGGGTTAGTCTGAGAACATAGAGGAGGGGGGAAGTATAGGAGCTGAGTAGAGGTAACCAGCCATGTGGCAGAACTTAGAAAAAATAAAAAGGATGAGTATTTTTTGAGGTAGTTGGAAAATAAGCCAAAGTTTATGGGCAAGATGTTTGTATGTATATATGTATGTATGTATGTATGTATAGAGAGAGGCTCTCAGTCACTATTATAGGACCTTGGGAACAGGAGGAAAAGCCCTGCTTTTACCCACCACCATGTCCAGCTTCTTTCTCTTTTTAAATTCTGGTGCAGATTTATTAATGTGCTGTTTCCCTAGGGCTCAAGATCAGTTGACACCTTTTCCCTTTCTAGAATTTCTTGCTATATAAATGCCAACCACTGTTGCAGTCCTTTGCTCTGTATTGCAATGCTAACTACCAGGCCCCCAAGACCTGGTTGTCCCTAGAAACTAGAGAATCCACAAATAACTTTCTCATTTTAAAATTACTCGTTGAATAAACATGCTGGGAGCCTATAGGTGGGCAGAGGAAAGGTAGGTGGGATTTTGGTTCCCAGGCTTGGGTCTGAGGCAAGACCATGAGGGGAGGAGGAAGAAGGTAGAGAAAGGAGAAGATGCTATAGGGTAGGTGAGTCATTAAACATGGTCATGAGGGTTGGCCAAGGGGAATTAAGAGCTGCCCAGATGGAGCATGGCAAGTTATAATTTGGGGTTATTGATGAAGAAGTTGATTTTAAAAGCTTAGAGGATAGATATATTCTAAGCTCTAGTGCATCAGGTTTTTAAATATAAAAGTTTATGCTTCTTTTAAGTGGGACTGAATGATATAAGACAGGGTAGAAACTCCTGATTGGGATTAACTCTCCATTACAACAAACTATAGATAATGTTCTATATATTCAATATAGCCATGAATTCAGACAATTCTAGTTGTATTTACTCTCATAACTTACATTTTTTGTTACTATTTATTGCAGTAAATATCATAGTATAGCAATTGACTTAAGTGAGGTAACATCAAAACAACCCTGAGATTCCACCTCACACTACTCAGAATGGCAAAGATCAAAAACTCAGGTGACAGCAGATGCTGGTGAGGAGGTGGAGAAAGAGGAACACTCCTCCATTGTTGATGGGATTGAAAGCTGCTACAACCACTCTGGAAATCACTTTGAAGGTTCCTCAGAAAACTGGACATAGTACTACCTGAGGACCCAGCTATATCACTCCTGGGCATATACCCAAAAGATGCTCAAACATGTAATGAGGACACATGCTCCACTCTATTCATAGCAGCCTTATTTATAATAGCCAGAAGCTGGAAAGGACACAGATGTCCCTCGACAGAGGAATTGATACAGAAAGCGTTGTGCATTTACACAATGGAGTACTACTCAGCTATTAAAAACAATGAATTCATGAAATTCTTAGGCAAATTGATGGAAGTAGAAAATATCATCCTGAATAAGGTAAACAAATCACAAAGAACACACATGGTATGCACTCACTGATAAGTGGATATTAGCTCAGAAGCTCAGAATACCCAAGATACAATTCACAGACCACATGAAGTTTAAGAAGAAGGAAGACTGAAGTGTGGATACTTTGGTTCTTCTTAGAAGGGGGAACTTAATATCCAGGGGAGGAGATTGAGAGACAAAGTATGGAACACAGACTGAAGGAAAGACCACCCAGGGACTGCTCCAGTTTGGGATCAATCCCACATACACACACCAAACCTAGACACTATTGTGGATGCCAACAAGTGTTTGCTGGCAGCAGCCTGATAAAGCTCTCTCCTGAGAGGCTCTGGCAGTACTTGACAAATACAAAGGTGGATGCCCGCAGCCAACCATTGGACTGAGCATAGGTACCCAATGGAAGAGTTAGAGAAAGGACCGAAGGCACTGAAGGGTTTTCAGCCTCATAGAAGGAACAACAATATGAACCAACCAGTACCCCCAGAGCTCCCAGGGACTAAACCGTCAATCAAAGAGTGACCAACACATGGAAGGACCAATGGCTCCAGGCACATATGTAGCAGAGGATAGCCTTGTTGGACATCAATGGAAGGAGAGGCCCTTGGTCCTGTGAAGGCTCTATGTCCCAGTGCCAGAACAGGGAAGCAGGAGTGGGTAGATTGGTGAGCAGGGGGGTGAGGTGGTGGGATGGGGGTTTTCGGAGGGGCAACCAGGAAAGGGGATAGCATTTGAAATGTAAATAAAGAAAATATCTAAAAAATATATAATAGACACACATACAGAAGAATTAAGTTTGGGGGTGGGGTGGGGTGGGCAGTGCTCTGTAAGAGACACGTCAGCAACAGCCTAAAAACTCATGATGGATAAAGAGTAGGAGATTTTGCTTATCTGGGCAGGAAAGGACTCCCTGTAGGGTAAGTGTCTCAGGTTACACTCATCTGGGAAGAGGAACCTGTAATTGAATACTTGCTTCATTTTTAATTGATTATTTTATTTACTTACATTTCAAATGATGTCCCTCTTCCCAGTGCCCTGTCTGCAAGTCCCCATCCCATCCACCTCCCCTTTGCCTCCCCCACCACCCCACCCACTCTCACCTCACTGCTCTTGCATCCCCCTACACTGGGCCATCAAGCCTCCATAGAACAATGATCTCCCCTCCAACTGATGCCAGATAAGGTAATCCTGTGCTACATATGTAACTGGAGACA
Organism: Mus pahari; assembly: GCF_900095145.1. NCBI lineage: Eukaryota > Metazoa > Chordata > Mammalia > Rodentia > Muridae > Mus > Mus pahari. Next base: position 10,770,033 of record NC_034594.1, on the reverse strand, counting down.
TGGATCCATCCATGTGTACCCTTTGGTTTGTTGTTTAGTCCCTGTGAACTCTGGGTTGTGGGTCAGTTAGTTGATATTGTTCTTTCTATGGGGTCCAATCCCCTTCAATGGTTTTAGCTGAAGATTAGTGGAACAACCATACTCAGACTTGGTGAGCATGGTATACCCATACCATTCCTAGGGGTCTGAGGCATTGGGATCCTTTATTATCACTATGTTTCCCCCAACACTATACATCTCTGGACTTGACCAACTTCCCACAACCTAGATATTTGCATTTGGAAATTATAGAATCCTCATTATGAATCACTCTAAAGGGCAGTTTAAATAAACCACCAGCTGTAGAGTACATATGAAGCAACCCATGGCTCCAGCCGCATATGTAGCAGAGGATTGCCTTGCTGGACATAAATGGGAGGGAGGCCCTTGGTCCTGTGAAGACTCAATGCACCAGTATAGGGGAATGCCTGGGGTGGGGGCAGACAGGAGTGGGAGGAGAGGGATGGGATATGAGGATTCCAGAGGGGAAACCAGAAAAGGGGATAACAATTGAAATGTAAATATATAAAATATTCAATAATAATAACAATAATAAAAATGCCAGTTTGTCCTATTTCTGCTCAGCTTGATTCCATTTATTAAATGGACTAAATAGCAGATTTATTTCTTATATTATGCCAAAAAGTCAGGCTCACCAATAATATCTGAAAAACTTTGCTTCTTGCAAGTATTATTTATTTGAATTTGTTTCACTTATATTTATCTTCCCCAAAGATGTATTGTAGAAGCAAAAAGAAAACATTAACATTTAGTAGTATATGAAGGAAGGAAGGAAGGAAGGAAGGAAGGAAGGAAGGAAGGAAGGAAGGAAGGAAGGAAGGAATAATTCCACTCATTGAGAAAGTGTATAAAAGCACCATGGAATCTATTTTATCATTGATATTTAAGGAGCCCAGGACATTTCCCTCCCCTTTGCTCACTATTTTCCGTTTCATGGAGTATAGAAGGCCACAGAAAATTTATTGTATTCTTACCCTTTAAGAAGTTAATGCCCTTAATTAGTACCTATATATTCACTTTTAAAATCTGTATGTTTCTTAAATATGCCAAATAATTGGACCTCTGCTTATATTCTCAGAGCAGACTTCCAGCAAAATTTGTCTTTTACAGAAAATCAGAGGTCACTGGTGTCCCTTCTGAGAATGGCTAATGACACGTAGTGGCACCGTTTCCAAGATTTTTATGATGAAGAACCTCTTAGTAGTTACTTCAAACTGTCAACTATCATTTTCCTCGATCTGCTTATTATATATTATTACTAACTTACATACTCTGGTTACGTTAGTTTTCCTGTAAAATACTCTTTTATAAGCAGTGATTTATCCCCTCCCATATGTAATACCTGGTGGAAACACACAAAATATTGCTACACTTGTATTCTAAGACTGTCATTGTCACTAAGTAAGCTTTGTCATTTATTGTGAAATTGTGAACGAATGCTGTCTGAAAAGACTCAATGGTGAGAGATGTTTACAGAAAAGTAAGGAGTTAGGAGGCAAAGAACACACTTACGACTGACCTGAACTTCCAGCTCAGAGTTATTATTGTTTGACCAATTTTCTGGCCATTATGTGTCCCTATATTTATTCATTGTGGAGAGACTTCTTAATTTGTTGGCCACATTAGTTATCTTATATGTTATTTTACTTCTTTTGAACCTTTTCATTCATCTCTATCATTGCTCTTTAGTATCTGCTGAAAACTTTCTATGTGTGATGATTTTTTCATATTCAATTGATGTCAAATACAGTCTTATAATCGCGTCTCTAGCTGCATATGTAGCAGAAGATGGCTTAGTCGGCCATCATTGGGAGGAGAGGCCCTTGGTCTTGCAAAAATTATATGCCCCAGTACAGGGGAATGCCAGGGCTAGGAAGCAGGAGTGGGTGGGTAGGGGAACAGCGTTGGGGGGAGGGTACTGGGGACTTTCAGGATATCATTTGAAATGTAAATGAAGAAAATATCTAATAAAAGTTGTTTAAAAGACTATTGTATAAATGGGTGGTTGAATAAATGAGTGAACAAAACATTTATAATGCTACTACCTATAATTTTTTTAGTTTCATTCTATATATATATCTTTCCTGTGCTCTGTGTTTTGTGCTATACACGGAAGGCGACTATCAACTACATACATTTCTGACTTCAAGTAAATTAGATAGAATAGTGTGTTCTGTATAAAAAGAAACACATGCTTTAAGACAGACTTCACAAAGTCAGTCTCTACTGCTGAAGAAACCACACATTTTGGTCACAGGACTTGGGGGAAATGACCTAGAAGAATCTTCAGGAAGACCAAATCTAATAGTAGTGGAAATGTACCATGTAAGGTTCAAGTGAGAAAGGCAATCAGTATTTCTGAGTGGCTATGTCTATGAAACACAGCACTTATTATCATGGAAAGACATCATGCAAGGCACTTATATCTTGGGGAAAACCATCAGCTTATTAATTGGTCTTAAGGCCCACACAGCAGGAGGAAATTAATGTCTCATAACATTCATCTAGCCACATACCTTATGACTGATGAGGTCATTGGCCTTAGAGGAGAACCTACTACTGCATCTTTTCTAAATCATTATAATTACTAACTGCATCCTAAATACTTACTGTTATATCCACCAACCAATATAGTTCCTACACCTCATCAAAGAACCCTCTTTTGAAGCATATGAAAATTATTACAGAGATATAGAGAACAACTTTGCAATTAACACCTCTGTAAAAAGACCCTCACATTCATAGCCTGTGGAAATTCTCAGAAAAGGGCCCTGAATGATTTTAAGAACCAGATATACCAAGATGCCTTCTGAGAAATTCTATTTTCTCTATAGGATGGGGAAGTGGCATTCATGAAATGTCAACAGCATATCACGTAAACAAGACCTGAATGACAATGACTATTTGACATGTCAGTGTAGTAGGGGACATCTCACAAGGTGACACCCCTTCTAAAAGGCTACACACAATTAGTGGATTGTTCGAGGGGGATAATCAACGTTCTCCAAACATTGGCCCCTTGCTTGGTTTTCCAATATTATATGGTATGCCTTAAACATATACAAACAAGCAAGGCTAAATGGAATCAAGAGGTTGTATTTATTTGTTTTTATGAATGTATACATGAAATAATATTAATTTAAAACATTGTATATAATAAAGCCAGAAAGTAAAGGAAGCAGAATCCAAAGTGGCAGAAACATATGATAGTAGGGCATGGAGGATGATCAAAGTGTGTTATTTATGAAATGTCATGTTGAAACCCATTATTTTGTTCAAATAATAAGTGCGGATAAATGAAATTTAAAAACGACGGATTTTGTAGACCCTTAAGATTGCATTCCATAGAAAACAAAGGAAAACTATTTGTATGTGTTTCTGTTGGAAGTATTTATAGATGACCCAGCATGCAAGAAAAAAAAAGAGAAGTAGTTGCAACAGAAATTTAGATATTGCCGACTAAACAATCTGTCCCTAACTTACAGATTCATCTATGATGGTTAGAATCACAGAAAGGCTTATGGAGCTAGAATGAAATCCATCTGTAGTAACTATACCACCTATCTGAAAGTATACTGATAGCTACCTTTTGATAAATAAAAGAGAGATGGCTGAGTGAAAGAGGGATTTATGTGACTGACAGAACTTGTGTAGATGGGAACTAACGCAGAGACACACAACTCTATATTATACAGTGACTGGGAGACATGGAAACACTCAGCTCTAAACTGAAGTCTTCACCAAACTCCTCCCCTCAAGGCTCTGGTGAGGAAGAGAAGGAAGAATGATTATAAGGGCAAGGGGAAACAGAGGACAAGGGAACGGTGCTCTTCAGCATAAAGGAACTCACAGTATGCACAGAACTCAGACAGGATCAAGCTGGACAAGGTTTCAGCACTGACAGCATGACCTAGATACCTGTGCCTATCCCTTACCAAGTATCTACCATCAAGTGATATCTATTTGCAAAGAAAGATTAGTTATCTAAAACTATCTCACTGAGAATACAAGCCCCATTTAAGATAGACTCTCTGCTCAGCAATAGTTAACAACAACTGAACTCAATGGCATTTTGTTTGTTTTGGTTGAGTTTTTGTCTCATATTGCTGTGCTTCGGAATTTTTATTTTGTAATTTTACTGCCTTGTGCTTGTATATTTTGCTTTCAGTTTTTGTATTTATGGTCTCTCTTTCTCTCTCTCTCTCTCTCTCTGTGTGTGTGTGTGTGTGTGTGTGTATGTGTGTGTATTTCTTGTGTTTTTTTCTTGTTTCTTATGTTCTGATTTTTTAAACATTTATTTGTTTTCTAATAAGAGAAAGAAGTCATAGAAGGCATTGTGTTGGGGTTGGGGAGGATGAGAGAGGATATGGGTGAAGGGGAATCATGCTCAAAATATAGTGTGTGAAAACTTATTGTCAATAAAATAACACTACAGAGAGAGAGAGAGAGAGAGAGAGAGAGAGAGAGAGAGAGAGAGAGAGAGAGAGAGAGAGGCACATATGTGTAGAGTGTAGAAGTGTAAAGGAAGGGAGAAAAATGCCCCAGAAAATACATTTGGACTATGTTCTATGAAATCAGTGACTGAAGGGTCCTGGACCAGTACTTTGAATTGGAAAACAAGAAGAAAAGAGGGTTTGAGAGGCAATTTTGTGTGTAATGAAATGAATCTCCACTAATGTTCTTTAAGAGACACAATTAAATATTGCAATTCCCTTTTAATTACTTGGGAGCACTGGCCCATGGTTTAATAAATGCAAATCTCTTCAGAGCCTTGGTCACTGGGGCCTTGGAACTTATAAAAGCTGTGTGCATTTTATTTGCTTTTAAAATTCTATTTCTTTTTATTTTAATTCTTTTCAGAATTAGAGTAGGAATGGGACACCCTTAAAATCAAATTTCATATTAAAAGTGAAAGTGATAATTATCCTGAGCTAGTTAGATCTACAAAGTGTTACTAACTCTTGTGGCCCTTAATTTAGCATATTGAGCAAAATGACTTTCCTGTTTCCCTCAGCTTGACTGAGTCTTTTGCAGGGAATGTGAGGCTCATGGCCCTCCTTTGCTTAGAACATTTATCTCATAAAGCTTGCAATTGAAAACGCTTCATCTACAGATGCATATTTTTCTCAGGCCACTGGCCAGTTTCATTATTCAAGACTATCTTAAAAACTTATGAATCATGTTTTTCAAGAAAAAGCTTTACGAAAGGAAAATCTTCCACCCTGTGTCTGCTGGTGACCAGAAGAAAAACTGATAGGTAGCATCAAATTAAAAGTTCTGTCCTGTCATAAAATATGCCTGCTTGGGTGGATAGAGAAACTTTATTAACACTGTAAGTAAGGATCATGTCATGCTAACTTTTAAACAAACAATGCAAGATTCCAACCATATTTCAAAGAACTTAGGTATATGCCAAATTAAATGCTTGTGATCACTGTTATAAATAATACAAAGGCTGACCAAAGTTTGTGAAAGAAAAGTTTCATTTGATAGTACAAAGTTCCCCCTCCCCTCCCATTGTTAACAGTACTATTGAATAAATGTAGTGTCTGCCTTTTTAAAATGTTCTTGAAGCTCTAGCTCTTTTAACACCCTGCAGGAAATATTGGATGAGGCCTCTGCTGACTAGCCAGTCAAAAAGTCTATTTCGCTTGCATTAAGAATTCACCTTCCTGTGCTTCTATGGACTCATACAAGAATCTTGGGTGTGATGATACAAAAACAAACAAACAACAAATTCACAGCTATTAATGCATGTTAGTGCTAAAGAATTCTTGGGTCTCAGACCTACCATATTTGCTATAATTTCTGTCTCAAGTATATTAAGAGGTACCTCTAATTGTTACCTCTCTAATTGACCAACATATTCACTAAATAATAAGCAGAGCAGGACCCTGTTGTTCTAATTTGGTTCTCAGAGTGTTGGGAAGAGCCCCCTTTGGCCCTCTGGTTCTCTAGATTTTACTTCCCCATGAAAACTACTTTCTTTTGTTTCAGGACTAGACATAGCTTCTCATACTTACTCTTCAGTTCTACCTGTGTATAGGAGGGAATGACTTAGTGAACCATGAGGGGAAAAAAGAAAAGGAATGTCAGTTATGGTCTGAATCTTTAAATACTTCATACAAGTACACAAATTGCCAGTTAGATGATGGTACTAGGAGTTGTGGTCTTGTGATATAATTATTTCATAAGAAAGAAACTTCTAAGTTGCTTTGTTGCCATTAAAAAGGAGACTCTGGAGAGCTAACTTGCCACCTATACCACTTGAATGGATGGAGCCATCTGTGAATCATAGTGAATTGTAGTGGGTCAGTGGACACTGTATTTGCTGACCTTCTATTAAGATCCAGATTTCTGTTGTCATTAAACCATTGTGTATATGGCACTTTTGTTACAGCAGATCCTAGAGAACATATTAGACTGTCTACAGAGGTGAGCTAAAGGCTCAGTCAGATACATCTTCTTTGTTTACCTTGCCAGGGCAACAGAGCAAATATTAATAAAATGAATGTAAAACATCCATTTATCAATTACACGATGAACAATTACTGGACACTTCTTTAGAGTAACTCTTTTCAATGCCATGAAGAAAATTTGGCATCCATTTAAAAACAGCATCATCATAGTGGGTATTGAGGATAGGAGCTCAAATTGCAATCATGTCTCATCTCTAGACATATACTTATCCAGGGATAGTCACTGTAGAGGAGTTTTAAATGCCTAAAAGCTGGAACATCATGTAAACTAACCCACATGAAGGTTTGTGAAATAAAGGCATTATTCTGCTCATGGGTTTTATACAGATTCTTTGGAGAACGCCATTTCCTAGCTTTATCTTCCAGTTGTAAGCAGCTCATATTTAGATTGTTAGACGTTTTGCCTTGGAATGATGTTTCCATTTAACTGGTGCTCTAGCCTCTCTTCCACTCCCTGATATATGACCCTTGTATAAATCACCCTGCTCAGCAGCAGTGAAGCAGCCTGCAGAGCTTGGCATCCTGCCAAGACTCAGATGCATATCCCTATCACACAAGAGACAGCAATTCTGTTCATAAAGGTACAAGGGAGTTCACTGTGAGTCCTGTGTTTCTTTTTCTTTTCTTTTTTTTTTTCCATATCATGAACTGTGCCTGTCTTGATGACTTTGAAAACTAAACTTTGTTCCTCTTTGCCCAGACTAGGATTCTAATTTAGGTATAATGGGATTTGAACCTCCCTCTAGCCTTTTAAAATATTCAAGGGAGGCATAAAAGAAATAGCAAAGAGACATTCACTTTTTATTACTCTGTATGATGGGGATATTGTATTGCATACATACTAATGTAAATTCCTCTAAAATATATAATTTCCACCCTTCTATTCCCTCATTGTTCCCATTCCACAATCAATTTGGATTCCAGGGACCTACATGACTGAATAAATAGCTTTCCAAAGCTGGTGCTCTTGGTCTTTGAATTCAGTAACTGCTCACTAGATAGAAGCTGTAAGTAATAAATTTTTCTCTGTGACTCTTCCTGACAACAAGAAAAAAACATTAATTTAACTACTCTGGTTGAACTTGAACCAAGGCCTGAAAAACAGATAAATGACTAAAACTATTTACTTCCCAGCTCCTGCTCTCTCACCCTTGTAGGGAAATGAAATATTGACAGTATTCTAAAGCTTCCTTGAACGAAGAGCTCCCAGACATTGGAAAAAACGTCAGACTTGACTTTTAAAATCAGAAGTATTCTTTGCCACTTACTGGATGATTTCTATCTTTCTATAGACTTACTTGACATTTTTAGACTTACTTGACTCAAAGGTAAACACAAGCATTTTTTGCTTGAATCAATTTTATGGTCTTTCTTTAAACTAAAAAGTTTTTTAAAATAAATTTATACTTAATTCATTTTTTAAAAACTTTTAAAATTTATTTTTCTCTCATATATTACATCCAGATATTAGTTTACCCTCCCTCTTCCCCTCTCATTATGTCCCCTAGATCAATGCCTCCTCTGTTTCCCTCTAGAAAGGGGCAAGTCTAAGAGGAATATCACCTTAATTTTGCATAACAATTTACAATAAGACTAGGTACCTCCTGTCATATTAAGACTGGTCTAGGCAACTCAGTAGGAAGAAAGGTCCCAAAAGCAGACACAAGAGTTAGGAAGCCCCTGCTCCTACTGTTAGGAGTAACAAAAGAACATCAAGCTACACAAACTTAACATATGTGCAAAGGACCTAGGTCAGACCTATACAGTCTCCATGATTGTCAGTTCAGTCTCTGTGAGACCCTATGAGATCCAATTAGTTGATTCTAAGGGCCCTGATTTTGTGATGTCCTTGAACCCTCTGGCTTGGCTTCTATAACCCCCCCCCCCCCGTTCTTAGGCAGAATTATCTATGCGCTGCTTAATGTTTGACTGTGGGTCTCTGCATCTGTTCCCATCAGTCGCTGGATGAAGCCTCTCTGATGACAACTATGTTAGACTGTGGATAGCAGAATATCACAAAGGATCATTTATTGAATTTTCTTTTCCAGTCATGCTTGGTTCAATCTTAGATCTCTGCACTATCCAGTATCTGGTGTCTGGTCCTCTAGGAAGTCTAAAGCTTGGGCACCCTCTTGTGCCATTCCTCTGAAGCCAGATTAGTCATTTGTTGGCCACTCCCACAAGTTCTGTGCCACCTTTACCTAAAAACATCTTTCAGGCAGTGCTAATGGCAGATTAAAGGATTTGTGTCTGAGTTGGTACCCCAATCCCTACACTAAAAGCATTGCCTGGTTACAGAAGATGGTTCAAGCTCTGTATCCCTCATTACTGGGTGCCTGTTAGGTGTTCCCTCTTTGATTCTAGACAATCTCCATTGCACTAGGTTTCTATATAGGCTCTTTAATACCTAGTGAAATCCAGTTGTCTCTCCCAGTACTCCTACCTCTCCCTTCCCAATATATCTGATTTCTCCTGTGACCATCCTCAACCACCTCCACTCCACGGGCAAAATCTATGCTATTTTCTCTTCCCAGGTAGATTGTATCTCCCCCTTTAGCCCTCCTTGTAGTTATTTTTACTAATATTATTGTTATTATTGTGTGCTTTTCTGTATGAGTGAATTTGTGTGTGTGTGTGTGTGTGTGTGTGTGTGTGTGTGTGTGTGTGTGTGTGTGTGTTGTGGTTCTCAAAGTGGATACAGGGGTTAGAAACAGACATTAAATTCTTGGAACTGCAATTACAAGAGTTAGAGACATATACATTGTTAATTCTGAGATCTGAATCCCTGTTTTCCTGAATATCATATGTATGTATGTATGTATGTATGTATGTATGTATGTATCTATCTATCTATCTATCTATCTATCTATCTATCTATCTATCTATCTATCTATCTATATGTGTGCTGTATGTCTTTGTCCATCCAACTGTTGATAAAAACATATTAATCCTATGCCTTGACTACTGAGAATAGTACTGCAATAAACATGGGTGTTCAGGTAGCTTCTTTATATGTTAATGTCTTGTTTCTTTGTTAATCTTATTTTTCCTTGATATATACTCAAACAGTGAAACAGTCAGTTCATACAGTAAAGCAAGTTTCAGCTTTCTTAAATCAGAGGTGTCCAAGTAATTTCCTGATACCGTGACATGATATTGGAAATAACAAATGAATAGGACCACAATTTCATAGCTATTATTCATGACTTGACTTACTTATTTCATATATATGAACTCAACTACTTCTGTTTTCCCCCAAGGAAAGAAATACTTTTGTTTCTCATATAATTGAAAGGAGTTAATTTTATATGTATTCACACTCTTCATTGAAAATCTGTAACTTTTGCAATTGAGTTCTCTTAAATGTGATATTTTCAAATTCAGGTAGTATCAGAGTTATTAGTTTTTATCTCATTAATCTGAGTACTGGTTTTAATGATTGCTATTGCATCTCATCTTGACTACAGTTACTTACACTACATTTAGACAGTGCTTTACAGCAATAATCATCTCAGGGAAAAATAGAAAAGGAACGGGCAAATAAATAGAGGTCTTTATCCTAGTCAGGAAATTAATTTATTTTAATGTAATTACCATGTAAATTAAGTATAGAATATAATACATGTTTTACAACTTACTATAATCTAAGGACTAAACAAATGAGTTGTATCTAATAGAAACACAATGAAGCAGCTAAAAAATTCAAGGACATGAACATTTAGCAATCAAAAGGTAGATATGTAGATAGACTTTGTGACTAGTGATATAGAAGAATGTCCTATAAAAGTTGCATAGAGGCCTGTGATCTTCAATAAATATTTAAAATCTATTCTCAGAAGTGTCATTCATTAATCTAACACTTTTTCTCAGCAGAGTACGGTGCTGCTCCAAATAGCCTCATGATCCTGACCTTTGGAGAAGAGGGCAACAGAAACATCATGTAGAAAATTGTTCAATAGGTGCTCAAGAGACAGAATATTCTTGCTTCAAATGGTTGTTACTCACTAATATCTCAGTTTTGGCAATCTGTACTTTTTCTTTCATGACAGAAGAGAACCCAAGAAATTTTGTTAATAAATTCAAGCTCCACACTTAAACAAAGAAAGCACACTCAAAGACTATGATGTGAATGCAATTTGGCCCATGTGGCAATCCTGAGTTGTTCCATGGCATTTCTTTAAGCAGAATAATGTGCACAGCCATGAATTCCTATAGAAGTGCTTCAAATTACTTGTGAAATGCAAACTACATTAAGAATTAATGCACACATGCATGTTCTTTTTGATTTTGTACATTTTTTCCTGAACAAAGAACTTGCTGACGTTTATTTTTGTTGCTGTTGTTGTTTCTCTGTTTATTGTTGGCATACATAGGAAAAATTTCTATGTTAGAACTCGATTATCCTCCAAACCATTGACACAATTTTGCTTTATTGTTTAAACCTTTTACTCAGATTCCATGTGTCAATGGGATCTCCTATGGTCTCTCTGTTGTTGGCGTGGCAGCCTTACTCTGCTATCCCACTTAGACTACTGGAAAGTCACTTTCTATCTATGCCTGCCAGACTCAAGATGGCTAACTAGGTTATTATTACATCTACCAGATTCCTAAATATTATGTATCAGATTTGACAATATCATTTTTTTAGAGTTTAAATGTTTTTTATTCATTTTCCTTCTACTCTGAGTCTAGATTTTAAATCATGACTCCATTTAATGTTTTAAGCTTCTTATACCTCCTTAAACTCCCACCATGGGTATTATTCATTATACATTATTTCTGCATAATCATTATAATATTACTAACAATTTTACTGCTAGCTTCTCTTACATGACTGCTTACTTAATGGTGTGATGAAATAAATCATTTTATACAAAGATTCTTGTCATATCTTTAAACTAATGACAGTAATTAACACTCCCCCAACATTTGCTACATAATGTATGGTCTTTTCTTTCGGGGGGAAAAACTGTTTTATATCTTAATTATCTTATTTATTTATATAGGCGTTGATACAATTATTAGCTGAAATGAGATATAACACACAGAAAAACAATGATGAATAGGAAGAGGAAGAGAGAGTGAAGAAGAACAAGGAAGTAAAATTGTGAGAGCTAAAGCAAGTGCAAAAGAGAGAGAGAGAGGGGAGAGAGAGAGAGAGAGAGAGAGAGAGAGAGAGAGAGAGAGAGAGAGATCAAATAGGATTCATCCCAAAGATGAAGGGATGAGATTCAGTTTATGAATGTCATAATCCACCATATAAATATAATGAAAGAAAATAAAATATACATGATCAACTCATTTGACACCTAAAAGACCTTTGGCAAAATCTAAGACCCACTTCTTCATGAAAGTTATGCATGAATCTTGGACACAAGGGACATACATAAATCTAAGACCCATTTCTTCATGAAGGTCATGGAGGAATCTTGGACACAAGGTACATACGTAAACATTATAAAGGAAATTTATAACAACCCTATAGCCAAGAATATCTTAAATGGAGAGAAACTCAAAGCATTTCCACAAAAATCAGCAGAAAGGACAAAATTGCACACTCTATATATACTTAATATAGTACTTTGAAGTGTTAGTTGGAGCAATAAGACAACTTAAGAAGTTTAACAGGGGATACAAAATGCAAAAGAGAAAATTGAGGTATCATTATTTTTAGATGAATACACACACAGACACACACACACACACACACGCACACACACACGCACACACACTACAAAACCCTAAACATTCTACTAGGGAACTCCTACAGCTGATGAACAGTTGGGTATAAGCTTCAATATTTCTATGTTCAGATTTTGTCTGGACTACCTGTCCAGTTATGAGAGATGCGTAATGAAGTCTCTAGCTATCAGTGTTTGACAGTCAGTATCTGATAAAAATATATCTTCCTATTAACCATAAAAATTTGAGGCTATTAAACCTTGGCCTAATTTAAATCTTGTGTTTGTGATTTAAATTGTTTTGGGTTGCCATATAGTTTTATTCAAAATAGTAAGTATGTTTTATTTGTAACATTGGTTTTTGTTCTTTGAATCTATTCCACTATACAATACATGTCATGGATATTAGATGAAAACTCACCAGAATTGTGTGTTTCTATATGTAAATGTGTGAGAACAAAAAATAAATAAAAGGGAGCCAGGAGGGGCCCTGGGGAAATGGAAAAGGAAAAAGATGCCCAAAGCCCCTCCAGAGTTTCTCTATTCTCTGGTCAGTCAGGCATGG
>NC_034594.1:10718184-10756893 GCF_900095145.1 Mus pahari | reverse complement strand
GAGAGGAGAGCGCGGACAAAGAGAAAGGGAAGAGGGGAGATAAGAGAGAGAAGTGAGTGAACAAAGGAGTAAGAGGGTAAGAGTAAGAGAAGAGTGCATGGTGGGCTGAACACCCCTTTTTATGGTCTTCACAGTTGCTAGGTAACTGGGGAGTTTAGCCTGAAGGTGAGAAGGTTGGGCCATTGTTTACATGACTACTGACCATGCTTCTCTTGTGGGGGCTGTGGGAGGTGGTACCTTAGTCAGGGGCCAGAGTTCCAGGAGCTTGAGGGAACACATATCGTGTCATGTAGGTGTAAACTATGACCATTGGGGTTCAGACCTCAGCTCAACTGGAGACCAGCCTGCAATTCCCCACATAAATGTGTTGTGAACTTATAAAAGTTATATTCATCTTGTACCAAAATCTGTATCAAATACTTCTTTGATATATTATATAGAACATAATTCTATCTGTACCTTCAGAATCAGTAAACCATTATTGTTTTTGAGGTTACTGTTTCTCTTCTGTCCCATTCTCCATAGTTCTTTTTCTACATTGCTCTCATTATAAGATTTACCATATAAATAATTTGAAGTATACATCCAATGATTTTAAGTGTGCAAGTGTGTGTGTGTGTGTGTGTGTGTGTGTGTGTGTGTGTACGGGAGGGTACTGTTTTGTGTTTAATGAGATATGTATGAGTTAATTTCCTTCATACAGAAATATACATACCTTTTTTGATATTTAATCTTATCGATAGCATAGGGTCTAATTATTACTCAAAGGTAGCTGTATCATTTTTAATCTGTGCTATGTTTGTATGTAAATGTGCCTTTTTCTAGTAAGCCAAATGTTGGTAGCCATTTCAAAGATGTTTATTTTTCTAATCCTCTATATAATACTATTGAGACTAATCTAGTGCCTATGTTTATCTTTGTGGTTTTACATTTACTAAGATGTAATTCTATTACTATGATAATATAGTTGCTAACAACATAATCAAGTTGTCATTGTCAAATTCCCTTCGGTGTCATTAATTTTCCATTCATAACTGCAATATGTCACAGAGCCTTGACATCTCAGTGTGTTTTAAAGTTTTGTTATTTGTTGAACCCATATTGTATTAATATTCTCTTTACTATATATAAAGGAACAAAATATATTTTGAGTTGTTAGAAGACATTTGCCTCCATCATATACTTTTCATTTTAATTATTATTTAATTTTAAAAATACATTTAAAATATATATTTTATTTGGAAATGAGTTTCATCATTTCCCTTCCTGCTTTCCTCATTTCAAACACTCAAAGGTACTCTCTCTCCTAACAGTCCATACCCAGCCACTCTCATGTGGATGGCTTCCTTTCCTTTGATTATTATTGTGTTATTGTTACATATGTATGTATGTGTTTCACAAAATTTACATGGAATTTTCTCTGTCATTCTATTTATGAAATACCAAGTATATTACATGAACATGACCATAAAGCTGCAATCTTGTTAACATGAATGTGGGAAATTTTTGTGATGTTCCACCCTCACAAAAAGAACTACAGGTAACTAATGACTGCTCAGAGATGAGTGAGCTTCTCCCGGTGATAGGGCACTTTCCTTGTTGTCAAAATGACTGTTATTTGCCAATGTTTATCATAAATATCACTGGGACATCTCTTCAGACAGTTGAGTCAAGCAGTGTTCTTTTGCTATCCTTGGTCTCTGGCTAGCCAGCCACTGGTTCCTAGTGATCTGGGCAGTAGCAGGCATGGTCATACTATTGGAACCTTCATTGGTTGGCCACTCTCTCAAGTTCTGTGCTAATGTTTACCCAAAACAATTTGCAAGCAGGACCATTTACAGATGGAAGGTTTTGTGGATGGGTTGATGTTCCAGTCCAACCACAGAAAAACTTACCTGGTTAGAGAAGATGATGAGTTTAGACTCTGTATCTTCCAATACCAGGAGTCTTCATTAGGACCACTGTTGTGGATTCCAGGGAATTTTCACTGTACTTGTTTTTTTAATTGGGGGGGGGGTTACTTAGCTTAGTTTCTGCAGTTCATTATCAAAGGGAGTCAGGATAGGAACTCAAACAGGGCAGGTTTTTACATCACCTGCCAAAAGTCCCAATATTCTAGTCATCTCTCCCAGATATACCCACCTGATCCCTCCTATTCACATTACAAAATCTATTTCCCAAAGAGGTCTCCATGATGTCTCTTTGTTGCTTAGTATCTCTGAGTTTATAAATTTTAGTATGATTATCCTTTACTTAATAGCTAATGTCCACATATAAGTGAGTACATACCGTGTTTGACCTTCTAGATCTGGGTTACAACACTCAAGATGATATTTTTGTTGGTCCATCCATTTGCCTGCAAATATCATGATATTATTTTTTAACTGCTAAATAATAATCTATTATACAATGTGTACCACAATTTAGCCATTCTCAATAAAGGAACTGCTGGACATATCCCTATTCATGATTTCAGGATGTGCTACAGAGCTCTAGTAATAAAAACCAAATGGTATTTGTTATGAAAACAGACAGATTAATAAATAAGAGCAAATCAAAATCCCAGTCTTAAACCCATATACTTATAGACATATGTCCAAATATTTATGGACAACTGATTTTTGAGAGAGAATTCCTAAATACACAGAGAAAAAAAAGAAATCTTCTTCAACAAATCATTCTAGTCTAACTTGATGTCTGATTATAGACAAATGCAAATAGAACCATATCACCCTGTACAAACTCCAGTCCAAGTAGACCAAAAGTTTCAGCAACAAACTGAACATATTGAGCCTGATAGAAAAGAAAATAGAGAATAGCCTCAAATACCTTGACACGGGAGATGACTTTCTGAACAGAATCAACAATTAAAAACACCCTTCATCTCGATCCTGCATTTTGAAAGCTCATGATTTTCTATGTTAATAGACAGCATTGTATTTAAAAATATTCTTGATTTGGGAGTGAGATAATGAAGCCTACACACAAGCTCATTGTCATGGATACACATACTTAAAAAGGAAAATGGGAGTTATCAACTCTATTTTTATTACTTACCATGCATATGTTGTATATAATGTATCCATTATTTAATAGAAAAAGTTAAAGACACCTGAAGGATATAGCCATGGTAGCCCTAGTGTGTCAACATTTACAAAGTTCTTTCTGCAACTCTGCAAATTCATTATAAGTTGAGCTATCAGGGGTCATGCAAAGAACTCAAGATCAAAAGACACATCCATTATTCATCTATTTATTTACTAAACTTTTATTGAATACATAATGCTACAGTTTGTATTGTGCACTGTGAATACCAGCATCAATATTTAAAGACATGAGCTCAAACAATCTAGTATAGGGATATTTACAGTGAATTCCCCAAACCATTCTTTGGGGAATAAGTGGTTTGTGAGTAAGAAACTTACTGGTCAAAAGTTTGTTTATTAGTTTGTCTTGAAAGATGTACATTTTATGATTGACAAAATATGGAATGTTGGGAATATTTAGTTTATTCTTATAAAATATATGCATGAGTAATACCAGAACTGTAATACCTTTTTCCATTGTTTTAAGAAATAAGTGGATTTATAGTTTTTTTTCCATTTATGAACAGATTAAGATATCAACATGTGTAAATCCTATGTGGTTGTGAGCACACAGATAGAGATCAGATCAAAGTCACCTGAAAACGCATAGTATGGCAGATAGCTGCAGTTTTCTCTGTTCTCAAGATGATCATGACTGACTATATGTCTGCTACTCTAGATTATGTTTCTCAACCCTCATTGCAGGTAGGCTAGGCTAGGTGATAATATTGATCAATATTTTTTAATATGTAGGATTACATCCTGATAAAACTACCCTAGTTAGAAGTCATTGTAAGTCAATATATCAGCTACAACTACGTTGCTGAACATCAACCTTAGATACAGTACACTGTGAGGTATTTGCTTACACACATAGTCTCACTTCACTTTGGGAGCTGTAGTTAGTGTTTTTGCCAATACCAAGACTGCATGTCAGACTCTTATCCCTAAAACTTGAAAAACACCGATGTTAAAATTCTGAGCCCATTGTTCACAATGTACCCTTTGATTCATTATAATAATTAGACCAAAACTTTTGGGAAATCATTTGGAATATGAGGTGACACTAAAATATCTGTGACTCATCTCTATTTTTTTCCATCTGGATTTTACACAAGTTTTCTGTGTTTAATCTATGAAAAAAATAAAAACCTGGAAGAGATGGCACAATAGTGATCTATCTAGTGACTTCATGAATAAGAGGCAAATTTTGTCAATCATAAGAGTCAAAGTTTTATAATAATCTCAGAATGATAAGAGGAAATCAATGTTTAGATGGTGATGGTCAACTTGCTTTGAGATCTCATTATTAAAGTACTGAAATTACCTATTTATAAATGATATACATTCAGTGACATGGCTCAGAGAGTAAAAGCTCTTTCCAAAGGCTGGTGACAAAGTTTTATCCCTGTTCCCTTATGTTTGAAATAAATAACTGATTCCTACAAGTTCTTCTGACATGTGTGTCTTCTGATAGATGCATTCTCTTCTTCGTACCTAAATAAATCTTTGGTTAACTAATCAAAGAGACCTGAACCATCCTCTAAGTTCTCAAATTAACTTGTGCTTTCTACTTTTGACTGAAAGCCTGCTTTCTCCAGGTTTAAAGAGCCTGAGTTATTTTTTTGTGTACAGTTCTAAACAGTATCTCCAGCTATTGCATCCCATGTACATGGAAGTGTACTGAATTATTGTTAAAGATGTTGTCTTCCATTAAGGATAACTGAAAACTATTTTGCTATTCAGAAAAAAAAAGATGATTTCTTTTTTGTTTGTTTTTTGAGACAGGGTTTCTCTGTGTAGCTCTGGCTATCCTGGAATTCACTCTGTAGACCAGGCTGGCCTCAAACTCAGAAATCCACCTGCCTCTGCCTCCCAAGTGCTGGGATGAAAATCATGCACAACCACTGCCCAGCAAATATCTTCTTTTAAGGAACAGACTTGGCCAGTTGTCTAGCAGTTCTCTTGTGAACGATTACCTGTTCTTAAAATTGTATAATTTCATTTTTGATATAAATAGATTCTATGTGCAAGATCTGCATTGCTCTGCAAATCAACCACAACAAACATGAGGCAATTGCTGCCTGCTCTGCTGTGACAGATCAATTCCATTTTCTCTGACATGGGAATCTTTTATTTTAGTAGACCTTAGAAAACTTAAGAATAAGTTCATCTCAAGAGGACAGGAGAGGTAAATATCAAAGACCCATAGGAAAAAATATATTTATTATACATATAAAATATGAAATATTTATATACCATTTTTGGATATATATATATATATGCAATATTTTGTATATATAATGTATTTTATTAATTTAAGATATATTATTGAATAATACAAGGATTACAATACTTTCATCCATTCTTTATGAACTAATTGTATATATAGTTTTTGAGAATAGTTTTAATATGGTTATTACTTCACAAGGCAAATAAATTGCTTAACTTATTAGTCATCCTGTGCCCTTCCCACAGCCTTGAGCAGGCTAAATAGATGTTAAGGGTTTGTGTTGAACCTTAATGACCCAGGTGGAGTCAATTTCTTACAGGAGTAGACTGACTGCTGAGCTTGCTTTACAACAAAATCCAGCTGAAACAAAGCAACATGATTCAGCTGAAACAAAGGATGTGTCTGTGGGCTCTCCTTATATGAACACAGTGCTGGCTATTAAACTTTGAGCCTTGATCATAAACTTTTTCTTGGCTTCATTCTTTTCTCATACACTGTCTTTTTTCATTTCCAGGCCCACTTTCAGGTACTGAGTTCATCCATGGCTGCTGGACAGCTACACCAGCCCATGTATCAAAGAATATATACTAACATTATTTACACAATGAATGCTGTTCAAAACCAATTAGTTTGTGTTCACTAGCTAAAATACTTGCCAATGCTTGGTTCTACCTACTGAAGCAAAGTCAGACAAGCATATATAAGGCCATACACTCAATCCCTTAATATGCCAACAGTGACAAAGGTAACAACATACTTCCACGAACTAAATTATATCCAAGAGTTCTCTTTGCTGAATAACTACCTCAAACAGGTTATATTTAAGGGAGTTCTTTCCTGACTATTTCTTTCCATATTCAGGTATATTCTGTAACTATATTCTTATAAATGTTTTACTTCTCTTTCTGCCTCCTTCTGTAGATCAATTCATGTATTCATATTTCAAAATTATAAACATTTATATAAAAATTTCTGCTAAATTATTTTAAATATATATATACAAACATAATTCCACCTCTGTCAGTAAACATATAATAATTTAAATTTTATTTGATATAAGTCACCTTTATTGGTTCCTGAAGACACGGAAATACTAACACCAGCAATGAATGCAAATTAAAGACAGATAATAACAAAAATGAGATCAAGTGTTTCTGATATCAGAGCAAGATGCCAGGTAGAAAAAATTACATTTGAGGGCCAGTGTATGGCAACATGTTGTTCATGTTAAGATATGAGCTATTCCTTAATGTGATAGATCATTTATTCTAACTCTATAACACAAAACTTAATAAATTATGTGCTTTTGCAAAATGGTTATCTTGAGGGTGGTGCTTTCTTTAGGCATGTTTCCAAAATTGTTTTTGACTTCCTCTTTATGCCTCTTAGCTAGAAAATTTGATATTTACTTTGCAATTTATGATAAAATTGTGTTTGATATATATTATTATTATTATAAAAATAGAGATCTAATAAGAAAATAAGGACATTTTGCAGAACATGTACTTCAAAAACAAAAGATTTTATTTAGAAAATGAGAGAAACTATGTGTTGGTTGACACAACATATAGAAACATGATTATTTCATGATTAACATTCATTCAATAAATACATTTCAGAGACAGAAAACTAAGTATCCAAAGTTTATCTAGCTGATAATTGATCTGGTATTGAATAAATTTCTCTCATTGTGTAGATATTTTCTCTATGTGGCCTTTTTGGAGCATATAGAACATAGCCACATCTTCACTCATGAAATGCATATTAAATGTTTTAATTTTTAAGTATGATCATCCTCATTTAAAGGAAAATATTGATACAGAAAATATTCATCATTATTACAACATCTATAAGTGGTTTGAAATTTAGATTGATTGGTGAGTTGAGAAACTGAAGTTAATCTAAACAAAGATAATTTAGAAAATAGTTGCTCCTTTATATTTTTAATTTGTACAAATGCATAGATGTATATATAAACATAAATGCATATCGTGTAGAAGTCTTAATATATTCCACATACAATGTGAACTTAGGCATGAGATGTTCATATTATAATTGATTCTTCAAGGTAAATTGAGGACAATACACAAATCTTCCTTTCTGTAAGCAGCGGAATAGTGACACTAGTGAACTAGCTGACACCACAAGTATTGGGAGAATTTAAACTGCCAGGGTTGTTTGGAGTTGGGCAGAGGTAGCAAAAATGTGGGGAGAGGCCTCCTAGTCTTAAAGAGACAGGTTGTGGAAGTATGAGGCCAGTGAGCTATAACAGACTGGGAATTAGATTAGTGGTGGGAGGAGGTATGCAGGCCAGGATGGCTTTGGAGCTATCACAGGCAAGTGGAGCTGTTGCATCTTCCTAGAACTAATAAGCGACTAAAAACCCCATTACCAAAGGTAGTTGTCTATTGGTAAATAAGGATATGATTTTCTTTAGCTCCTTATTTTATCTTTGTGGTTATATGTTGGTTTTGTTCTATTCTGGTATGTTTGTTTATATTTTATATTATATTATATTATTAGTATCATTAGGTGTATGTATCCAAGTATCAGTAGCAAAAGTTCCAGACTAAGAACCATTGCTCTATGACATATACGATAAACTATCGAATTATTGAATAGATGATACTTCTGGTTGACACAACTCTATTGAAAGAAGCCAGGGCACCATAAAGCTCATGTTTCATAGAAAACTTGAATCAAGAATTTTATATGATTCAAGCATTCCCTCTCTTGTTTATGTAAGCAGTAAATGATGGTTGGGAAGCTAAGCCTTTTGAGTAGATTTTCCTGCAAGTTGCCCAAGGATTACAGTCACATAGGTTGTTCATGCTGGAATGGGCTTTGTCTGAAGCATGAGTGAATTACTCATGCTTCTCTAAGCTATCCTCAGCCATTTAGCATAAGTAATCTCAGTGAACCAATTGTTTAATAAACTAGGGAATGGATAAATAATTTTTGGTTCTCTTTGTTCCATAGGTGTATATGCATTTCTCTCTCTATCTAGGCAAATCAATATAAGTTTCCTAAGAAAGTTAATCTCAAATATTTTCTCTTTGTAGTTGACTGAAACCGCACATATGGCTATAATTTTCTTTTGCATATTTCTTTTTGTGTGTGTGTTTGTGTTTGGTTGTTTCCTATGAATACATTTTCTTGATTGTGCTGCTGATATGAGCCAGCAGTAAAGAGCATGCCCAGATCTTGATGAATACATATGCTCAGTTCCCAGCATCCACACTGATTGGTCCAAAACTTCCTGTAACTCCAGGTCCAGGAGATCTAACACTCTCTTCTGACCACATGGACAATTGCACTCATGACCTCATACTTCCATGCATGCACACACACACACACACACACACACACACACACACACACACACTAAACAATAAGATAATCTTCAAATGTTAGTCCTTGGGGAAATGCTGTATAACTTAATTCAGATCCATTTAAGGAGAACAACTGTGTTACATGGAGTCTCCTAAGCTTCAGGTAAAACAAGATCTCAACTTACATGCAATAGATGGTTTTTACTTTTGACAATTTTATGCACAGACAGTATGCACTAAAATTATACTCAACACCACTTTGTAGCTTCAATGTTATTCACTTTCTATTTATAACTCTTAATAATGATTATATAAGTCTGATTTAGAATGTTTAACTATGCCTTTCTGTAATGGGTATAGAGAGGTGTTTAATCCAATGATTATAGAAAGGTCATTAGTGAAGGAGTAGAGAAAAAGGCTTTATACTTGTGTTAGAGGAAAAGTAAGTTTAGAGGAATTTTAACTGAAACAGAATTAAATTGGAATAGCTGTTGTAGGACAAAAGATTTTGGAGAACAAATAAATAGTTGTGTAGGACCCTCTTTCGGGGACCCCCACTCAAGTCTCAGGAAAGAGCACACCCAAGAAATGCGAGAAATCGTCTTGATGCAACACACAAGGTAGTTTGATGGCGGAGCTCCGGGCTGATATGTATCTCACACAGGAGACAGAGGAACTGACCATGAGGCTCAAAAGCTAGGGTTTTTTTTTTTTTGTTGTTGTTTTTTTGTTTTTTTTTATAGGGAGAGGGTCGGGGACTAGGGGGAATTAACGCGGTTTCACATGATTGGCTCATTTGAACATCAGCAAAAATGATTACACATTAGTAGAATAGTACATGCAAGTCAGGATGGCAGGAGTCCCGAGGGGCGGATGCTTATCTAGACCAGTGGGACATCTGGTTAACATATAACTTCAGACTATGTCAGGAGGGCAATGGGGAGAAGGAGGTGCCGGGCCAGATGGCTGATGACTCAGTCAAGATAGCCTGGACATGTTCCTGCATTCCTCTTCTATCTTTATGGCCAGGCAGCCCCAGGAATGTTTCAATGATGGGACTACCCGAACATGCCCGGGCCTTTTCTGCTAGGTTCTCAGCCTCAGGCTCCTGAGCTTACAAACAACTCTTTGGACTATTTGACATAAGTTATATGAATCACAGATCTTAAATTTCATCTTAAATTTCGCTTCCCTTCATTCCCCTCTTTTTCTACTTAATAATTCTAATCTTAGAATTTCAAAGGCCCATATCCCCTAATTCCTCTTCTATTTGAATTCCAGGCTGGTACTGTCATTGTAAGACCATGAGCTTAACTGCATCTACTCTACTCTGGATAAAAGCAATTCCCTTATTAATCAAGCATGGCCCAAACGTTAGGAGCCATAGTAGAATAATTAACAGCCCAGTCACCGCTGTTAACAGGGTGGGCAGACATGGAGAACCAGTACACCAGGATTCTTACCATCCTTGACTTGCCTGTCTTTCTTGTTTTCTTTTGACTAACCTTTCCTTGAGCTTCTACATGGAATCTCTTACTACCCCAGTATGGTCTGCATAGAAACAGCACTCCTCCTTGAGGGTGGCAGAGTTCTCCTTCTTTTAAGAATAGCAAGTCTAGCCCTCTCCTGTTCTGCAGGATGACTTCAGAGAGAACAGAGATTTTTCCAGGGCATTTACAGAGTCACATATAGCCTCAATGTCCTCATTAAGTGGTTCCTGCAGGGCCGCAAGGTGCTGGTCTCTGGAAATGAATGCAGCTGCACCTGTGCCAATCCTGGCTGCTACCCCTGCTCCTAGGAGCACAGGGAGACTGAGGGTGACAGGTTCTCGCTTACACCTGGTCATTCTGTGGTCAAGGAGGTCTTCTATGCCCTTGGGGTCATGCTAATAAATTCTGGGCAAAAGTTGAATCATCACACAGAAATCACTGGAGTCATTAAAGAGGTTTGTGGTGATACAAGGGGTGAGTCCAGTGTTGCAGGCCCACCACCCTCCTTGGGAAACAGATAAAAATTAGTGGTAGAATGCACTGAAATGGTTATATTACAGAGGTGGGCATATGTCGGAGGCACCTTCCCTACACAGGTACCCTGGCCCGTGACCTCAGTCAGGGTTAACTTCCTCGTGTCTTCCCAAGCACAATTGGTATGGCTGGTAGTATTGTTGTAGCCCATACTTGTGGCGATCCCCTCATAGTAGGGTGGCCCTGCTGATAAGCAAAGCCAACAGGAATTGGTATCATTAGGTCTCGTAGTATTGAGGGCCCAGAAGGCTCCCTAGATTAAGTTGAACATTCGATCTGCAGTTCATGTGGCAAGTACACTCTGAGGACTAGGAACAGGGGATGGAGTAATTCCAGTTGCAGGAGCGACGCTGGGAGTCATCGGGGCTTCTATCACCGGGGGAACATGCCAGGGATGTGTGAACAAGCTCTAATCAGATAGTACCTTATTCTGACCAAGGGGTTGCCCCTGGGGGGTCTCTACTCTAAGCCTGATCTGAAAGACCAAACCCGGATCCACCCCTGCCACATAGTACCTCAAGTCCCACATTCGTCCTTTGTCCCAGTCTATAAACTCCTTTCCTGTTTGGGTGAACTCTATTCTCAGGGCCTGACAATGTCCATTGTTATAGCACCGATTTCATGGTTCACTAGTCCAATTTTGGCTGACCTTTATGAGGTCCCAGGTGGAAGAGGTTTTCCAATAGGCCTGCCCAGTGGTTTTACATCCCCATTTCTTACAAAAGAAATAATCTAGCCCTCCATACCTCTTTTCGGAGATCCTAGTCCTTCACTCTCTGGGGCACACATAGAAGTCACAACTTGCCATAGCATCCCTAGCTTTGGCAAAACAACACCCAATTTTTCCACAGGCAATCTGGTCATTGCAGGCCGTATAGTCTGAATCGAGGGGCTTGGTTTCTAAGAGGTCTCTGGGTCTGCATCAGGGATGTCCCAGGTGTCTAACCCGGCCACGAAAGCACAAGCATCCGGTGTCAATATAGGCCACCATGTCTTAGGGGTAGCATCTTTGGTGACACTCCAGGTCATTTCCCCTGCCTGGGACAACACCTGCCAGGTCAGTCTCCTGGGGGAATGGGGGTTACTTGTTTGGCTTACGGCACAAGCAAAGCTTAAGAAGATTATCAGTCTTTTCCAGGGTTCACTCATTTTGGTCAGTCTCAGGGGGTGCCTTCTTAACATGAGACGCATGGACCCAAGTTGAGATTCCTTCCACTTTAATGGTGGTGGGTGTCATCAGCAACACCATGTAGGGGTCCTTTCCACCTTGGCTCTAGGTTCCCTGCTTGATGTCTCCTCACCAGGACAGCGTCTCCTACTTCAAACTGATGCCGCACCTGTGTATCACCAGCAACACAGGTTTCTTTTAACTGTTCCCAGACCTCCTTTCTTACAATTTCAAGAGCCTTGAGCCAGGCTAAGAGGCAAGAGGAGGGGATGAAGGATGCATCCAGGCAAGTTTTACTCCCTACTGTCACATAGATGGGCAGAGGCACCCCATATATTAATTTAAAAGGTGTTAGACCAGAAGCTCTGGGGGTATTCTGGACCCTGAATAAAGCATAAGGGAGAAGTGCTGTCCAATCGTTTCCACCGGGTTCTAAGGACATTTAGGTCAAGGTCTCTTTTAGCGTTCTATTCATTCTCTCTACCTGTCCTGAACTCTGGGGTTGGTATTCACAATGTAATTTCCAATTTATCCCCAGTTGTCTGGCCAATCCCTGGCTTACCTGGGAGATGAAGACACGCACGTTGTCTGACCCAATTACCTTGGGTACCCCAAAATGAGGAAGAATTTCTTCAAGTATCTTCTTGGCTACCACATTAACTGTCTTTTTCTTGGTGGGGAATGCCTCGAACCACCCTGAAAAAGTGTCTATAAAGACTAAAAGATATTTATTTCCGTACCAGGCTGCTTTTACCTCTGTTAAGTCAGTTTCCCAGTAGGTCCCAGGTCTGTCTCCTTGCAAGCACCTTCAACCATAGAGCCTGCTGGACCCGGCATTGGTGAGCGCACAGGCTCTGCAGTTCTTCACTAGGTCCTCTTCAGCTTTCTGTAGTCCAGGAATATGATAGGGGGACGTACTGACCAGTTTTATCATCTTTTTAGATCCTAAGTCAGTGAGATGGTGTAAGTCAGCCATGTATTCCAGCCACTCTTCTTCTGTGAGGATTTCTTTCTCCATCCCTTCTTTAACCAGCTGGGGTGCGGTTTTAATTACCAACGTCATTGGTCCCTGGGCTGCCTCTTTAGCTACTTGGTCTGCCATTTGGATCCCTTTTTCTATCGGTTCCCTTCTGCTGTCCTGGGCAGTGGATGATCACCACTCTTCGAGGCAGGTGGACGGCTGGCTTCTAACAAGCTAAGGATCTCTTCCTTATTTTTAATGTGTTTCCCAGTGGAAGTAAGACTGTATACCAGGTTCGATCAGGCGGCAGTGGGTTGACCAGTCTATAAGGATTTGGTACTATGGGGTGAATGTCTTGAATTTTCATCTTGACCTCTCTAAGGTCCTGCACTGGGCGATAGTCATTTGTTCCCGGTTTCTTTACCAGGAGTATGGGAGTGTTTCAAGAGGACTTGCATGGGACCAAGATCCCCTGCTGAAGCAGTCTGGTGATGTGAGGGCGTATACCCTCTTGTGCTTCTCTACTCATGGGGTACTGTCGGACCCCAATGGGAGTGGCTCCGGACTTGAGCTCAATCACCACCGGGGGAACTTGTCTTGTTAGTGCATTCCTCTTGTCTCACCCCACACCTGAGGAAATACATTAAGCCAGTCCTGTAGCCCCTCAGGGGGCTTCAATATGTCCTGATAAATTTGGTACTCTTCTCCTAATTGTAAAGACAGTGCCAAGGTCTGAGGTGTCTTTATTCTCCAAGATACCTCTGGTCTGGGAGAGGCAAAGCTTATTTGTGCTTTCAATTTGGTTAATAAGTCTCTTCCCAATAGGGGCATGGGGCACTCCGGAATAACCAGAAATGAATGAGTAACTTGGTTCTGTCCTAGGTCCACTGTCTGGAACGTGGTCCATGGGTACGATTTTTGCCCTGTGGCCCCAATCACTAATGTTTTCTCATTCTTTCTTACTTTGCCTAATGGTGTTTGAAGCACTGAAAATTCTGTGCCTGTGTTGACCAGGAAGTTTACAGGGGTCCCCTCCACTTCTAATGTTACCCTAGGCTTGGGGAGGGGGGCCAAGACCCATCTTCCCCAGTCTTCATCCTCTTCGAGAGACAGCACCTTTACCTCCTGTTTCTTTTTAGGGCATTCACAGGCCCAGTGGCCTGTATCCTTGCAGTACACACATTGATCTCTTTCTGGGTGTGGTCTGTCTCCTCTGAGTCTCCTTGACTCTTGCTGTTTTCCATCTCCCAGGTTCCCTGGCTGTCTAGCCCTACCTCCTTTGTCCCTATCTACTACTACAGCCAGAATCCAAGTCAGAACCTTTTTCCTGTCTTTTGTCCCTCTTGTCCTCATCTTCTCTCCTCTCTCTCTTTTCTCTTTCCGGCTTTTCATCCTCTGTCTCTCTCTTATGATACACTTTCTCAGCCTCTCTAACCACATCTCTTATCGTGTAATCCTGTAGTCCCTCGATCCACTGCAGCTTCTTTTTAATGTCAGGGGCTGATTGCCCAATGAAAGCCATAATCACTGAGGCCTATTGGCCCTTGGACATAGGGTCAAATGGGGTGTACCTTCTGTAAGCCTCCATGAGCCTCTCCAGAAAGACTGAAGGGTGCTCAGTTGTTCCCTGCATAACTTCTCTTACCTTAGCCAAATTTGTAGGCCTGCAAGCAGCACCTCTGGGACCCGCCACCACAGCCCGGCAATAATTGGACAGTCATTCCCTACCTTGTGCCGTATTACAGTCACATTGTGGGCGGGTCAGCGGGAATCTTTCATCTATCTCGACCGGAGTCTGAACAGACTGTCCAGCCTCATCTTGGACTTCCTTCTGAGCTTCGAGGAGAATTCTTTCTCTCTCCTCAGTGGTAAACAAGGTCTGTAGAAGTTGGCAATCATCTCAGGTAGGCTGATGGGAGAACATCAGAGACTCTATCAGCCCTATAAGCCCTGTAGGATTCTCTGAAAAAGGGGTGTGATTAACTTTCCAGTTAGAGACATCAGAGGAAGAGAAAGGCCAATAATGCAGAAGCTGTAGATCATTCTGGTCTGCAGGAGGGAGCCAAAACAGCCCTGAGGGAAAGTGCCATGGTTGAATCACCTGACCCCTCAGTAGTTGCTCCCTGCCAGCTCCTTGTTCCTGCTGAGGGACCTCCTCCCCCGGGGCCAGAGGCAGGGCTGGGGGAGCTGAGGGTTGGGGCACAGGTTGGGGGACTTGGGGGTAGGGTGGAGGCTGAGAGTTGGGCCACTCAGGGGGTTCTTCTATCTCTGGGTAAATCTTAGGGACATGCACCGATGGTGTGTTGTGCTCGCCGTCTCCTTCAGGCTGTAGTTTCATTTTCTCATTTGCAGCACTTTCCTGACCAGCTAGGATCTTAGTACCAGGATGCAGGGGCTATAGGAATGGGCGAACCTATGGGGGCGGAAATCGTGCCAAGTCCTCCCACAGTGTGATGTATGGTTGCTGGTCCTGGTTCGATCCTGGTCCTTCCCGAAAAACAATGGCCCTGATGGTGGGTAGATCAAAAGTTCCCTTGGGTGGCCAGCCTACCCCAAAGGCAGGCCATTCCGAGATATAGAAATTTAACCAAGGCTTTTTCTTGACTATCACTGATAAATTCCATCTTCTTGCCCTAACATTCATCTGTGAGGAGGAGGTTTGGCCGCGGTCCCAAGATGGCGCCCGGGACTGCTGCCAAGTCTAATGGTGAACAACTGGCTTTGTCATATCCCTTAAGATAGCCATGTCCATTAAACCACACTGCACAGATGTACCACGACAAAAGATCAGATGTTGTGACAAATGTAGTCCTGTGTCAATAAACTGGGCAAATGTAGAATGGAGTGATGGGGAGTGGACTAGAGGGTATAAAAGGGAATGGCCAAGAGGGGTCGAGGAATCTTTTTACTGCACATAGTTATGTTCCTGAATAAACTGCGTTGAGCAGGACATCGGTTTTGTTGCTTCTTTTCTGCTGGTTGGAGACAGTAGCGACAAGTGGTGGCTCATAAGGGGAAGTGATGAGTCCAGAACTCTCAGCAGTCAGGGTAGCCAGCTGGTAAGTTCCCAGGATCATCACCAGCCACTGTGGGTTCCGGAGCGATTGATGAGGGCAGTTTAAGATGGACGAAGGTGCCCTGATGAAGCTGCTAATGGGGGTATGATGTTGCCTGTAGTGATGACTGAAGATCTACGATGGGGAATCATGTCAGCGTTTCCCAAACCACTGCTATAGACCCATTCAGCTCAAGTTTTTCCTCACCTTTTTACTCCTAATGCATCTTTGCATTTAGCCTTTTTGCCTGGAGATGAAGATATAGCAGGGGTTAAGGAACCTTTAAAGTTAGGCCTGAGAGGATTATTGTGTTTTCAAGTAATATATAATATTTCTCAAGATAGTGCTTGTGTGCAAATGTATAAATGGGAGTTGTACTCCTTTGGGTATGTTGATGGGTGGGGCATGGGGAAATGCTAGCTTTTATTGGAATGGATTTGTATTATTTGAGCTTTCTATTATTCAATTTGCTTGTGGGAAGAATGTATCCTTTAAAGCCATGCCTGTATGCGCTTGGCCTCCTTTTGTATTTTTAGTTTATAATGGTAGTTATTTTGATGATGTTGTAGAATGTAAGGAGGATAGTTGTTTTTATAGTAATGCTTCTATGTTTTCTTTAGCTAATGTGGCCAGAATGCCTAGATCTGTACCATGGCCCATGCAGTCCCTTTCAGTTATGATCTTGTTTAGACCCAAAAGGTCAATTTCATTTGGTTGGATATTTCCATGGCTGAAGGACTTGCAAATTGAATTGCCATCTCTATGTCACACCTAAAGGAATGGGCCAGTACTGGTGGATTGGCACTGTGATGCATGCTTATCAGGGTCCTGGCCTTTTGGTGCATCTGTCGCATGCAACATCACCATTGCAGGGCTTAAGCTCTGTTGATACAAGCCTTTGCAGATGTGGAGATGGGACAATCTTCTCAAGTGTGGCTTGGCATGCTAGATAAGTAGTCAATGATGGGTAAGACTCCTTGAGCATGTTACCAACCTAAGACAGGGATCAGACCACTGCTGTCTGTCTCCTGATGATGGGTAAGGAGCATTGTTGCAGGGGGACAACGTAAGACATTCATTCTCTCTGACAAATTAAAGAATAAGGGGGAGATGTGTGGAATGGGTTTGACCACAGCCCCAAGATGGCACCCGTCACTGACGCCAAGTCTAACGGCTAACAATTGACTTCCTCATATCCCTCAAGATTGCCATGTCCATTAAACTGCACTGCACAGATGCACCACGATGAAAGATCAGATGATGTGACAAATGTAGTCCTGTGCCAATGAACTGGGCCTACGTGGAATAGGGTGATGGAGAGTGGACTAGAGGGTATAAAAGGGGATGGCCAAAAGAGGTTGGGGAATCTTTTTACTGCACACAGTTATGTTCCTGAAAAAACTGCTTTGAGCAGGACATTGGTTTTGTCGCTTCTTTCTGTTGGTTGGAGATGGTAGGGACATCTGTCCAAT
Source organism: Mus pahari (assembly GCF_900095145.1). Classification (NCBI taxonomy): domain Eukaryota; kingdom Metazoa; phylum Chordata; class Mammalia; order Rodentia; family Muridae; genus Mus; species Mus pahari. Next base: position 10,739,561 of record NC_034594.1, on the reverse strand, counting down.
GGTCCTCAGTCAGAGACAAAGGGGTCAACACAGTCTGTCCCATAGTGACAATTAGGAACAGAGACAAAACAATGATGGAAATAAAAGACACTAGCATGTTCAAGCATACTCGTCCACATCTAGACTTATACAACCAGCAAATGCTACCTATAATGGGGTGGGGTTCTGCTTCACTCCCTTTCTGGTAGAAAAAAGGACTCTGCCTTCCTCATTCTGCTAGATGACAGTCAGGCTCTCCTGACTGTCCCTCACCCTGGGCACTCCTTCCAGGGTCACCCTTGGAACATCTTCCAGGGTTGCAGCTTGCGGTCCTTAGGACATCTACCTCCATACTTGCTGGGTCCTATGGCCCTCAGCAGCAGCTGTCAGAATACTGAAACTGAAAAACCAAGACACAGATTCAGTGGTGCCTCACTCAGACACACCAGACTCACACAACCGTACCTTCAAGGGGTGTCTTCGGGTTTCTGGGTGCCCCTCAAATCCTGGATGAGTCCCCAACTTTAGGACCCCCTTTTGGGGATCCCCACTTGAGTCTCAGGAAATAGTACACCCAAGGAAATGCGAGAAACTGTCTTGATACAAACACACAAGGTAGTTTAATAGCAGAGCTGCGGGCCAATACGTATCTCATGCAGGAGACAGAGGAATCGACCACGAGGCTCAAAAGCTAGGGGTTTTTATAGGGAGAGGGTCGGGGGCTGGGGGAATGGGCGCGGTTTCACACGATTGGCTCATTTGAACATCAGCAAAAATGAGTACACATTAGCAGAATAGTACGTGCAAATCAGGATGGCAGGAGTCCCGAGGGGTGGATGCTTATCTAGGTCAGCGGAACATCTGGTTAACATATAACTTCAAAGTATGTCAGGAGGGCAACGGGCAGAAGGAGTTGCCGGGCCAAATGGCTGATGACTCAGCCAAGATAGCCTGGACATGTTCCTGCATTCCTCTTCTATCTTTATGGCCAGGCAGCCCCAGGAATGTTTTAATGACGGGACTGCCCAGACATGCCCAGGCCTTTTCTGCTAGGTTCTCAGCCTCAGGCTCCTGAGCTTACAAACAACTCTTTGGACTATTTGACATAAGTTATATGAATCACAGATCTTAAATTTCATTGTAAATTTCGCTTCCCTTTAGTTGAAATAGAGGTTGAGGTGTTTGTTCCCCTCCTGTTCCTTTTAAGATGTCAACAGTAAAATCTATATGATTCTTAGCATGAAATGTGCAGTGGATTTGTGTTTCTTTTTGTTTTCTGTATTTTTTTGGGGGGGGGTTGTTTGTTTGGTTTAGTTTTGTTTGGTTTGTTTTGGTTTTTCAAGACAGGTTTCTCTGTGTAGCCCTGGTTGTCCATAGCTCACTCTGTAGACCAAGCTGGCCTTGAATTCAGAAATCAGCCAGCCTCTGCCTTCCAAGTGCTGGGATTAAAGGCATGTGCCACCACTGCCTGGCATGATTTGTGTTTCTTTAGCAGATAAGACATGCTGTTACAGGTAACAATGCAGAAGAGTTTAATTTAGCAACAATAATTAACTCCAATGTGAACATACAAAAATTGAAATTATTAACTGATATTTAGTGTTATTAGAACTAATCACATCACTGACTTGATATGGGAGTATTCTGAATGTAAATCTTGGAGACCATTACCTAGATTAATTCTACAATCACAAGTATTTATAGAAATATAGCAGTTTATTTTGTGTTCATAAAACATAATCTCATTTGCTCACTTAAGTCTAATCAGAACATGGTTGGAGTACACATATGATATTACTTTATTTGACAACTAGCTCATCCATATATCATTCATAAAAGTTTTCATAAAAGGTCTTGAACTGTGATGATGACAATATATTTTATAGTTGAAAAACAAAGGCCTTATTTTCACTGCATAAGATGATGTAGACTTTGATTCCTCCAATAAGTCTGAAAATTAGATAAGTATCTTATGAACCTGATACTCAAAGATAGAAAGAGGATTTTGTTTCAAAAATTGTTATACTGTAAAATGTGGTCATGCATAGTTTATACACATTTCCTGAGAACTTATCTCAGCAATGTATGAATTAGATATTAGTTTTGTAATTAGCTATCATATGTAATCATCTATGTGATAATATATGCTTTGTTGTCATATATGTATTACAGGATATTTGAATCTGTTATTACTTAGGGCGTGGGTCTGTCTTCAGCACAAACCTTTAATTCATCTGGGTGGAATATAGACACATACAGTACTTACATTTAATCACAATGAAGGTAATGTTAGTTTGTAGAAGAGGCACAGATCTTTGAAAGTGATGTCTAATTGAGTGGCAGACAAAGTGACAAATCAGAGAAAGATTTGACAGAATAGGCTGCCCAACTCTTATGAGAAGAGAGAAAAAGAAAGACACTTAAGGGAGAGACAGGCAATACAGGAAAGCGAGAGTATGATATTAGAGTTCATCTAGAGCAGTACCCTAGAGAGGGAGAGTAGAGCAGCACACAAAGATGAGGCAGTTTATACTGGGAGGGTTTTAAAGAGGTCGGTTGAAGAGAGACCAAGCAATACACAGGGTAAATACAGAAGAGCCAGAGAATTAGAATGAACCAAAAGATTAGAAAATATTTCTAGAATTTGTATGAGGCCAAGCAGAGGAATTCAGAGGCCCGGAGAAAATCCAGATTAAATCCTTCAGCTTCTCTAGGTTTTGGCCAGAAAAGCTGAGTTGAACCAGCCAGTCAGAGATCAAAAAGAACTAGAAAGGGTGAGCTTATTTAACCAGCAAGTCCCTGAAGTTGAAAATATTTAAGGAAAACATAAAATTATACAGAACCTAGAAGCTTCAATGTCTAGACCTAGGTTCGCAGTAAGCCACCCAAACAACAATTATAATAGGAGAATAAATTGTAATGTATACTGTAAGTGTCTGCATCATGTATGTTAAGATATAAACCTATTTATTAAACTTAAGCATCTGACTGTATGGTGGATATAAATACTAGCCAATAAACCTATTTTGAAAATTATGGAAATAATTGGAAATTTTAAAGAATATAACACATAAGTTCATTAGTTTGTTCATAAGAATTCTGCAGAATTGTGATTAATGAAGTGTAATTATCCATTGGTATAAAATGTAAGTATGAATATATTTATACAGAATAGATATTAGAGAATAATTTTAAAATTTGAAAATGATGGGACTTCCTTAATGTTTCTGGTTATATGTATGATTAAACGAGCTAATGTAATGGAGATTTTTTTCCTGAAAGTTTTTTAACTGTTAGAGTACTTTACCATGTTATATTCACTTTTGTAGTTGAGTTTTGAGCATAATAACTTCATCATGAAAGGTACACAAGGACTGTGATAAAAAGAAATGGGTGGATCACTACAAAAGTGAAAGAAATTGAGTAGCCAGATAAAATATACATATACATTTGAGTATGATATTAATGTAAAGAAACAAATCATATGTGAATGTGTGTGACAAAACATGTTTGTGAATGTAAATCCAAGAACAATATGTAGTTTTCCTCCTCCATAATATACTCAGGAGCAGAAGCATACGAGACTTGACAAGTAGGCTGGGAACTTTTAACAAAGCTTCTTTAAAACAGTTTCCTCCTAAGGGGATAACAGTTGAAATGTAAATAAATAAAATAATCCAATAAAAAAAGTTTCCCTGATTGAACCTCTTACATCAGGAGTGAAGAGAAGAAGGCGAAGGCAGGAGGATGCCATGACACAGGGAGCAAATGAAAGAAAGGTCACATATCTAGGAAAGTATAGACTTAGAAATCTCTCTAACATTTTTCTCTAGCTTTCCAAAAGGAGGAAAAAGCTGTCAAAAGTGAACAAAGAAAGAAACACAAGTTGCAGATGTGAGATTCAGGTATGAAGAGAGATTCTGACATAGTGATTCTGCTTTCAAGTATTGCAGAGAGCTCTATAGTTGCAGCCATCACCTTGTCAGGGGGAGCGTTTAGTGTTGCAGCTGATTTTGAGTCATCTGTGTTTATTACTGTTCACAACCCATACTCATCTTCCTGTAGTAACCCAAACAAAACATCACTGATTTACCAAGATGGACGTCATCACCATCATTAATTTCAGTTATCATGCCATCCTTCCTCGGAGCAATATGACATGCTCATTGTCCATACATACTTCCTACCACACAGAGTTAGGCCTTCCCAAATCAAGAAATGATTGATGAAAATGTATAGTAGTCAGTGCTGGAAAGCTACAAGAGGAATGTAAACAAGTCAATGGGAGAGGTCATGCTGGCAGTAAGGAGGGGACTTGTTGCAGAAGGGAATTTGTGTGTACTTGATACTGGGTAGAAGTTATGATTCTGAAAATTCATAGTAAGATGAAAAATTAAAACAGTAGAGAAAAAACAAACAGATAAACAACAATAATCCCCTGAACAATTCAAGAATTAGTGAGAAAAAATGAATGAACAAAAACATAAAACCCTTTCTCTGAAAATGACTATGGAAATTCTCTGATACCAATAGTTTCAAATAGCTGTGTATAGGCCACTGTAATAATGAACTAAATAATTAGTTGTAATTAATAATTAATAATTAACTATAATAATTAGTTGCAAATAGCTGTGTAAAGGCCAGTGTAATAATTAACTAAAGAGCATTGCCACATGTTCTGTTATCTACGTTAGGGGAAGTTTTAAGCATTTCATACCAGCTCCCTGCAAAGAAAACTGAAATATTATCAGTTGCAACAGAAAGGAACCGTATAACAAAAGAATCATGTTCCTCCAAGTCAGTGCAGTGTGGCAAATCTTGTTCAAATCATAAAAATCATGAAACTTTACATCAAAGCAGTGGTTAGAAAAGTCACTTGAGAACATCTCCACAATATTCCCTCAATGAAAATATTCCCGAACCAAACTGAACAGGATTCAAGCATCTGCATGTCTCTACCTGTGTTTTAAAGTACAACCAAAGGTAATATGCTCTTTAAATGTGTTTGTGAAAAATGAATCAATACTAGATTCATGTCTTTAAATCTCAAGTTTATGGGCAATAAAAATTCATTAAGTAGTCCTTCAAATGTTCCAAAAATTTAAAGAGCATTTCCTTATGTGTTCTGGTATTTGCTTTTCAAAACTAGCAGGAAATAGACACATGTGCACACAAACACACACACACACACACACACACACACGCCATGAACTTTCTCCCTCCTAATTTCAATAAAAGCAGGAGTGCACAGGAGCAGTGATGGGCATGAGTTTCTGCTCTGCACAGACTTTGACTGATATGAATCTCCCAGAGTGACAGTGTCCAAGTGTGATCTTGAGCATTATCTTTTAACACAATTCTACTAAACAAAAATTTTCTCCCTGTAGTCAAGAGGAAATATTTCCTTAGAAGAGTTATAGATGTGTTAATTTTTGACTTGATCCATTACTGCATGTACCCAATACAATAACCCCTATGTAGTATACTGGGGAATGTGAAGTGTTTAGTTAAAAGAGTTATGGATGGCCAAATCTTGTTTGGATGCTGGTGCAACAACAAGGCTTGTTCCCATTTTCAGGGGAGATTAACAGTCTTGATTACCTGAAGCCTGCTGGGCTTTCTCAAAGCCTATGATGTTTAAAATGATCTAATACAACCAATAAATGTGTGTATTAAATGATTTCTGTGAAAATTCTTAACATGTTATGAAAATTTCCTGTCCTTATTACACTGAATTCATGAAGAGAACCAGATATACCACTTTAGCAAAGCTCCACAAAACTAACAATCTTGAAAATATACACCAAAGCAATTTTCTAACACTGCACTCAGAGCAAGATAGTTTTTGTCATGAGCCTCACAAAGGCCATCTTTTGAGGCCTACTTCTGTTCACTCCTCACAGTTTTCATAATGGCAAACTAAATTTGCTGCTGCTTTCAAAAAATGAACTTGAGAAACATAGATCTTATGTTTTTACATCTTTCAGAAACATATAAATTGAAATCATTTTATTAGTAGACATTGATATGTGAGCAAGTTGACTTAAGAGAGTAGGAAGAAACTTTAGGAGGCAGTAACTACCAGTAAATTATCTCATGAGAATAATGGGAGAGAGTTTGGGAGTTTTAAATATTTGATGAACATAATAAAAATCAAGGTGTCAAGGGGAAAAGCCAAAACTAGAGTATTATATCTCATAATGAATACCTAGCAATGTTTACAATAGTAGATGGGAGAAACTTGTTCAAGTATTTTTATTTTGACTTGTTGTAGATACATTATGAAAAATTGTCACAAAGTGGACAGGCATATAGTTTGAAGTTTTAATATATTTATATAAATGCTGGATTATTTAAAAATAATCATTTGTATCATCATTTCCCCTTTTCTTATCGACAACCCCTCCTATATAATCCTGCTTCCTCACTTTCAAAGTCATGTCCTCTCTTTTTCATTAATTGTTGTTACACATGCATAAACAAAAACCGCACACATTTACACACACTCGAGTGTAGATGCACACATGCCTGTATCCTGCTCAATCAATAAGATGTTATTTGCATGTGTGCTTTTGGGACTTGACATTTGGGAATAGTTAATAAGTTGGCAACTTTTTGTTTTCCAGGAAGATTATTTCTCTGGATGTTAAAAGTCCTTAGCTGTCTATAGTTCTTTAAACAACTACCTATTTATCATTTAATTTTATGTTAATGTTTATACAGTGCATATTGTAGGTTGAGGATATTGCCCTGAGAAGTCAAATCTTTTGGGTTCAGACTCCATCTTAGAGACTCTGACCTAAGGTTGAACTCAAGTTAACTAACAGGCCACTACTTAGCACAAGTTTCCATGTTACCCCTCCGAACAAGACTCATGTTCTGGCACCATTTTCCAGGTTATTCCCCCCAAAACTTCACATCCAGGTTACAAGCCTCCCCTTGACACTTCACTTCTTAATAATCACCCATCTGGAGGAAAATAGAAGTTAAGTTTATGGACTAGCTCCCAGCACCAGCCAATTATGATAAAGTCCGTAATGGCCCCACAATCAGATGTGTGCCAGGCTAGATGCTCCCTTCCTGCCTCTATAAATGCTTGCCTAAAACTAGGCTCAGGGCTCCACCTTCCTGCTGTGGCAGGGATGGTGGGGAGCCCAAGTTTAATCTAGAATAAAGAGACCTTAATCAATTGCATCAGAATTGAGTCCTTGGTAACCTTTTTATGGTTCAAGAATATTTTCAGAGAGGGATTGAAATACCATAGGATGAACAACAATATCAACAAACCAGACCCCCTGCAAAACTCCCAAGGACTAAACCACCAACCAAAGAGTACATATTGGGGGACCCATGTCTCCAGCTGCATTTACAGCAGAGGATTGCCTTATCGGGCATCACTTGGAGGAGAGCCCTCAGTCCTGTGGAGGCTCAATGACCCAGGGTATAGGAATACTCAGGAACTGAGACATGAGTGAGAGGGCAGGTCGGACTCTCATAGATACAAAGGAAGGAGATAGGGGATTAGTGGAGGGGAAATTGGGAAAGGGAATAACATTTGAAATGTAAATAAGTAAAATAACCAATAGATGGGGAAAAAAAGACATCAAAAAAATGAATGTTTCCTGGCACAATAGCCCTCCTTACTCCTAATCCCAGTTTTCTTTTACCTATTCCTATTAATTTCCTTTCTTCCACTGGCTAAATATAGTTTAAACTGTTAAATAAATAAATAAATAAATAAACAAATAAATTAGGTTTTGGTTTTTTTTTGGGGGGGGGGAGGAAATGGTTTATTTGGCTTACACTTCCACATTTTGGTCCAGCATTGAGGGAAGTCAGAACAGGAACTCAAAACAACCTAAAAGCAATACATTAGTTTTTTATACTCCATATTTATTCCCTGCCACCATCTACCCTACGACTGTTCCACATCCCATACCTCCTCCCCACACCCTTGTCTCCATGTGGATGTCTCCATCCCAACCCCACTTGACCTCTAAATACTCCCTGGGGCCTCCAGTCTAGACCCAGCAGTCCTCTACTATATGGGTGTTAGTGGCCTCATATCAGCTAGTGTATGCTGCCTGTTCAGTGGTCCAGTGTTTGAGGGATCTTAGTGGTCCAGATTAATTGAGACTCCTGGTTCTCCTACAAGGTTGCCCTTCTTCTCAGCTTCTTTCAGCTTTCCCTAATTGAACCACGGGGGTCAGCAGCTTCTGTCCATTGGTTGGATGCAAATATCTACATCTGACTCTTTCAGCTGCTTATTGGGTCTTCCAGAGTGAGGTCATGCTCGGTCCTTTTATGTGAGTGCTCCATAGCCTCAGTAGCTCCATGGGAACTCCACTTGAGCTGAATCCCACTTTGGGCCTGTTTCTGGAACTTCTTTTCCTCAGGTTCCTCTCCATTTCCATTCCTGTAATTCTTTCAGACAGGAACAATTATGGGTCAGATGTGTGACTGTGGCATGGCAAGCCCATCCCTCACATAATGTCCTTTCTTCCTGCTGTAGGTGGGCTCTATAAGTTACCTATTCCTACTGTTGGGCATTTCATCTAAGGTCCTTCCCTTTGAATCCTGGGAGTCGCTCACCTCCCAGGCCTCTGATGTATTCTGGGGGTCCCCCAACCTCCTATTTCCTGAGGTTGCCTCTTTCCATTCTTTCTGATGGCCCTAAGGTATACAGTCCTTTTCCCTCACCCAATACCAGATCTTTCCCCTCTCCCTCCCTCCACCGACTTTCCCTCCCAGGCCCCTCCATCCCTCCCCACTTGTGATTGTTTTCTTCTCCCTCACAAGTGGGACTAAGGCGTTGTCCTCACTTCTTAATCTGCTAGTTAGTTGACATATTTGGGGGAGGGGACGAGGGGTCGGTGAGCCTTTCTACTGTCTTAAGGTCTTTTCAGAATCTGTAAGTAAACTGATTAATTCAGACCTTCTACCTAGCTTCTGAGCAAACAAAATTAGACTAGGTGTAAAGTAACTTGTACTTATTAAACACTTGAAACATTCATCTGATCCACATGCCTACTAACTCTGTATGTAGTTATGTTAAAGATTAGTTGACTAAAGGACAGTAAAGTCCATGAGAATGATGGACTTCTACCTATTAAAACACTCAAGAGTATTTGCACGGAAAGGGCATGATTTTGAAATTATGCTCTGGGGATTTCCTGCTAATCCTACCATGTGAGGTAAGATTATATGAGTGTTCTTCACCTAGGTCATTTTTTTAAAGTTACTATCTTTAAATATATCAAGAGAGAAATATATCTCAATGAGGACGTTACTATTTTTTGCACCTATCTAACTCTTACAAATGTCTATATGAAAGAGGAGGCAGAAAAAGAGGATAGAAATGATGAAGGAAAGATAGTGTTCTAAGATGTCTTTTTCTTCTTTCTGCATTTAGTTCAAACAAATGTTTTGAAAAAATATATATATACATATTCTAACACAATTTATGTATTAGGGTAAACTCATTTATACTATGAATTTTGTCTTACATTTGCTCTGATTTATTTCATAGAGAGAAGGTTAATGCTCTAACACACACTTAGCTATGCTCAGGCACATAGCAGTCCAGACATGCTGCTTTCCAGGACATACTGGCTCCTTCAGCTACCTTAGTGCCATACCCATGCAAATGAACATCAGTGACGGTCAATATCATTTAAAGTAACTCATTTTCTAACCCTAATATTTTGCAACTGTTATCTTCTGATGTCTACTGCCTCAGATATTTCACAGAGGAAAAAAATCATGAGTGTGTGTGTGTGTGTGTGTGTGTGTGTGTGTGTGTGTGTGCTATGTGTGCTATGTGCTACCACTGTTAGCTTTTTAAATAGCATTTCCTTTTATAAAAAAATATGTTCCTAAAAATGCTCTTGAATGTTATATTCCTCACTCTACTGTCTCCACTAGGGATTTTTGTTTCTTTCCTTCATTGGACTTTCTTTGGATGTGTTATAATGTGGTTTAATACTTTTGTAAGATACATATGTCACATAAAAGAACTGGCACTATCACAAAATTTGATCTTATAAAACAGGATTTTTTGCTCATTATTTATACTTTTCCATTAAAATGGAAAATAACTGACTCTTAGGGATGTTAAATAAAGAGATCAGGTGAAACATTTAGCATGCACTGTACAGTGACACTTTTCAGGTGCTTCTTATTTTATGATTATATGTATCTTCATAGATCATTTAAAATAAAGACCAAAAAGTGTTTAGTAAATTTAATGTACTAGACATGGTATTACCATCACAATACACTGCAAAATATTAATCCCCTACTTCTGTGATTACTTGGATATTTGAAAGTTATCATCTAAAGAGAGAACCATAATGCATATCACTGGACCAGAAAGAGGTAAAAATTAAAGTATGTGAAAATAAGTTTCTTTTGGATACATACTGTTTGCAAACTTGCATAAAGTCAGACAGGATATCATAAGTGTAGAAACACTTGTACTTGACACATATCAAATATTGTGATAGACATAAAAGGTGCCCCCATAAAGATACAAAACAAAAATTCTTAGAATTTGTAACAGAAAAATATCCACATACATATCTGTTAAGTGTTATCATTATCTCTGTTTTTCAGCGCACCTATTCCTGTTTACCTACATGCGAACCACACCTCTAATTCTCCAAATGATTCAATGATCCCCTATTTAGATGTCTGACTGTGAAAAACAATTTATTCTTTATGACAACCAAAAGCATTTAGCTGGCCTACTTTACAATTTAAAAACAAAAAACAACTATTTACCATTCTACCAATGAATGAAATCAAGTATCTCTTTACTTAACCCCAACCTAGAGCTTCATTCTACAAAAATTGTATTGTCTCCACACAAAGTCCAGTTTTGTTCTAGATTTATTAGTATCATGGGTACCAGAAATAGAAAAGACAAGAATATGCAAGCATCTGTCCTTATCAAGTTCAAATAGTGAGAAAAAAATTTTAAAAGCTTACTAAATAATTAATCAAGCAGTATATATCAGATGATGATAGTGTTACAAGATGGTTTCTAAGGGCACTTTGATTTTTAAATAGAGTTATCAAGGTCAGATAACTTTCAGAGAAGTAACTGTGGTTATGAGTAGAGGAAGTGAAATGTCCTAGAGAAAGAAAGGAGATTATCAACAGACCTCCAATCTCTTAATACATATTTATTGATTTCCTTCCCTGAATGGGTTGAGTACATCTATGAACAGGAAAAACACATCAATGCCCAAACAAACCTCCTTCCTCCAGGAAACAATCATTCTAAGTAGGAAGTTAACATTTCTTCACATTAATCATCTCTCTCTCTCTCTCTCTCTCTCTCTCTCTCTCTCTCTCTCTCTCTCTCTCTCTCTCTCGCCATGTATCTTTTATTAGGAAACAGAACCTATAATTTACTAGTTATGAAACCAGAATAACAGATTATTGTTTTAGAGTTCCATTAGCTAAAATTTGAAATTCTTAAGACGGTTTGTAGAAACCCACTTCACTTGTGGTCACATGGAAACTATGGACTTGGTTTGTATATTGGTAGTCTGAGCTTGGTTTTGATATATATATATATATATATATATATATATATATATATATATATATCAAGACTTATATATGAGGCTTCTCTACTGGAAACAGATGACATTTGGAAAGGCATGATCTTATGAAGATTATTTCCTAGAGTCTAACACACAGAAAATGCAGCAAGCTCATTCAAACATTACATAGTTTTCAGAGTAATATATGATGGACAAATAAAATAAATTATAGATTTAGGGAGAAGGTAAAATGTTGTCAACTATGCTGTAAATGTTTCAACATAATAAACAGTATAGCATAATAGAAAATGCTACAGAGTGGAAACCTTCCATGTGTGATCAAAGGGAAATAGATTTGATTTTGGTAGGAAAGTAACAGAGCATTGTGTCCAATTTTTACAATGCAGAATTTCTAAAGGAAATAGCATGTGCTAGAACTGTCATTGTGACAGATGGTTGGACTGTATATTATGTAGTCAAAGTTATTTTGACAAGAAAGTGAATGGATCTGACAGTTCACAAATCACAATCTTAGGCTGTACAACTGAGAAAATATAATTGAATGTGTGCTAAACTGATGCATAGTCAATTGTTCACAGCCTCTGGTAACAGGATGTTGGAGATGGACATGATTATTCAGAAGTTTGATAAAAGAAAGAGCTGAAGAGGTATATGTCTAAAAAGAGGTGGGCAATATTGTACATAGGTACATATTATTTTCACTATCATTTTTCGGGAAAAATCTGATTCATAAATAAATTCATTAATTCATAAATAAAGAGGAATCATTTGGAACAACACTGAGATAGATTTCAATTCCATTGTGCAGTAGCTAAAAAATGTAGTAACTGTCACACTAAATCAGAATTTCATAAAATGAAGGAGATAGACTTTACTATTTTCTAAAATAGTTGTAGGAAATAGGTATTTTCAAATAATTGTATCTGCGTTCTGTTGCTGCAGATGTTGTTTTTATATAGATATGAAAGTTTGTTTTGTCCTTGATGCTTCAATCAATTTGTAGCCATTGTTTTTTAAACATATATCTATATGAAAGAAAATTTAGAATGGGATATATTTTAAAAATGAATAAATGGAAATATTATTCCCCATCTTCTCTTTACTAAGTGAAAACATTGTCAGCTTAAGGTTATGTGGGCTTCTATGTAGATGTCACAAAACAATATACCAAGGTTGCAGTAAAATGCACATGACCTTCAATTGTTTAATCATTATGCATCAATGTATCTGTAGTAGTGTCTGCTTATATTGAAATGTTGAAAGGGTGAAATTTACTGGTTGTATTCTTGAGGTTTAAATGAAAGAGATTGGAGTCTCTAAACAGTCAAGTCAAGTCAATTGAGTAACAATAGGCACTAATAACTAAAAAAATCAGGAGAATGTAGGATATCAATGCAGGCATTCTATTCCATATAGTAATACATTTTTTTTTAATTTTGTCTCTTGATTCCTGTCTATGGAATTTTGTCTCTTCATTGCCCTTGTCAGTCATATATAGAGTAACAAACAAACAAACAAACAAACAAAAAACAATGAGACCACTATAAAACCAATTCAGAATAAGCAAATGTATAGAGAAAATACAATCTGAGTTTCTTTAAATGTCTGTGCATCTTCTTTCTAAAAAAGAAGTGTACTCCAAAAAATGTCCAGCTCCTGGTGAAACTAAAAAGGCATTGCTAGATGCTTTAATAATCGTTATTGCATCGTTTTGTGGATATGATGCTACATCATTGCCATCTGTGTCGAGTCATAAATCACAAAGCAATAAAGCCAGCTAATAAATCTAACTCTCACTCTTCACATTATTGACCCTTCTCATTTGCTGATTCAAGAACTCTTCCATATGTTGCGGTGGCATCTGTAATCTATGTATCATTATCCTTTATGGCGAGTGTCATTTTCTATAAATCAATATCTTTCTTCCTTGAAGTCGGCCTTGAAGAATTAGATTCTCTACTCTGCCTTGAGCATGGTTGAAAGTTTAGATGTGTGACAAAGTTGCTATCCCTTTGTCATACTGAGAGGATTTTCTAGGTGATGCTAAAGAGCACTACCTCTGTTATTCTGAAGAGCTGACTCAGAAGTTTCATACCAGTTGCCAGAATGTGACCAATGGGTATGTGCCTGTGTATGACATAAGCTATAGCCCTGGTGGGCTGTTTGAAATTCCCTTTCACTATATTAGATAGTTCCACTTCTGTCAGGCTCTATCAGCTAACACATCATGAAAGATTTATCTGCTGTACATTATATCTCAAAGGCACATTGAATTTGCTGCTGGTTATTTTTAAATGCCTAGTGCAAGTGATTTTTCTTCAGTGAGAACATATTTAGCTTTGATTTGATAGCAAAAGTGAAGTGAGTTTAGGCTCCAACCCCTGCAGAAAACCATAACTGCAATTATATACATTTTTACTAACCAGGTTCTCAGCCAAGTGTAGTCTTTCCGACTTCTGATGCCTTAATAACTAGCAAAGACAAGTGCCATTATATCGCTGTAAAGAAAATAATCTAGATAGCTCTCCACATGCAATTTTGAGCAGAATTTTAATTTTGAATTTATGATGTCAATACAAATATGTCACCTGACACGTCTGGCATATCCCCAGCCTAGAATATGCTTAATGCACTATCATTTTAAAAAACCAAAATCCGGGGGAGATGGCTCAGTGGTTAAGAAGTACATCATGCTCTTTTGGAGGACCTCAGTTTAGTTCACGGTACTTACATCACCCAACTCACAATTGCTTATAACCCTAGCACTCTGATCTATAACCATCTTCTGATCTCCATAGACAGCTCTGAACATGCAACACATTAGTAAAAAATAAATCTATTTTTAAAGAAGATACCAAACTCCACATGCACTCAAAACACATACAAACTAAACTTTCATCTGTGCAGGAAACTGGAGTTTTTAATCATAAAGTTTAATTTGATTTGAAACTTTATGTTAAAACATAAAGCATTACTGATGGATCACGTAGATGGTGAATCTTTAACAAGTATTATGCCCTCCCTCTCCATCATGATGAACTGACTCAAAATGTGTCCCACTGTCATGGAGCAAGCATTGAAATTTAGAAACTTTGATCCAAAGTAACCTTTCCTCTTTAGAAATTGTTTTTTCTTGGGTATTTGTCTCAACACTAAACACAACATGGTCACATACTTACAACAGTAACCATCCCTGTACACATTCATCTAAAGTGTGTATCCTCCAACACACACACACACACACACACACACACACACACCTCTATGACGTAAAAATCTAAGTTTTGCCTCCATGGTCCCATAACTACGTATTAAGGTTTTTACACTTTTAACTGAGGCATTTGGCAAACTCTTTCTCTTCTGTTCAGAGTCTAAAACCCAGTTTGTCCTGGGTTCTTAAAACTATGTTTTATGCATTGACTTTTCCACCAAACTGTCTCCTAGTTTCTCTGAGCTCTCACATTTTTCTTTTTTGCTACACTTTTATTTTTTCAATCACTAAACATCTGTACTTGCTTTTATTTTATTTTAACAACTCTTCTTTCAGTGTGTTCTTTATAGACACATCATTTATTCTCAGTTTTCTGCCTCTGTCCACCTCCCATCAGTACCAATGAATCTCACTTTCCAAACTACAAATGTGGAATTTCAATTGACAGTTGGATACAACAGCTTGATGTGTTACCAGCATCTTATGTTTAGCCTGAACTCGAAGGCTTTCTCTTTTCAAATACAACCATTACTTTTAAAATTACTATTCAGTTGTATTCAATCATGGTGTTTCTTTGGGTGGGTTCTCTTCTCACAGACTAATATTATATGTACTATGAATATTTTGGCACAAAATCATATATATATATATATATATCCCAAATAAGCTATTATTTTTGTTGTCATTAATGACAATTAAATAAACATGTGTTTATTAATGTCAGATGTTCTTCTCAATTGAACATCAGCCACCATCAGGACTTTAACCCAGAAGAGATTGCCATTACCCATTCCTCCACATCCTCTGCCCCTACTCTCCATTCCATAACTGCTTTAATCAGGGAATCACTTTCCATTGATTATGTTCCATTTATTTTCTGGTAGTTCTCATCAAACCTTAAGTTCATCTTGCCACTCTTCCACTGATGGATACAGGTGGCTCTTCAGTGCCCATAGATTTCATTTATAACTTACATGGGATCACATTGTAAATCAACAATTTCCATCAACAATCAACAGCATACTTGGAAGGTTCAGGAAGCTTGTCTTTTCAAAGGAAGATTTCACAGATCCCAGGTTCTCTACATTCACCCTGTTATTCTTTATAGCTGCATTTCATTTTAATAAAAATACAGAATTAGAAAGCATTAATGACATGCTTGTATAATTTCTACTTACCAAAGTTTACTAACTGGTAAAGGTTATTTATTTAAGATATGGTACTTCTTCCTCTCTTTCTTCCACTCATATCTCACTTTTCTTATGTGATCTTTGCTCCTTCCAGAGACTGAGATTATTAATGTGTTATTACATGTCACAACATTCTATCAAAACTATTGATATATCTGCTTGTGAACACCTGGTGGGTAAAGGACATGTCTTCATATTTAATGCCCTGAATTCCACACAATGTCTAGCCTAAAAAATATTTATTAAGTTAAATAAAAATCTCTAATTTTCACATATGAAGACAGACTTTGTTTCTTTTTTTAAATAAATGCACCTTACCATTTAGTATGTTTTTGGCAGGTAGAAATTATATAAGTATATCATTTATGATTTCAAATTCTCTTTTTCTACTAAGCTATTTAAATACAATAAAATAGATCCTCTTTATAAATGGCCTTGGAAGTACTATTCTCTGTCTATGATAAATAGAGCATCCTTAAATAACTCACCCAGAGAAAAATTATTTTGTAAAATTTAATCTTACTCTATGAAGTTAATGGATGTTTCACATGAGTGAGGATAATGTGTGGAGATGTAAAGGAATGTGGGTAAGGTAACACAGCAGAAGCTAGACATAATATTTAATACATAATTCCTCTAAAATGAAAGCAAAGTATGTTAGAAAGAACTTCATAGAAGCATAATGTTGCATTTTAGGCTTTCAAAAGAGATTTTTAAATGAAACATTTCATAGACAATGGATAACCTTCACTTAAAACAGAAAAAAAGTCTCTTGCAGAGAAATATTTCAACAGGGTATGTGTATTGTGTTCTGCAGAAATGTTACTTTCCAGAAAAACAGTGGATTTTGTCAGTAAACAGGGAACAGAGTCTAAGCAATGGAAATACATGTTGATGTTACTGCAATTCTCTATGAGAACATCGAGTTAAGAAAGTAATAGTGAATTTTTTTCTATAGTAATTTTTATGTGCTTTGAGTGCAAAGAAATATTCTAAAGTTAGTTTTCATACAATATCAAAAAATAAAATAAAAAGGTGAAAAGCACACCACTCATGAGACTGAGAAGTGAAACCCAGAAAAATGGAAATCTCATCTTGGAACGCCTTTGTATTTATCTTTTGCATAATCACGCATACGTTAGGGATTTCCTTTCCATTTCCTTCATACTTCTCAGTATGTCCAGAGCAAGGGATTCTTGGACTTAGGATCAATTATTTCGGTATCTAAAATAGAAAATCCAGTCTCAGAGGTTTTAATGAAGAAAGTTGAAATGTCATTTACATAACATAATCATCAGCAAATATGATGGATGGATTTGTTGTATTGATCAGTGAGTAAAAGTACTTTCCTACAAACCTGGAAATCTGTATCTAACCCTGAAACAGATATTAGAACAAGATAACAGATGCATGGAAACTGTCCTTTGACCTTTGTATGCCTGCTATGGCCCATGTGAACCCCCCTAATTAAATAAACATCAAATTTTGAAAACAAGTAAACATATTATATGTATATTAAAATGTTTTTCAGATAATCATTTACAACAAATTCACCCAATCCCCCAAGCTCCTCACATATAGATAGTGCTTAAGCCTGAAGCATATTCAATAATCCAGTAGAACTCATTACCAAGATTTTATAGTATCATAGCAGCAAGTGAGGTGAGTGGCCTTATTGCTTTGCAGGCTCTCTTTCAATAAGTAGGGGAAATGTGCTTTTGGAATAGTATATGTATACACATTTCTCTGTGTATGTATACATTTCTCTGTCTTGGGCATATTAGTGCAGAGAAGGAAAGCAGAGCTTCCATTAGGCTACTGATTTTCCAAACCAACTGCACTTCTTTTGTTATCATGTATGTCATGTTTCTTCATATTAGAAGAGGATGACAAATACAACCCAATTCCATTTCAGGAACAAACTTAGTTAAACACCATCTAAATTAAATTAACCTTTAACCCACCCTTGAGTAAGAAATAAGTTTGTTGATACACAACCATAACTTTCTGTCTTTATAACTAATATTACTGTGGATACACATAGTTGATATATGAAGAAATAAATTAAAGAGAACTTAAAGAAAATGAAGATTTTCAAAGTACCATGATTATATCATTAATTCAAATGAATAGACATAGGATTAAGTCTATAACTAGTAACTTATTTTTTGGCCCATGTAGCAATGCATCTCACTTCTTCATATAAGGAGCTTCTGTTTGCAGTAAATAATGATTAGCATAGACAATGGCAAACATAAACATGGTGAAAGTATAGAGATAAGACACTACATAATGCTCATATCTAAAGAAAGTTTAAGTACCACACTAAGTCCCATCATGGATCACTGTCGATAAGTGAGCATACACACTGAGCCTGTGGTGGTAGTTGACTGAAAGGAAACATTATCTTCTGTACACTGAAACAACTCATATGAACTCACAGGTGTTGCAACAGCATGATCAAAGCATAAAAATTTAAGCTGGACTAAATCCCAAATTGAAGAAGAGTTAGGCACACAATCCCACCTCAAGCAGTGGAGATATTGACAATTCCTAACTTCTGGGAAGGTGGGAGAAAATTCTACCCTATGGGGTAGCTAAGGTAGGTTCACCAATTTCCAGTGGAAGACTGTAAAATATCTTTGAATACTGTTAAATCACAAATTAGCTCCAATGTATTTTTTAAAAAGGACACAGAGTTGACTGGGTAGGTAAGATGAACTGAATTGGTGGAGAAAACTGGGTAGAGAATATGATTAAAATATAGTGCAAGATACTTTAAAAGGAAGAAGCAAAAAGAAGTAAAGGGGGAAGTTAGTTTGTTTTGCTTGTAAAAATATTCATGATAGATTTTGAAAGAGCTAATGATAAAAGAAAAAGTACTAGTATTTAAAGACAATAACAGGTTCTGTCTCCCCTTCTATGCTAAAATAATTAACGTTGGATCCTGGGAGCCTCTCATTTCCTTGTTGTCTGGGACCATCCAGTGGCTATCCCCATTCTCTCATCCTCCCTGCCTCCTGTTACATATTTACATTCGAGTTCCTGACCCTCTGTACCTCTTCTCTGTCCCCTACAGTACCTGAATCTGTCCCCTTATTTTCTCCCCCTCCTCTCTCCCTCCCTCCCAGTTCCCCCCTCCTTCCACCTCCTGTGATCATCCTGTTCCCCCCTCAATGCAGGACTGAAGCATCCACACCCTGCTCTTCCTTCCTCCTAAGCTCCATATGGTATATGGGTTGAATCATGGGCATTGTGAACTTTTGGGCTAATATCAGAGAGTACATACTACATGTGTTCTTTTGTGTCTGGGTTACCCCACTCTAGATGGTGTTTTCTAGTTCAACCCACTTGCCTGAGAATTTTATGAAGTCATTGTTTTTAATAGTTGAGTAGTACTCCATTGTGTAAATATACTACAATATCTATATCCATTCCACTGTTGAATTACATCTGGGTTGTTTCCTGCTTCTGGCTATTATAAATAACATTGCTATGAACATAGTGGGGTATCTGTCCTTGGTATATGTTTATATGAACATCTTTTGGATATATGCCCAGTAGTGGTATAGTTGAGTGTTCAGGTAGAACGATTTCCAATTTTCTAAGGAAACACCAAACTGATTTCCAGAGTGGGTTGTACCAGCTTACAATCCCACCAGCAATGGAGGTGTGTTTATCTTTCTCCACATCTTTGCCATCATCTGCTGTCACCTGAGATTTTTTTATCTTTGCCATTATGAGTGGTGAGGTGGAATCTCAGAGTGGTTTTGATTTGCAGTTCTCTGATGACTAAGAATGTAGTAGAGGATGGCTTTGGCTGACATCAGTGGGAGGGGAGGCCCTTGGTTCTGTGAATGTTTGATGCCCTAGCATAGGGGGATGCTCAAGGGGTAGGGTTGGAGAGAGTGGGTGGCTGGAGAGCATCCTCATTTAGGCAACTGGGAGGGAAGAGAGGGAGGTTGTGTGATGGGGGGCTTGTGGAGGTGTAACCGGGAAGTGGAGTATCATTTGAGATGTAAACAAATGTAATGGTTAATAAAAAAGAAAGAAAAAAGAAAGGAAAAAAAGGACAACAACATTTCATGAAAGAAATGTAAGTATTGGTTCTAGAATGTATTTATGAGAGAAGTCTTTGTGCTTTTCTTTCATTCTTTGGATGAAAAAAGGACTTGAGTCTATTTACAACTAGAACAGTCAATGCAACATAATAAATTGCAAGGTAGGTAACTACTGACTGATTTTAACAAATGTCAACTACAGTTAGTAAGTGAATGCCATTCAGCAACACAAGGCAGAAAAAGGAAAACTTTCCCCCAAGACAAAAAGAAAGAAAATATGGATTTCTGATGAATGCTTAAGACGAAAGGGAGCTGGGACCACATAGAGTTCTATAAATGAGAAGATAAATCACAATGATGCATATATTAGCTACATCTTTGCTATGACTGACAGCCATGCTTTAAAGAGAAGGAATGAGCAAAGCAACTATGAGTTATTTTATTTACAGACTTCATGTCTGGGTTTCTTGCTTCTCTGTAAATCACCAGAAGACCCCATCATTCTCAGTCATTTGATGGAAAGGCTGACCTTTAGTGCAGTAGATACGTTTTCAACAAATATTCACTTACCAATGCTACTCTAGCTCCATATTATTGAGACATGCATTGTGTATTATTATATGTTAGTTCATTTTTCATGAAAACTTTTAGAGTGATGTTCTGTCTATTTCAATTTCTTTCTCTTTTCATTGTAATAAGTGATCTCAAGTCACCTTTCTCCAGGAAGTGCCTCTTTTAATTATTTTATTTTTTGATGATTCCCTCCTTAAAATAAAAAAAAAAATCTCTACCTATTACTAGCTTGTCATTAAGTGGATAGCCCACTGTGTTTATTGATTATCTTTCCACATATCTCCTCATCACAATGTTTCCTTCTGTTTTAAGATGAAATCTGAAATGCCAGAGAAGGAATGCTGGCACATATGAATCACTTTTTGTTTGCTTGTTTTTCTATGTACTTACAAATCTGTGCAATATTTGTACCGTTTGTTCCTATAGCAACCTGAAAGTATATAATATGAAAAGACCCACAGACTCTGCCACTATTCACACAAATACTAGAATCTTTTCCATTGAAGAATTCTTTTCTAAAATATTACCTGTCATCGAAAGATTACATATTTTCAAAAAACTCTATAATCCAGAAAGAACCCTTGGAAAATGATATACATAATCATTGGTAGTCTTTCCTCTCTTAGAGCTCTTTTGTCCATGAAATTTTCAATTAATTTTTTAATTTTAAATTGAAAAATAAAAGGAAAAGGAAAAGGGAATTGTAGTGGTTATTCCTGGTTGTCAACTTGACTATATTTGGAATGAACTACAATCCAGAATTGGAAGGCTCAACAGTGACCCTAATCTG
>NC_034594.1:10703286-10717924 GCF_900095145.1 Mus pahari | reverse complement strand
ATTCTGGCTCTTCTGCCTGCCTGCCGTGTGGGACTAAGCAACTGCTAGACCCTTGGACTTCCATTCACAGCTACTACTGAACCATTGTTGGGAATTGGACTGCAGACTGTAAGTCATCAATAAATTCCTTTACTATATAGAGACTATCCGTAAGTTCTGTGACTCTAGAGAACCCTGACTAATACAGAAGTATTAGTTATACTTTTTATTCTGACACTTTGAAGTCTAATTTAAGAATATATAATATTTTCAGGAGTACATGTGATATGAATGATGTGAATATTCTTAAAGACTAAATATCTAGAAAGCATAATTAAACATTAAAATTAGGTTATGAGGAAAACAGCAAGGGTGGATGTAGAGCAAAAGAACATATGAAAAATAAATTAACGAAAGTTAGGGGGCAGGATACAGTGGAAGGTGTGGGGCAATGGGCTATGCACATTCAGCCTGGTCTCCAAATAAATATACAGACAGCACAAAATTGCATTTTTGGTGAGAAAAATTACTTAGATTCAAAATTAGCTTTAGGTTTACTCAGTATCATATTCTTATAGTAATTGGTAATCTATTTGTGCTTAAATTTTGTACATAGTCCTAAAATGTATGGCCGTCATTCTGCAGAAGAATAGTTCTGAAACTAAATCTTAGTAGTTAGGTAACAATAAAAGTCTAGCATTCATAAATATAAAATTATTGTGCCAAATATTAATTCATTAATTTATAGAATGTGTCAATTTTATAACTTTTCTCCTTCCCATTTATGTTCATATTTATTTAGGTATAAAATTGCATACATTAATTTTGCAAATAATTATCACACATCTATACTAAAATAAGGAACCAAATAATTTATTAATAGAAATAAAGAGTAACCAAATAACTTAATAATAGCAATAAAATTAAACAATATAGTATCTTTTCTTATTGAAACAATTGTAAAAGGGAAGGATAAAATGTGAAATATTCACAATTGCTTTAAGTGTTGGCTAGTGATACTATAGAAAACAGAAGAACATTGTGTTTTCAGTTTTCATTTAACTTGTTTGATTATCTTGTAGCTGTTAGAGAGCCTTAAAGTAATGTTTTGCTCATAGTGATAGGCAAGATTGACTGTGAATTCTCATTCTGTTAAAAACAAAAATGAAACAAAGAAAAGTACAGGTGGATATAACCATGTCAGTTTGAAAGGATAGCCTATATTACCATTAAGCTACTTTAAATGAATCATGATGTGAAACAATGTTTTACTGTGTATCTGCACTATCCTAGAACTCTCTACATATCATAAGCTGTCCTTGAACTCATAGTAATCTCAGTGATTCATCCACTTGTGTGCATATAGTACTCACAAAGTGTGGAGCAGAACCTGAAGGAAAGGCCATCCAGAGACTGTTTCACCTGAGGATCCATCTCGTATACAGACACCATAACCAGATACTATTGAGGACGCCAAGAAGTGCTTGCTAACAGGATCCTCTCATAGCTATCCTGTGAGAGGCTCTGCCAGTACCTGACAAAGACAGAGGCAGATGCTTACAGCCAATCATTAGACTGGGCACAGGGTCTGAAATGGAGGAGTTAGAGAAAGGACTGAAGGAGCTGAAGGTGTGTACAAGCACATAGGAAGAACAACAATATGAACCAACCAGTACACCCAGAGCTCCCAGGGACTAAACTTCCAACCAAAGAGTATACAGGGTAGGACCCATGACTCCAGCTGCATGTGTAGCAGAGAATGGCCTCGTTGGGCATCAATGGGAGAAGAGGCCCTTGGTCCTGTGAAGGCTCTAAGCCCAAGGGTAGGGGAATGTGAGGGCAGGGAGTGGGTGGGTGGTGGGGGAACAGCATCATAGAAGCAGGGGTATGGGCTAGCAGTTTTCCAGGGTGTGTGTATATCTTCAGAGATAAGCATATGGTATCAGATAAGCAAATCGTGGGCTCCTTCCTGGGTAAGACTAACTCTCCCTCTCCTCAGCAGTCATTAATCACCTGTAGCTCTTTGTCTTCTTTGTCTTGGGGTAGAATCCTGCCAATGGTACTGTTCTATTGCTGTGAAGAAACACCATAACCAAGGCAACACACAGACACACACACACACACAGACACACACACACACTATTAAATGCATTTAACTGGGGGCTTGTTCACAGTTTTAGAAACTTACTCCACAATCTCTGTAGTAGAAGGAAGACAGATATGAGGCTGGAACAGTAGCGGAGAGTCTTAGAGAGAGAGAGAGAGAGAGAGAGAGAGAGAGAGAGAGAGAGAGAGAATATTAGAGAGAGAATGCTAGAGAGAGAAACTCTAGGCACCAGGCCAGGCATGAACTTTTGTAACCTTTCAAGTTTAAACAAAATAAAACAAAACAAAAAACTGAAGTATCTCCAGATATCTTATCTGAGCACAATATAACAGAACTTTAAAACAATGACAAACAAATCTCAAATAATTAAACAATTTCAAGAAAACTAAAGGACATAGCACTAAATAATGTATGAGGAGGAAAAAAGCACAATTAAAAAAATCAAAATTAAATGTCCTGCTGGAATTAGATTTAAGTTCAACAATTCCTCTCTGAATTAATAGAGAATTAATTCAACATTAATAGCAGTCCTAGTAGAAAAATCCAAAGCTCTGAATACTGAGATTTAAAAAGTAGTAAAACAACAAATGACTTCAAAGTTTAATTCAGGAATTTTTAATAACGAGTACACCAAAACCCAAATTCAGTAGCCAGTAAAAAATAGAGCCAAATTCAAAGCAGAAATTAACAAAATTGAAACATAGTAAAATAATTAAAGCCTTTAACAAACATTCTTTGTTATACTAAACATCAACAAAATCTGGGCCCAAATAACCAATAGAAAGAAAGTAGGAAAGAAATAGAAAGAAAGAAAGAAAGAAAGAAAGAAAGAAAGAAAGAAAGAAAGAAAGAAAGAAAGAAAGGAAGGAAGGAAGGAAGGAAGGAANAGAAAGAAAGAAAGAAAGAAAGAAAGAAAGAAAGAAAGAAAGAAAGAAAGAAAGAAAGGAAGGAAGGAAGGAAGGAAGGAAGGAAGGGTAGGAAGGAAGCAAAGAAGATTTGTGATGGAGGGAGAGAGACAGAGAGAGAGAACCCAACTTAACGAAATCAGAAACAAAGAAAAACATATTACACCAGACACCAAAAAATTCAGACTACCTGATAAGGGAATATAGTTATTAAGCTAGGAAATCTAAAAGAAATGAATTTATTTTTAGCTTCATTCTAGCCAACAAAGTTAGCTTAAACAGATCCCCACAACCTGAGAAACATAGTGAATACATATCGGTAGATAGAAGAAGCAATTAAAAACTGTTCTGTGAAACCTCAACCTGAAAAACACAGAGGTGAATGAGTAGGATGGGTTTAGTATTGCTAGAATATGGATCTATGGGGGAGTTTGCTAAATGCAATCATGCTTGCCTCTATTTTCTCAACGTGTACATTTATCAGACGATACCATTACAAGAGTCTTTACAAAAAATGAGAAAAAAATTTGCTTTCAGTCTCTATTTTTACTTTGGAGATATGAAGGAAGAGTCAAGTCAGTGAAAGTTAGAATATAAAAATAAATTTCATAATCAATATTAATCTGGTTATTTCTCTCTCAAAATTGTTTATTTGATATGGAATGTTACAGTCACTGACATGTTTTGATATTAACTGTTATATAATAAGTGGTTCAGAAATATTTCCTTGAATTCTCAAATTTTTCTTTTTATTTGGTTTCTACAGTGAGGAAACCCTGCTTCTTACTCTTTGTATGTTTGGGTTTTTGTTGTTGTTATTTTGTGCTTATACTTTAAACCCCCAAAAACTTAAGTCAGAACTCAATCTAATGTTAATTCTCTTTGTTTTCTATAATGAATTTTCAGGCTTTAGGACATTGTTTAAAACTTTAATTTATTTTTAGTTGATTTTTAATGCATTTGTAAAATGAGCATCCAATTCCATTATTTGAAACATTGTACTTATCATTGATTATATATATATATTATATACATATATATTATATATATATAAATATATATATACATATATATATATATATATATATATATATATATATATATATAAAATATCAGTGTATAAAGAAAATGAACTTTTCTATGCAGTTGAAAAGAATTAAAAATGTGTTTCCATTGTGAAACAGTATAAATGTTCTAATTAAACTATCCTGTGACTCAGCAGTTTTGCTATTCAAATTCCAGCCTTGTGAGAGTTGCTATGTTCACTGCAGCAAACACCAGTTAAGTTATGGTGAGATTTAAATTCTCATTAACAGATGAATGGATAGAGGAGTACAACATATACCTTGGTGGATTATTATGCATACTCTAAGAATTTTAAAAGCAGTTTATGTATAGCAGCATGAATGAGCTCAGGTATTTTATGCTCAGACAGATAAACTGGAATCAAAACTATTCTGTCATTTTAATTAAATTTAGATACTAAAACTCATGAACGCACACAAGAATAGGCCAAAATGGTAAGTTGTTCATACCTAGGGAAAGAGAGAACCGAGGAAAAACAATTACGAATAGATAGTAAGTTTCAGTGAGGTAAGACACATTTTGGAGTTCCACTATATAGCAAAGTACCTACTGCTAACAATAGAATTTTGTAACCTTAAAATTGTTGAAGAGACCATCATAGTTTAAGAGAAAAAGATGAAGCATAATAGCGTATGTTTTTGGCAGTGATTGACCCCATATTATAAAATTGCATGTATTAAACAAGTATATATTTTAACAGACATCATATTCAGTAAAGTAATATTACAAAGGAACTCTCCTCTGAGTGCTATGAGGAGTCTCAATTTGTGCTTTCATAAAGTTCTCAAATAATCTGATGATAGTTTTCAGTTCTCTACCTTTTTATAGTCTTTCTCACCCAAACAAAGGAAGCAAAAATCGTTACAACGGGCATAAGTGTGTCAGACAACAGTGAAATCTAGTAATGAATATGGAGCCTAGCAGAGTGTCTACAGTAGATTCTTTTCTAAGGTCTATGACTTCACTAGCCCTGGGAAGGTAGATAGATTTCCAATATCAGGCATGATTTCTCTCCTGATTGGGGGGGGGGGGGGGCTTGAATCCACCTGTTAGTTGTCATTGACATGTGAATGCCAATTCTTACACATTCATACATATCTTCCTTTCTGCAAATTGTCACGGTTCATAGGATAGCAATTGAGTAGGACTGTTTAATTGCTTTTCTTTATTGGCAGCTTACACAGAATTTTCTCAAACAAAGAGGATTTCAGGTGTGATCCCACTTGATTCATTCACATACTCTGTCCTAGGTGTGTGGTGGTACATCTATTGACATCTCCATAAACTATATCTACATATTGATATATTTTTCTATAAAAGCCTGAGAAAAAGTTAATGATGTCTATCAATATATACACCCATTCAATTATATGTATTGTATATAATTATATGGAAGCCTAAATTTTTTTTTAAGTTAAACAGACTTTATTTCTGATATAATGAACTGATTTGTTTTCTGAAGGCTTTTATTTATTTATTTATTTTTTCACAGTTCTTCAGAAAGTTTATTTGTTAATGAAAATTGTCACTCATAATTTAAATCTTCTCATCATTATTTCATTCCTTTGAGTATGTCATTTTCATGGGTGAATAACAAACAATGGTCATTCCCCATTGTCTGTTTTTGTCCACCATTCTGCTGGTCCCTTTCTTCTTCCCAAGCAGTCTCTTCTATTCTCAACCTTTTTATTTAGTCCAGACTCCATATTAGAGGGAAAACATAGTTTTGTCTTTCTGACTCCAACATACTGTGTTTAACACAGTGATCTCCAATTCTATCTATTTTTCTGGGAAGCCTAAATTTTTACAGAGATTTTTCTATTTCTTTGTAGGACTTTTTTGTTTTTGTTTTTAGGGTTGTTTGTTTTTTTCTTCCTTCCAATAAATGATTTTTGTCTTAGTTTTTGTTTGTTTTCTTTGGTTAATGGAAGAAATAAAAAATAAATTCTCTCAATTGAATTTCCTTCCACCTAAGTGAGGGAAGATAAAGTGAGACTCAAATGGATCCTAAACACAGTATTTCTGAGTATTTAATACATGACTAATACCTTCTATAAAAGTTTGCTTCAAAGATTTATTTTTCTGTGAGAATTCTCTAATTTATTTGAGCTCTATTGGTAGATTGTACAGATTCTTGACATTCTCGTGTCGTGATGCGTGTATGTCCCAAAAGTTAAAGGGCTTTGTGCTGAAACTTAAATGATTTTCTTTTCACAACCTCTGGCTAAAACACATACTTCTATAATTAGGTAGATGAGAAGTCTTTATTTGGCAAATTTCAGAGCAATTCTTCTTGGTTATAGAAAAAGAAAATGTACTGTCACCCTTCAAAGAAGTTCTAATGATCAGTGAATGCTATTGTATGCTACTGCATTTTAGAATGTTCTCTGCAGCAAACCTCTTATTACTGTTGGGCAGCTTTTCAAAGGAACTAAAATATGTTACAATAAAAGAGAAATTTTGTTCCATGAAATCAAATAATATGCATGTGACTTGTGTTTTTGTAGAAAATACGGATATTGCCACTCATTAACTCAAATGTCAAAGGTTACAGAAAATACACTTGATTTGTTGTTTTACTCTTTGGTATAAAATTACTATGGCACAGCAAACCTAATGATTTTTAATAATATAACTGAAATATGACAAACCTCTTAATTTCTTATGTTTGCTTTTCATTTAAAGACATTTCTATAAGGTGCAGATAGGTAATTGATTCTAATTTTGGTACATGTTCACTTATTAATACAGAAACATTTATGGAAAGATCCTAATTAACTGATAACATTTGAATAAATAAGAATGTATTAGTCAGGGTTCTCTATAATCACAGAATGTATGGAAAGAATGTATTGAGGAAATTTATTATGATTATTTACAGTCTCTAGTTCAACTCCCCAACAATGGTCAGCTGTGAATGGGAAGTCCAGCTAGTAGTTACTCAGTCCCTCAAGGCTAGTTGTTTAAGCTGGTCTTCCGTAGAAGTAGATTCTAACAGATGTGCTAGCAAGATAATCCAAGTGGGGAAGAAGAGCAAATATTCCTTCTTCCAATGTCCTTATGTAGGCCTCATGCAGGTGTGGCCCAGATTAAAGGTGTGTACAACCATGCCTGGATCTGGCACTTGTTTTGTCCCAGACTGACCTTGAATTTAGAGATTTTCTTGCCTTAGTCTCTTGGGATTAAAAGCATGTACTTCCTTGCCAGAGCCTAACCTTTTCATACCCATTATGCCTCAAGATCCAGATCAGAAACTTATGTCTTTCAGCCTCCATACCAAGATCCAGATCAGAAACTTATGTCTTTCAGCCTCGAGATCTGGATCACAGGTGAGNCCTCCAATTCTGGATTGTAGTTCATTCCAGATATGGTCAAGTTGACAACTAGGAATAGCCATTATGTTTGAATATTGTCCCTTTATATTTGCTTTTCTTCTATTTCTGTGGTACTAGACATTGAACCAGAAGCAAGGTCATGCTAGGTAAACACTCTATCCCTGAGCAATATATTTACTGACATTTAAAAAACATAAGACACATTAGAAACAAACATGGTATAAAGCAAGCATGCTATCCGGTAAAAATCATTTAACTTAACCATTTCCACTTGGCATAAACATCAGGCAATGAGCTGAAAACTGCAAGGGGCACACACCAGTAATCTATAAATTGAATTTTCCAGCTAAAGGAGATTTAAACCCCAAATTAGGTAAAACTTACAGGAACAGCTGACTCCTATTTTGTGCTGTTTAGTAGTTCCTGGATCTCCAGAGGCTAAACTGAGTGCAATAATTGAGATGGCTTCACCCCAGGGCAGGTCTGGATGATTTTCACATATGCTGCAACTATTCTCATATTCATACAGAACTAGTATTTAGAGAGTGGCCTTGCTGCCTGGATCAACCTTTTTGAGAATTTATGAGATAACTTTCATGTTAAGCAGGCTGTCATTGACACAACTAAAGTTACCTATTTAAAATTTATTTGATCAGATTTTACTACAAGTTTGTATTTGTATAAAAATACTCACACCACCATACAGTAAGGTAAAAAGCAATGCTCTTCTTTGAATATACTTGGTTGAGCTATTTCTCAGTTTGCACAGAGGTCAACTTGCATTCATGATTCCCCAGATTGGAGCTTCAGAACCACATAAAACAGGGTTTTGTGACATGTGCCACTCACATTGTTTAACCATATCACAATGCAGGGGAGCAGAAGATCATAGTTTTCCTTCACGACATGGCAGACTCATGGATTTATTTTAAGATTGAAGGATAGTAATGAACAATAATCATGTCAGCACTATAATTCCAATATGGAAGGGAAGATATTCAAATGATATTGAGTACAATGGGAGGTCACTGAAGTGAAGACAATAAAAAGAAGTATGAGAGAGCTTTCAGAATTTCTGCTTTCTTAAAAAGATAATTAAGTTTTGGAAAAAAAAGGCACACCTTGGGAAACTATAGTAGCAAATTTTGCTATTTGCTTTTAGCTTCTACTTGTTTATTGTTCACAACTTGACACATTTCTATATATTCTCATTAATCTAAGGATGTAATGCATGTAAAGATCCTAAGACACAAAGTTCTGTTTGGTTTGTTTCTTTGCTATTAACAATGTGAATTACTAGCCCTTATCTATGAACATCACACTGGATAAGTTATATTGTTCTGACATTTCTTCCTGAATCAAACCTTGTTCATTCCCAACTTATCCCCAAATCTTCATTTTCCAAAAACAGCATATGTAGCTCACTGCTATGTACACTGCAAATACTTCACCTAAAAAGCTAGATTAGTTTCTCCTAAACAAGTCATTTGTTTTCATGATCCCTAGAGGCACAGACATCTGTGAAATGGTGGATTCCTGGAATAAAAAGTGTTGAGAAGACATGGGGGAATCTGAAGTGTTGTCATAATATAATTACATAAGTGAACATAAAAAATGGGGTCAAGTCTTAATGAGCAAAAAGAACATCCTGGCTATTACTGTGCCCTTAATTTTGCTGCAGGTTTTGAGAACTCGGGCTGTCATCTCTGCAGTATTTAATATTAGGCACTGGGTCATTGTGCAGTTTTTCTTTATTCATATATATTTTTCATTTTAAAAGCAAGTCATGCAATTTAGAAGGAACAAAGACTCGAGAAACATGCTTAGCAATCATTTTTAATATTACTGATGATAAAAAGGCTTAGAGTAACTTCAGTTACTGGTATTTTCTAACATATTAGAATAGTAGAATTTCAATATATTATTGAATAATAAAATTTCAATATATTATTGAAAGAATATTTTTCTGTGTTACAGATTTACATTTTGCTCTGTTACTAGAAGTTGATTAGAGTTTGCACAAGTATCATATTGGTCTGTTGTGTACTTTGTAGAACTTAATTACAGAATGTATATTTGTTTCAAAAAGGCATCAAAGTGACATAATACTTTACTATATATTTGTATTTAAAACTACACATTAGCAAGATTTTGCTAAAAGATAAATATGTAATGAGGAGCAAAAACTGTCTAAATGATTTTAGTCCTGCTTCCCTGAAACTCAGAATCAAAGGAAAATTCCTAGACTCTACCATCAGACATTAATCCAAGAAGTAATATTTCTATTCACACTAAAAGTAAGCACAAAGCTTAGGTTTAGCTCCTCTGGTACTTACCTGCTATGTGCAGAGCCCAGGGATCCAGCCTCTGTAATAACAGGAAAACTGTTTACTGACAAGGCATGCCCAAACTTTGATATTGCTGTACAAAATTGTCATTTGTGCCATTCATTCTCCAGAATCACAGCAAATACATTGCAAAATGTGCTTATAGAAGTAACAATTTTATTGCAACTCATAAAAAATATGAAAGAAATCAAGTGGCTTCTTCCAGTGTTACACAATTGCTGCTAAATCCTAAATAATTTTCTGTTGTAATGTGCTTTGCCCAGAGAAAGCTACACAGGAAAGAAAGCAGCAGAGTAAATCTCAGGTTATGCATTAGAGGGGCATCTGCATAAAACTGCATAAAACTTCTATAAACAGTCATTTGGGGAGATTTGCCATTAAATGAAATTTGAGATTATATTTTTTTATCGAACATATATTAATTTTCCACATAAAATAACAAAACTGTTAAGATGCTTTTAAGTCTATATCAAAGTAGTAATTTACAGTGAGACTTGTGATACTTGAGATTCTTATTTAATAAACTATAAAGCAAATAAATATTTTATATATATTTATGTAAATTTATTCTATCATATTATGCATATACATTGACTCAAAGCTTGTTAGAGATTAAGCAGTTAATATTTGTGATGTTATCTGGAAATATAGTCCTAAAATTTCGAGGAAGGTGTCTAATTTTTCCAGGTGCTTGTGAGTCTAAGTTGGCTTTATGGCAATATTAAAGACCATGGCAACAGCAAAATACTATAAAACATTACCTTTCCAGGTATTGATGTTTGAGGAATACACTTGTCTTTAATCTTAGTCTTTTTGTTGGTTTTTGTTAACTGTTTATTTGTCTATACAGAAATATAAAACAAAGATGATTATGGTCTGGTGATGGCAAATATTTTCATGCTCAATCTCACAATCTCATTCTTTTTTTAATTTTCCAAATCAACCAGTTTTTCTTTTTTTTTTAATTAGAAATTTTCTTTATTTACATTTTAAATGTCATTCCCCTTTCCTAGTTTCCCCTCCAAAAATCCCCCATCTCCTCCCCTTTCAATCTCATTCTTAAAATAAACTGAAGATTGCAGAATTCCTAAATAATTATCACAAAAGAAGCATCAGTTGCAAATGCTTCAACTTCTATTTTCTGTGTTCCTATCAAAAGGTTTGTCTCCGTTTACAGGAAATGTTTGTGCACAATATCAATCTTACACTTTGTTGGAACAAATAACTTGCTTGTCAGGCATAAGATGTACATGAATCTGATCAGAACAGGAACATTAGAGCCATATTACTTGTCCCTATAGTCTTTGATCTAGGATAATATCCATGTATTTAAGGAATATTAAGTATTTCAGAATATCTGTGTATTCTGTTATGATATTTCTTATGCCAGGAAATGTTAGTGAACCCCCCCAAAAGACCTCCAGGGAACCAATTCTGATGCAATCACATTAGGGTCTGTCTATTCAAGCTTGAGCTTGGGCTCCTGCCAACTCTGACACAGCAGGAATGTGGAGCCCTGAGCTTAGTTTCAGGCAAGTGTTTATAGAAACAAGAAGCAGGTATTTAGCCTGGTACACATCCGATGGGAGGTGGTGCATAATGGCCTCTCACATAATTGGCTGGTGCTAGGAGCCAAAATATAAACTTAGTTTTCCTCCTGATTGGTGGTTGTTAGGAAATGAAGTACTAGGGGTGGGCTCATAACCTGGAGGTGCAGTTTTGTTGAGGAATAACCTGGAAACTGGTGCTAGATACAGGTTTTATTGGAGGATGGGGTTAACTTGGAAATGGTTGCTAGGTACTAACATGTTAATTAATGTAAGTTTAACCTTAGATGAGGATCTCTAAGATAGAGTCTGAACCCAAAATATCTGGTCTCTCAATATTAAGCAGAAGTTTAAAAAGGAACATACTTGTAAGAAAACTATATTTTTCAAAATAGCCTTTAATTTTAATCATAAATTACAGCTATTTATTAGATTACATATCTATTATTGAAATGAGAGTGTTTTGTACATGGGGAGGTCAGAGACTGTGGGGGACTGGGCTATGCACAGATAGGCTGGTCTCCAGCTGAGCTGAGTTCTGAACCACGAAGCATGATAATTCACCTAAATGACATGGTAGGTGTTCCCTCATGCTCCTGGAACTCTGGATCCTGCCTAAGTTACCCCCTTCACAGCCTCCACAAGTGAAGCATGGCTAAAAGTCACAATGTCCCAAGCTTCTGACCTTCAGACTGAACTCCTCCCCAGTTACCTAGCAACAGTAAAGACCATAAAAGGGGCTGTTAGGCCCCTACCTTGCTCTCTTATGCTCTTACTTCTCTCTTTACTTCTTACCCCCTCACTCTCACCCCCTCTCTCCTCTCTCTGTCTCCTCTCCCTTCTCTCTTTGTCTTTTCCTCTCATCTCCTCTCTCCCTCTTACTCTCTCTTTCTCTCTAGCCTTCTCTCTCTCTCTCTCTCTCTCTCTCTCTCTCTCTCTCTCTCTCTCCTTTCTCTCTTTCTCCCTGCATTTCTATAATAAAGCTCTAAAACCATAGAGTGTCTCGGCTCATCAGGGCCCCACTGTGCTTGGAGGATGGGACAGGCTTTCTCCTAAGGAGCTATTTCTAATCTCCAGTTAGAAGACCTTCCTGTGCTCCAGTCAAGGTCTGTTGTACTCACTCTCACTGGTGTTGGGAACCTCTCTTCCCTCATCCCTCTCTCCCATAACCCTGGTGCCTTTAGCAAAATAGGTCCAGGATGCCCAGGTAGAGCTGCCACTTGCCAGCCGCTGAAGAGTGGGTCAGAGGCTTAGATGCCCACCTGGGAATGAGTGGAAGGTTGATAGAAGACTTCCCATGCCTGACTGACCAGAACATAGGTGGAACTCTGGTGGGGTATGGGTCTCCCCTTCCCCCTCTTCCCCTGGGCCCCCCCTTCTTAGTTCCTGATAGAGGACAACTTACTGAAGTCAGTTTTCTTCTTTGTGAATAATAGAGAATAAAATTCCCCTTTCAGATGTGCTTGTATGTGCTTTATGGTCTGAGAATTATGTTAAATTTTGTATTATTGTATATAAAAGATAATTGTAAAGCAGTTAGAGCAGTTACTAAGCATACTCAGGCAATAATAAACAGGACATGAGTGTGTACCTCAGCACCCACACAGCAAGCTAGATGTTCCAAAATGTTTATAACTTGAGGTATAGCTCCAGGTCTGAAGAATCCAAATACTTCTTTCATTTTATGTTTGCTAAAAAGCACAAACACCTTTGCAAACACACATGTATATACACTTACATTAGCATACACATGAACACATAATAAATAGAATCTTTAGATTGTATTTGGAAAAGTTAAAACTGAAAACAGCTTAAAATGAAAATCAACAAATGGCACATATTCTGAATTTTTTCTACAAGCATGATATTAATTAATAGATGCATCAAAATAGTGTTTTTTAAAAACACAATGATTATTGCTTTATTTTGGATTTGATAGGCCAATATGCATACACAAAAGTTCATAAAACATAGTATTCTTGGTACAACATTGAAATTCCTACATGCCTGTCTCTTTTTCCAGTATTTTTTTTTTTTGCTATTTCTATTGAAATAACTAATATTTAGGAGAACTAATCTCTCTTTCCAAAGATTAAGCTTGTTATATTGTTATGCTCTTTATATTTAAGGGAAGCACTCATTATCTCCCTGAAGAAAACACTATTTTGATCTCTTTTTGGCCTTAAATGTAAGAGGACTTTTCTGCTTTACCTTCCTAATGCTTCAGACTTCAATTATTACACAAATACAATATATTCTGAATAATATTTTATTGCTATAAAATGCTAACTCTTTGTGGGGAAAGATTTATACCATTTCTCTCTTCTGTTGTGAGTTTCTTAGTGAATGGGACATTATAAATAGAAATATATCTTGATTGAGTAAAAAAATTATGGGACACCCTTCTGGTCTGAGATGATGCCCTGAGCAGACCTTGGGCTCTGCACCCAGTCACACAACACCCAGTGGAAGCACAAGTCCCAAGTGTTCTAGCACACCCAGGATCAGTGAGGGGAGGTCACAACAACAGCACCAACAGTAGGGTCCAGGAATGTAGAAAGCCCCGAATCGCCACGGGCAGGGTTCCATCCAGTCTGAGATGGTGCCCTCAGAAGATCTCTAATACACAGAGAATCTCAGGATCACAGGATCACAGGATCCCAGAATCACAGGAGCAGAGACAGCGAGACTCTGAGGAGTTTTGACACAACTAGGATCACATGAGGGAAAGGGCGATTTGCAAATTCATCTGGAATAATAAAAACCTAGGATAGCAAAATCCATTCTCAACAATAAAAGAACCTCTGGTGGAATCACCATGCCTGACTACATGAGCTGTACTACAGAGCAATTGTGATAAAAACTGCATGGTACTGGTACAGCAACAAACATGTGGAATAGAATTGAAGATCCAGAAATGAATCCACACACCTATGGTCACTTGATTTTTGACAAGGGAGCTAAAACAATCCAGTGGAAAAATAAACAGCATTTTCAAAAAATGGTGCTGGCACAACTGGTGACTATCATGTAGAAGAATGAGAATTGATCCATTCTTATCTCCTTGTACAAAGCTCAAGTCTAAGTGGATCAAACACCTCCACATAAAACCAGAGACACTGAAGTTGATAGAGGAGAAAGTGGGGAAAAGCCTCGAAGACATGGGCACAGGAAAAAATTTCTAAACAGAACAGCAATTACTTGTGCTGTAAAATCAAGAATTGACAAATGGGACCTCATAAAATTGTAAAGCTTCTGAAAGGCAAACGGCACTGTCAACAAGACAAAAAGGCCACCAACAGATTGGGAAAGGATTTTTACCAATCCTAAA
>NC_034594.1:10667118-10702117 GCF_900095145.1 Mus pahari | reverse complement strand
AAACTTTATATGACCCAGCACAGGGGAAGGCCAGGGCCAAGAAGTGGGAGTGGGTGGGTAGGGGAACAAGGGCAGGGGGAGGGTATGGGGAACTTTTGAGATAGTATTTGAAATGTAAATAAAGAAAACAATAATAATAAAAAAATCCAAAAGGGCATTTGAGAGTGAGGGATGCAGAAGTGACACAGCTTCTGGGACTGAACCCATTTAGGGCTCCAGGCATCTGGGCTCCTTCCCCACCAGAGGAAATGTATCTGCCAGGGAGGACTCTCACTGCCTGAGCTGGTGTGGGAGCCATATTTGCTCAGGGTCACCCAGGCTCCTGTCTGCACAGTTGAGAGTGCAGACTGCAGAAGTGACACAGGTTCTGGGACAAACCCCGTTTCAGGCTCCGGACACCTGGGCACCTTCCATGCCAGAGGAGAGTTGGCCACCTGGGAGGGCTCTCTCTGCCAGAGCAGGTGAGAGAGCCATATTGTGTCAAGGGTCCCTCGGAGAGTAGTCCTTGCAGATGAGTGTGCAAACTGCAGAGACAACACATCTTCTGGGACAGGCCCCATTTCACTACTACATCTTCAGCCAGGAGGCAGGTCTGAATGCCAGAACTCTGTGCAACTTCCCTGCAAGAGGAGAACTTGCGTGCAGAGTACTCTGAACACTGAGTCTCAGGAGAGAACTGGATTCCCAGGACTGCTGACAGAGTCTATCATAATCACAGGAGGAAAAAGCTCCAACCAGAGACAACTATAACAACAAACTCCAGAAATTACCAAATGGTGAAAGGCAGACGTAAGAATCTTACTAACAGAAACCAAAACCACTCACCATCATCAGAATCCAGCACTCCAACTTCAGCCAGTCCTGGATACCCCAACATACCTGAAATGCAAGACTCAGATTTAAAGACATATCTCATGGTGGTAGTAGAAGATCTTAAGAAGGGCATTAATAACTCACTTAAAGAAATACGGGACAAAACTGCTAAACAGGTAGAAGCCCTTAAAAAATCACAGGAGAACACTGCTAAACAGGTAGAAAACCTTAAAGAACACCAGAAAACTACTAAACAAGTAGAAATCCTTAAAGAGGAAACCCAAAAATCACTTAAAGAATTACATGAAAACACAACCAAACAGGTGATGGAATTGAACAAAATCATCCAAGACCTAAAAAGGGATATGGAAACAATAAAAAACCCAAAGTGAAACAACTCTAGAGATAGAAACCCTAGGAAAGAAATCAGGAACCATAGAATCAGCAACAGAATACAAGAGATGCAAGAGAGAATCCCAGGTACAGAAGATTCCATAGAGAACATGGGCACAACAATCAAAGAAAATACAAAATGCAAAAAGATGCTAACTCAAAACATCCAGGAAATCCAGGACACAATGGGAAGACTAAACCTACAGATAATAGGAGTAGATGAGAATGAAGATTTTCAACTTAAAGTGACAGCAAATATCTTCAGCAAAATTATAGAAGAAAACTTCCCAAAACCTAAAGAGAGATATGCCCATGAACATACAAGAAGCCTACAGAACTCCAAATAGACTGGACCAGAAAAAAAATTCCTCATTGACACATAAAAATCAGAACAACAAATGCACTAAATAATTATAGAATATTAAAAGCAGTAAGGGAAAAGGGTCAAGTAACATATAAAGGCAGGCCCATTAGAATTACACCAGACTTCTCACCAGAGACAATGAAAGTCAAAAGATCCTGGACAGATGATATGCAGACCCTAAGATATCACAAATGCCAGCCCAGGGTACTATACCCAGCAAAACTCTCAATTACTATAGATGGAGAAACAAAAGTATTCCATGATAAAATGAAATTCACACAATATCTATCCATGAATCCAGCCCTTCAAAGGATAATAAAGGGAAAACACTAACACAAAGACAGAAACTGCACCCAAGAAAAAGCAAGAAACAAATCTTTCAACAAACCTAGAAGAAGACAGCCACAAGAACAGAATCCCAACTTTAACAACAAAAATAANAGGAAGCAATTACTTTTCTTTTATTTCTCTTAACATAAATGGACTCAATTCCCCAATAAAAGATATAGACTAACAGACTGGCTACACAAACAGGAACCAACATTTTGCTGCTTACAAGAAACCCACCTCCAGGGCAAAGACAGACACTACCTCAGAGTAAAGGCTGGAAAACAATTTTCCAAGCAAATGGTCCGAAGAAACAAGCTGGAGTAGCCATTCTAATATCAAATAAAATTGACTTCCAACCAAAAGTTATCAAAAAAGACAAGTTAAGGTACTTCATATTCATCAAAGGTAAAAATCTACCAAGAGGAACCCCAATGGAGGAGCTAGAGAAAGTACCCAAGGAGCTGATCAGGGCTGCAACCCTATAGGTGGAACAACAATATGAACTAACCAATACCCCCAGAGCTAGTGTCTCTAGCTGCATATGTAGCAGAAGAGGGCCTATTCGGCCATCATTGGGAAGAGAGGCCCCTTGGTCTTGCAAACTATATATGCCCCAGTACAGGGTAATACCAGGACCATGAAGTGGGAGTGGGTGGGTAGGGTAGCAGGGGTGGGGGAGGGTCCAGGGAACTCTGAAGATAGCATTTGAAATGTAAATGAAGAAAATATCTAATAAAAAAAGAACTCTAAAAAAATAAGAAAAAATAAAATATCTTTCGTACAACCAACAGAGTTTGCAATGTCACACACAAGGTAGCAAAATTTTCTAAGTAAAACTATTACAGTTAAAGAAGACTTAGACATTTAACTTTTGGTATGAACAGCTAAAACATATTGCATTCAGAATGATTTTAAGAAAAACTTTTAATCACTAAATCTCCATTAAATTTTTTTTCTGGATGAAAACAAAATCCAAAAGAATATAGCCACCCAAACATAATTCCACCTTCAACAACAGGAAGCAACAATCACTTTTTCTTTATATTTCTTAACATCAATGGACTCAATTCCCCAATAAAAAGACATAGACTAACAGACTGAATTAATAAAGAAGACCCAGCATTTAGCTGCATACAAGATATGCACTTCCGTGCAAAAGTCAGATACTACCTCAAAGTAAAAGACTGGAAAATAATTTTCCAAGAAAATGGTCCCAAGAAACAAGCTAAAGTGCCCATTTTGATATATCAAATAAAATTTACTTTCAACAAAAAGTTATCAAAAAATAAGAAAGGACACTTCATAATCTTTAAAGGAATAATCTACCAAGATGAACTCTCGATTCTGAACAACTATGCTCCAAATGCACCTCAATGCTCACATTGCACCTCACTCAATATTAGTGGAAGACTTCAAGACTCTACTCTCAGTAATAGACAGATCATGGAAACACAAAGAAAACAGAGACACAGTGAACCTAACAAAATTTATGAACAAAATTCATTTAACAGATATTTATAGAACATTTCATAAAACAAAAAACAAAAACAACAAAAAAAACAACAAAAAAAGAATATACCTCCTACTCAGCACCTCATGGTACCTTCTCCATATCTGACCATATAATCCTTCCCCAAACAGGCATCAACAGATACAATGAAAATGAAATAGTCCCATGCATCCTATCAGATCACCATGGCCTAAGACTGGTCTTCAATAGCAACATAAGCAACAGAAAGCCCACATATACATGGAAGTTGAAAAATGCTCTACTCAATGATAACTTGGTCAAGGAAGAAATAAAGAGAGAAACACTTTTTAGAATTTAATGAAAATGAAGGCAAATTATGTCAAACTTTATAGGATACAATGAAAGCAGTGGTAAGAGGAAAACTCATAGCTCTAAGTGCCTCCATAAGGAAACTGGAGAGAGCATACACTACTAGCTTAACAGCACATATAAAGCTCTAGAACAAAAAGAATCATATGCACCCACGAGGAGTAAAAGGCAGGAAATAACCAACCTCAGGGCTGAAATCAACCAAGTACAAACAGAAGGAAGTGCACAAAAAAAAAAAAAAAATCAACTAAATCAGGAGCTGGTTCTTTGAGAAAATCAACAAGATCAATAAACCCTCAGCCAGAATAACCAGAGTGCAGAGAGACAGAGAGTATCCAAATAATGAAATGAGGAATAAAAAGGGAGACATAATAAAGGAAACTGAGGAAATTCAAAAAACTTATCAGATCCTAATACAAAAGACTATATTCAACAACACTGGAAAAACTGAATGAAATGGTTAATTTTCTAGACAGATACCAAATATTAAAGTGAAATTAGAATCAGATAAGTCATCTAAACTGTCCTATAACCCCTAAAGAAATAGAAGCAGTCATTAATAGTCTCCCAACCAAAAAAAAAAAAAAAAAAAGCCCAGGACCAGATGGGTTTAATGCAGAATTCAATAGACCTTTACAAAAGACCTAATACCAATACTCTTTAAACTATTCTACACCATAAAAACAGAAGCACTATAAATGAGTTCTGTGAATTATGGTTATACCTAAACCACACAAAAACCCAACAAAGAAAGAAAGAGAACTTCAGACTAATTTCTCTTATGAACTTTGATGCAAAAATAATCAATAAAATTCTCACAAAGTGAATCCAAGAACACATCAAAATGATCATCCACTATGATCAAGTAGGCTTCATTCAAGGGATACAAGGATGGTTCAATATATGAAAATCCATCTACATAATCCACTACATAAATAAACTCAAAGAAAATAAAACACATGATAATTTGACTAGATGCTGAGAAAGCATTTGAGAAAAATCAACATCCCTTCATGGTAAAAGTCTTAGAAAGTTGAGGAATTCAAGGCTCATACCTAAACATAGTAAAAGTAATATACAGCAAACCAGTAGCCAACATCAAACTAAATGGAGAGAAACTTGAAGCAATCCCACTAAAATCAAGGACTAGACAAGGTTGTCCACTCTCTTCCTACCTGTTCAGTACAGTACTCAAAGTCCTACAGAGACAAAGAAAGGAAGTAAAAGGGATAAAAACCTGAAGAGAAGACATCAAAATATCACTACTTGCAGATGATAGTATACTTAAATGATCCCAAAAATTCTACCAAAGGACTCCAAAACCTGATAAACATCTTCAGCAAAGTGGCCAGATATAAAATTAACTCAAACAAATCACTGACCTTCCTCTATTCAAAGGATAAACATGCTGAGAAAGAAATTAGGGAAACAGCACCATACACAAAAGTCACAAATAATGTAACATACCTTGGTGTAACTCTAACCAAGCAAGTGAAAGATCTGTATGACAAGAACTTCAAGAATCTGAAGAAAGAAATCGGTCTCAGAAGATGGAAAGATCTCCCATGCTCATGTGTTACCAGGTTTAATATTATAAAACTGGCCATCCTTCCAAAAGCAATCTACAAATTCAGTGCAATTCCCATCAAAATTCCAACTCAAATTTTCATAGAGTTAGAAACAGGAATATATAAATTCATGTGGAATCACAAACAACTCAGAGTAGCGAAAACTATTCTCAACAATAAAAGAACTGGGGGAATCACCATGCCTGACCTCAAGCTGTACTACAGAGCAGTAGTGATAACTACTGCATGGAATTGGTTCAGAGACAGGCAGGAAGATCAATGGAATAGAATTAAAGACACAGAAATGATTCCCCACACCTATGGTCACTTGATATTTGACAAAGGAGAGAAAGCCATCCAGTAAAAAAAAAAAAAAAAAAAAAAAAAAAAACAAGCAAAAATCCCCAGCTTTTTCAATAATTGGTATTGGTTAAACTGGAGGCCAACCTGTAGAAGAATGTAAATCGATCCACTCTTATCTTCTTGTACAAACCTCAAGTCCAAGTGGATCAAGGACCACCACATAAAACCAGATATACTGAAACTAATAGAGAAGGAAGTGGGGAAGTGCCTCGAACACATGGGTACAGGGGAAAATTTCTTGAACAGAACACCAATGGCTAATACTCTAAGAACAAGAATCAACAAATGGGACCTCATAAAATTGCAAAGCTTCTGTAAGGCAAAGGACACTGTCAATAGGACAACATAGCGATGAACAGATTGGGAAAAGATCTTTACCAATCCTACATTTGAAAGAGGGCTAATAGCCAATATATACAAAGAACTCAAGAAGTTAGACTCCAGAGAAACAAATAACCCTATTAAAAATGGGATACAGAGCTAAACAAAGATTTTTCAACTGAGGAATATTGAATGGCTAAGAAGCCCCTAAAGAAATCTTCAAAATCCTTGGTCATCAGGTAATTGCAAATCAAAACAACCCTGAGAATCTCTCTCATACCAGTTAGAATGGCTTAGATAAAAACTCAGGTGAGAGCCAATGCTGTTGAGGATGTGGAGAAAGAGGAACACTCCTCCATTGTTGGTTGCATTGCAAGCTGGTACACTCTGGTACCAATCAGTCTGGTGGTTCTTCAGAAAATTGAACATAGTAGTACCTGATGATCCAGCTGTATACCAATCGTGGTCATATATCCAAAATATTCTCCAACATATTGCAAGGAAACATGCTTCACTATGTTCATATATGTTCATAGCAGCCTTATTTATAATAGTCTGAAGCAGGAAAGAACCCAGATGTCCTTCAAAATAGGAATGGATACAGAAAATGTGATACATTTACACAATGGAATACTACTCAGCTTAAAAACAATGAATTCATGAAATTCTTTAGCAAATGGATCCTGAGTGAGGTAACCCAATCACAAAATGACATACATGGTATGCACTCACTGATAATTGGATATAAGCCCAAAATCTTGGAATATTCAAGACTCAATTCACAGACCACATGAAGCTCAAGAAGGAGGAAGACCAATGTGGCAGTGCTTTGGTCATTCTTAGGGGAACAAAATACAGGCGCATATAATGAGACAAGGTGTGGAGCAGAGACTGAAACATCCAGAGACTGCCTCAGCTGGGGATCCATCCCATATATAGTCACCAAACCCACACACTCTTATGGATGTCAAGAAATGCATGCTGTATGTAGCAGAAGATGGTCTAATCGGCCATCACTGGGAAGAGAGGCCCCTTGGTCTTGCAAACTTTATATGACCCAGCACAAGGGAAGACCTGGGCCAAGTAGTGGGAGTGAAGAAAGAGGGGAGCAGGGGTGAGGGGGTATAGGGAACTTTCGGGACAGCATTTGAAATGTAAATAAAGAAAATAATAATAAAAAAATTAAAATTAAAATTAAAAATAAAAATAAATGCATGCTGACAGGAGCCTGATATAACTGTCTCCTGAGAGGTTCTATCAAAGCTTGGGAAATACATAGGTGGATGGTAACAGTCATCCATTGGACTGATCAGGGACTCACCAATGTAAGAGTTAGAGAAAGGACTGAAGGAGTAGAAGGGGTTTGCAACTCCATAGGAAGAACAATATCAATCAACCAGATCCCTCAGAGCTGCTAGGGACTAAACTACCATCCAAGGAGTACACATGGAGGGACCCATGGCTCTATCTGCATGTGTACCAGAAGATGACCTTGTTTGGCATCAATGGAAGGAGAGGCCCTTGGTCTTGTGAAGTCTTGATGCCCCAGTGTAGGGGAATGTGAGGGCAGGGAGGTGGGAGAGGGTAGGTGGATGGGGGAACTCCCTCATAGAAGCAGGGGGAGTGTGTGTGGGATAGGAGGCTATTGCAGGTGTGGGTTGATGGTGTGGGGAACTGGGAAAGTGGATAACATTTGGTATGCAAGTAATAAAATATCCAATAAAAATTGTGGGATATAATATATCTAAACAACTATTTTGTAAAATAAAGTCCTATACTGGCTTATGAACACATGTATGGATTTATATAATATTTTTTTTCAATCCGCTAAATCAGAGTGTAAATATTATCTATGTAGCCAAGAGGAACTCATGTGTTCCTGTCCCTTCTGTCTTTTTTCTTACTATATAGACAGATCTACAAACCACAATCTCTGAACAAGTCAATTATAGACAAGTCTTAGGGAGCAGCACTCGCACAGCTATTTAATGAGTGTCATTCTGAGCATTTTTTTTTTTTTATTCCACCAGAGCGTGACTCTATACCCAAGGAAAGCTGAATTCTGTTAACCTATATGTCCTTACA
Organism: Mus pahari; assembly: GCF_900095145.1. NCBI lineage: Eukaryota > Metazoa > Chordata > Mammalia > Rodentia > Muridae > Mus > Mus pahari. The sequence continues at coordinate 10,694,040 of NC_034594.1, read as the reverse complement.
TTTGCCTCATTAAAACTTTGTGTATTACATTAAGAGCCAATTAATGCAGCTTCAGTACAATGCAGGAACAAAGGATAGTCACAAAATATAAGGGGATGACTGCATTTCATTGGTAAAATTAAAAATCAACTTCTTTGCTTTTGTTTTATCAATGTTTGTCATCCTGAAACTTTCAGTTTTGGTTTCTTTTGATAAGAACTATGACATATGGCAACAAATATGGAATACATGACACTTCCATCAGAAGCAACCTGGAGGTATACAATTCACTGATACAGGTATTCCTCTGTGGGCATCTGCATAATCATGTCTTCAGAGAAAAGTCTGTTAGAACAAAAGAACTCTTGTGGTAGGTCAACTCAGAAAGAGTGCTTGAGAAATTCAAAGTACACTTTCATATTCTTGAAATTACTCTGATATAGGAAAAAACAAATATATGATTTATGATTTGGTTTCTGGTCCCTTTTCAATGGTTTTGGACTTAGAAATGAAGTATAGTGTATAGCACATTCTAGAAATTAGTTGGTTAATAGAGCATAAATTGAGGCTTGAAAGTCAGAGATAATGAGAAGTTCAGTGTGTTCATATGGTTAAGCAAATTCCATGACAAATGTCAGTGGAGGTCCAGTTACAGGAGAATCTGGACAAACAGAAAACAGTTATAGCAAAAGGATTATGAATGTTACATTTGATATTTAAGGATTGCTAAAAAAAATGGAGTTTTAATATCATAATCGAAAGAAATCTTATGTGAGGAAAGAGGCATGATTCTTAGCATATTTTTGCTCATTTCAGAATGATCACATATATGTACACAAGCTGTTATATTTTATCTCATATTTATAATATAATCAGTTTACATAAAATGCCCTGAAACAGTGTTTAAAAGGCTGAGCGGCCCCAACCACGTACATTCCAGAAGGCAAGGTTGACTCTGTGGGCCCTGCCCTCACATTAGGATTATGCTCACTGATCACCTTAGGGCCATCTGCTACTACATGGCTTAAATCACAGGCTCCCTAAGAGCCTGTGAGGTGGAACTGACAGCTGTAGCTTGTACTGTTTCTCTAAAGGGCCATATGAGGTTGACTTTACGAAGAATTGAGCTTATCCTACTGTTTCTCTTTAGAGATGTGATAAACTCCAAGGTTCATCCTTTCCCTTTTTATTATATTTCTTGATTTATTGACAGAGAAAATCAGATAAATTCATATAACAGGTAAATACACACTTATTTTCATATTTGTATATCTTCATATCTCCAGGCGCATGCATGAACACAGGTAGCTAGAAAAATATTTATTTGGTACCTGAAATTTTCTTGATGTAAGATAATTATTTTGTTTAAAATACCATTGTTTTTATAGCTCTTGAAAAAAGGCAGGCATTAGGTATTATTTTTAGCAAATATTTCTCTATTCTACTTTAGATCTGATTATTCTCAAAGTGAAGTGGAAACTTATTTCATAAAAATAGCTGATAAGTAGACTGTTCAAAATAATCCTGCAGAAGTATACATATGAGGCTGTTCAAAATGAATCAGTATAGAATACACCTTTCTAAGTGTGTGTTATGAAATGAAGTGGGATGTTTGAACTCCCTGCTTTGATAAATCTTTAAGAAATGTTCTAGTTGCTATTTGTTTTAACAAAATGTATTAAACCCAAAGAAAAAAATGTAGTATAGGTATAAATTTCTAAGTGATGAAATTTGACTTTATAGAACTCATTTCAATATTTGACTTAGGTTTTCTATTGCCATGAGAAAAACACCATGGCAATGAACAAAACACAAATCAAGCAGGAAAGGGTTTCTTCAGTTTATGCTTCCACACTGTTATTCATCACTGAAGGAAGTCAGGACAGATATTCAAACAGGGCAGGAACCTGGAGCCATGAGCTGATGAAGAAATCATGGAGGATGCTGCTAACTGGCTTGCTTTCAGAGACTTGCTCAGTCTGCTGGCTTGCAAAATTCAGGACCATAAGCCCAGGCATTTGGAAACATCCAAAATGGGCTGTTCCCTCCCCATCAATCACTTATTAAGAAAATGACTTACAGCTGGATCTTAAGGAGGCATCTTCTCAATTAAAGCTGCTTCCTCTTGATGACTCTAGTTTGTAAGTCACATTGACATAAGATTAGTCAGCACAGTATATTTCAGATTTGATGGTACATTTCAGAGTTTTGCACAAATTTTTAATATGTATTTATTTTGTTGTGTGTTATGAATGTTTGTCTACATGTACAATACATGCATGTAGTGCTAGCCTAGACCAGAATATTTAGTTCTTTGGATCTCCAGAACTGAAGTTACACAATATTGTCAGTTGTCAGTTGGTGCTGGGAAATAAACCCAAGTCTTCTTTTAACCTCTGAGCCATCCCTATAGTTCTAGGTTTTGTGTGTTATATGTACATATGTATATGTTATATGTATATGTTATATATATATATATATATATATATATATATATATATATATATATATATATATGTAAGGGCTAAAATATATTAAAAATTTGAAATTATACCATTTTGTGTGATACTGATTTTCCCTTTATTAAAAACATTTTATTTCCATATGTATATTCTGATTGTGTTTATGTTGTGGATGGGACTGGTACTGTTCGTTTGCTGATGCTAATTCCACTCTCCTGGGAGGGGTTGAAGACAAGTAGTGAGTCATACTTAGGTGACTTCATGTGAACCAATCCCCTAATGAATAAAGGAACCAATCACTGGGTGAGTAGGCAGGTCTTCTGGGTTGAAGAGGAGAAGAGAGGAAACAGGAGCGAGTAAGGCCCTCTGTGGACTGAGATAGAGTGAGGACAAAATGTAGCTGAGTGTCTCCTGGTTTCACTGGCAGATCCAGCATGATTTGTCACCAGAGGATTTAGGTTTGATATGGCTTACAAGATTAGGATTTTAGTTGTTGCGCCTAGCGATTGAGTTACCATTGTTTCTGAACTAAGTTTGTATTGTGTTTTCCTTCACACAGTAGCTGGGTGGATTCAAGAGAGAAAGGGACTGTGGCAAAGCATGGATTTGCCAGATGTGTACCACAAAGGCCATGAGGATTTTGAAGCATGGGGCTGACATGGTAATGACCTGCCAGTGGGAACCAAGCAAGCTGCATGGAGAAGTTTCAGGAGCTCAGGGCCAAAGAATCTCCACAAGAAAAAAAACAGGTCAGGTCAGCCATTGGCTGGCCAGACCACTGGGGCAGAGACCTGCCAGCACAAGCGCCAGAATGAGCTGGTTTCGGTTTTTTGTTTTGTTTTGTTTTGTTTTTGTTTGTTTGTTTGTTGATTTTTAAATATTTCCTGAAACATGTTTACTTCTTTTTGTCTCTTCCCAGTTCCCCCATACCTCCCCTTCCATCTAGATCCACACATTTTTCTATCATTAAAAAAGATAGGCATCTAAAAATAAAATTAAATTAAATAAAAATAAAGATACAAATTTTGTCTAGCAAAAAATTATACCTTTCTAGACATTATAAAATGACACCTTATCTCTTCCTAGACCTGTGAAATATGAAGCAACTTCAGGACACTGTTTTACTACCCTCTCCTTACCTTTCTTATTTGTTCTTTATTTTTTTCCTCTGTCATCTCTTCATCTATTTTATGTAGGTTTTGTTTGAAGGTATCAAAACCCATTTACTGTGATTACATTAAAAACAATTTAATAGAGAAAACAAACTTGTGACCATGTTATTTAAAACAAGAATACATACTATTTTGTACATATGTATTAATGTTGCTAATCATCTAGACAGTTTATAGTATATAGAAATCCAATTAACCTTAGTTATAAGGCTGAGCAAGTTCTGTACCACTGTGCCCTAGCATATCTTCCAGGCAGGATATCATGTAGGTCAAGGTTTTGTGGCTGGATTGGAGTCCACATTTCTCTTATTTTATCCTTCACAGTTCCTTCTCATAGGTGTGTGGACTCCAGGTAGGTACCACCTTGACTTATTCATGAAATGGAGCCCTGCTAAGACAAAGGGGCTTTCTCTGCAAGCTGAGAGCTTGAGTAGGCTGGTACTTTCCTTTGGTTATATGCCCAAGGATAGGATATGCCCAAGAGTTGGATATGGAGGTAGATAGATTCCTAACATTCAAAAAAATTACACTGAAGTATAAACTTCTGCTTTCTTTGGAAAGTTCATCATGTCAAATGATGCTTTGCTGGAGCACACAGGTAAAAGGATGTCTTGCTAAAGTAAACACATGAAAGAATATTTTTCTGAAGCAGGCATATTTGAAATGATGCTTTACTATAGTGAACATGTGAAAGGATACATGATGGAGTATAAATATGACTCCACAGTCAGTGGGAGAGGGAGCATTGATTTGGTTTGCTCCACCTCACTGTTCTTTGCTAAGAATATATATATATATATATATATATATATATATATATATATATTCTTAGCATTGTTGAACTCCCCTTGTGGTAATGAGAGAACTTGTCCAAAACCTTTTTATGAGTTTCCTGCTGCTTCTTGCCACTTCTGCAGTCTCGTCTTGGGCCTGTTGGCAAGTCTTACAGTTTCTTTAGTATTGAACTATAGCTGCTTATTCCTGCATGGTGTCTGCTTGCCTAGAGAACTAGACTGTATCTGCTGGTTCCTGTGCTGTGTTTGCCTGCCTAGAGGACTGGACTGTAGTTGCTGATTGTGGGTCAAAAAATGGTGTCCCACATCTGCTAGGACTGCTGGGCAAGGCGGGACAAATGAAGGCTGACTACACCACAGACCCCACAGTATCTTTGGGTGGCTATTTGACTGTGGGAAGCCGCTTGATCTTTCTCAGGGGTGGGAAAAGGTGCAGTCTGGGGTCCCCACAAACCTGCTAAAGTCGGTCTCTGTCTCGGGCACCATGGACCACTGGGCACTGCTGAGGAGCTTCTGTGTTACCTGGGCTGAAACAAGGCCATGTATGTCAGGTTCTCACTCCGGGACATCCCAGATGCCCCTGTATGTCCTGGAAGACCTGAAAACCACGTGGGGACTCTTGGGCAAACTCTGGCCCAGGGCCCAAATGGAAAAGGACAGGGAAGAGAGAGCTCTGGAAGGTTACTTAGGGAAGGAGACTGGCTAGCTCAGGTGGCTTGCTTGGCATGCAACTTGTGTTGGTGGTGGCCATGTGGCTGGAGTACCGGGAGGCTTCCCAGCAGGAGGTTAGATGCACATCTCCTTAGAGGGAAACCTAGTCCATTGCCCCAGCATGGTGGATACCGATGAGAAAAGGCAGTCCATGGCGTTAAGGCATTTATTGTAGAAAGACAAAGAGATGGAGAGTGTAGAGAAGCAGAAGGCAGCCCTGGTGTAACCAAAACTAAGAACGTTTCCTGTAAGGGCCAGAGAGAATTAACAGGACATCTCCAGATTTCCCTCTGTCCCTGGGAGAGTTCCAAAATCTATCCTTTCCTACTTATAAGAGGCGGATTGTCAAACCAAGATTTAAACCCAAAATTCCATAACAGCTTCTGGCAAGCATCCAAAACTTCTAATACATCCAATTCAAAGGCAACTCACCAAAAAAAGACACAATCTCTATACACTGAATGCCCCAAATAACCCAAAGGTCTACCATACTGAATGTTTCCTGAAGTCACCATCAGCCCACACTTAGTCAAACATTTTACAGCCATCTGCAAAACTCTCTCCAATTTCTGCAACCAACAAAAACACCATCCACAAAATGAATTATATATGTTTGAGGAATGATTTTTTTAACTTATAATAAAGCCTTATCTACAATTTTTTGGCACAATGTAAGATTGGGAAGTTGTAAATAAGGTAACAGTATATTGAACCAACCCTGCCTGCCCATGATGACTCTAACTTGTTCATGGTGGATGATATTGTTTTATTGGAATTTGTTTGCAATCATTAAGTATTACTGCATTTATGTGCTTAAGGAAATTTGGTTTGTAATTCTCTTTGTTGAGTTTTTATGAAATTTTGTTATTGGGATTACTGTGGCCTTGAACACTGAATTGTTTAGTGTCCCTTCTCTTTATATATTCTGGAATAATTTGAGGGGTGTGGTTGTTGATTCTTCTTTGAAAGTCTGGTAAAATTCTACACTTAGTCTATCTTGACCTGGGTTTTATTGTTGTTGATGTTGTTCGATTGAGATACTTTTAATGACTGCATCTCTTTCACTAGAGGTTATAGATTTATTTAAGAAAATTATCTGATCTGGATTTTTCTTTGTAAGTAGTACCTTTTGAGAAAATCATCCAGTTTGGTGAAGTACCTGTTTTTATATTAGGTCCTTATGATGCTCTGGATTTCCTCAGTGACTGTGCATCCTTAATACATCTTTTTCTTTCTGATTTTGTCATTTCTGATATTTTATCTGGCCATTTAATTAGTTTGGATAAGGGTTCTTCTATCTTCTTGATTTTCTAAAAGAACTAACTCTATATTTTATTGATTTTTTTTTTGTTTCTCTAGTATTGATTTCAGCCCTCAAGTTGATAATTTCTTGCCATCTATTCCTCTTTGGTGAGATTAATTCTTTTTGTTCTAAAGGTTTCAGCTGTGCTGTTAAGTTGCTAGTGTGAAACATCTCCAATTTCTTTATGAAGGCAGTGCCCAGAAACTTCCTCTTAGTACTGATTTCATGTATCCCATGAGACTGGATTCATTGTGCATTTATTTTCATTGAATTTTACAAGTTCTAAATTTCATTGTATTCCTGTTTTGATCTACTTTTTATTCAATAGTTTGTTGTTTACCTTCCATGAGTTTGTCTGCTTCCTGTTGTTTCTGCTGTGTTTGATATCTAACATCAAGTCATGGTGGTCTAATAGAATGCAGAGCATTGTTTCACTTTTGTATTTGGTAAAACTTGCTTTGTGTTGGAGTATGGTTTAAATTTGGGAGAGATTTTGTGATGTGCTGAGAAGATAGTATATTCTTTTGTGTTTGAGTGAAATATTTTCTTCTCTCTCTCTCTCTCTCTCTCTCTCTCTCTCTCTCTCTCTCTCATCTATCTATCTATCTATCTATCTATCTATCTATCTATCTATCTATCTATCTATAAATATATTTATATGTTTATTTGTTGTATAACATCTGCTCACTACAGCATTTCTGTGTCTAATTTTTGTCTGGATAAGCTGTCTGTCCATTGGTGGCAGTGGGGTATAGAAGCTTCCTACCATCTGTGTGTGAGAATAATATGTAATTTAAGCTCTAATAGTGTCCTATTTGACAAATAGGATGGCCTTTTGTTTGGAGCACTGATGTTAAAAATTGAAATGTCATGTTGGTGGAGTTTTCTTTGATGAATATCTCTTTTGATTAGTTTTTGTTTGAAGTCTATTTTGTTCTATACTAAGAAAGACTTCACCAACTTGCTTCTTAGGTCCATTTGCTTGAAATATCTTTTACTAATCACTTGACCTGAAGCAGCAAGCACAGGGATTATATAGATTTATTCCAGGTTATTCTCTGCATGCATATTGCATTATTAGCTTAATATTTGTATGGCACTACTGACTGTGAGAATATGTGGATTTCAGTCTCTTGTGCCTGGTCTTAGAACCTTTCTTTTCCTGTTGCGTTTCTGTGTCCAATTTGGATATGACAGTTTTTGCTTCATCTTATTATATTTTATTTTGTCAAATTTGGTTGTTATCCCTTAGAAGACTGTTCTTTTCTCATTATCTGTTAGAAGACTGTTCTTTTCTCATTAGAGATAGAAATGGAGTGGACCCAGAGCAGAGAAGAAATGATAAGAAACTTAGAGAAGTAGAGGGAAGGGTAGCTATAATTAGAATACATTGTATGAGAAAAGAATATATATTTTAACTTTTTTTCTTTCACTTGTTTTATTTTTAGTAATTTTTTTATTCTTTTTTCTTTTTTTTTTGATAAATTTTTACAGGTCAGATTTTATCACCTTACCGATCCACCCTCTGACTGTTCCCTGTGCCCCTCCCCATGAGGATGTCCCCACCCCACCCCCACCCCCACTCCAGCAGACATTCCCACTCCCTGGTGCCTCCAGTCTCTTGAGGGTTAGGTGCATCTTCTTAATTGAGTCCAGACTAGCAGTCCTCTGCTGCATATGTGTCGGGAGTCTCATACAGCTGGTGTATTCTACCTGGTTGGCGGCTCAATGTCTGAGAGATTTCCAGGATTTAGGTTAGATGAATCTACTAGTCTACCTATAGGGTTGCCCTCCTCCTCAGCTTCTTCTACTTTTCCCCTAATTCAACCATAGGGGTCACCAGCCTCTTTCCATTGGTTGGGTGTAAATATCTGCATCTGACTGTTTCAGCTGCTTGTTGGGTTTTTAGGAAGTAAGTCATGATAGGACCGTTTTCATGAGCACAGCACAATATCAGTAATATTGTTAGGCCTTAGGGCCTCCCCTTGAGCTGGAACCCACTTCAGGCATGTCATTGAACCTCCTTTCCCTCAGGCTCTTCTCTACTTTTGTCCCTGTAACCTTGGAAGGTAGTAGTAGGGGGAGCCCTCTTGAACTTACCAGAGATTTGGGAGGTGAGAGATTCTCAAGACTCAAAGGAAGGTACCTTAGACAAAATGCTGTACAGTGGGGAGAGGGAACTTGTAGAACAACCCTTACCCCATCAAGTAGAGGGATAGGGTGGTCACCACATAGTCAAAAACTCTGACCCAGAACTGTTCCTATCTGGAAGAACTGAAAGAATCTATTTTGAGAGAGAAAAAAAGAGGCTGAACAAAAGAAATTTTATAAGATAAAGACTATTTTTTAGCTATGTAAGTAAAAAAAAGAAGTCAAAACATCTTTACATATATAAGCATATCAAACTCTCAACATATATCAAAACATTATGTACGTGATATCTTTTGGTAATAGAAACAGATACAAAGAATCTTCATCCTCATATATGATGGAAACATTTTTTATTCCAAAGACAAGTAATGGTAAACGTGTCCTCTGACTTATTCTAATACTTCAAGCTATCAGGAAGGTTAAATTGGCAATTGTAATTGAGAATATCAGAGTGACAGTATTTTCCAGCCTTATATTTAGTTTAAATAACATCAGAATGAATATCAAAAATATCATTGATAGTTTTCTATAAAATTTTAATAAAATTCTGAAAAGGACTTATTAATACTGAAGCATAGCCTCCATACTTTAGTAGGCCCTAGGTCTTAGCATAATGGATGCCAGGATAGAAGTACCATTCAAGCCTTAGAACCCAGCATTTAAGTAGTAACTGCCAACAAGAATAAAAAGTCATAATTCATCAACATCTCTAGTTCTAGAAAAGTTCTTACATGCACTAATATTTCTTTCTTGGCTTCTATAGTTCCACTTCTTTCCAACTGTTCAAGATAAGTGAGATGTGTCAACTCAGGAATGGGGTTTTTGCTTAAAATCCCACTCTTAGAAAGACTAGGGACTATTCTCAGTCCAGAAAACTCAGTTTAGTTACCAGTTAGATGAGAGTTTCTACTGGCTTGAACTCATGTCTGGGTCGTCTTCTCTAGTGGATATCCTAGAACAAAACAATCTTATATGAATCAGAATTTCTATAGATTCTGGAGATTAAAAAAATGAAGAAAAAATGAATACATTCATTGATACATCTAATGAATGAAATTATGAAACACGAACAAGTTGGAGAGCTTGAATTATCTTTTATAACCTTAGAAATGATTGGACAAGGATTTGATGGTAAGCCATGTTCCTCTAGAAAGGTCAATTACCTCTCTGGCCTTTTTGCAAAACTGTTGGTAATAGATTCTGTTCAGAGGGTCATCTATTTAAACTATTCCTGAGATATGTCTGTAGTTATATTAGAAAGTTTTATTGAGACTTCAGGGTACCTCTATGATGAATTGATGAGGTATATTTAAATGAATATGCAATCATAATATAATTCCTTTGCTGATAAGAGTTCAGGAGCACAACATTCCCTGTAAGGTGATTTTGAGTTGGCATAAATCCAATTTTCTGTAAGCTACCTTAGCACATAGAGCACAGGCTGTTAGATTGCCCTTTATGAACAAAAGTCAGCCTGTCTGTGGCATATTTCTCTAGTCATTCTTTCATGTCTATAAACCTGATTAAAATAACATACAGGGTAGCAGGATGTGATGGGAGAGATTATCTTTTGTATCAATAATATGTAATATATAAGTGTGCATCCTTTTCATAGATTCAGGAAAATGAATTAGAAACCAGAGAATTTGTGCATTCTCACATGAAATTTCACTCTAGAGCAAAGATCGAACTCCATAGTCAGTTTTTTATTATTATTAATTTGATTGTGATGAGGACTAAATACAATGGTATCTGCATATCGCATAAGAACAATGCTAATTACCTATAACACATATCTATTATATTTTTATGAATGGATGTCTCTCACCTATGTAATACAAAAGGACATACAGCTGGCTGAATTGCTGGCATCTGAAGACTACAACATATCACAACTCTTCTTGGAGGCTACTGATAATCAACTCAGAATAACCAAGCTCCAGGTCATTTTTTTGGCCCTCTGTTTTTTTTACAGCTACCATGGGACACCTAGGTGTGATACTGAATCTCATTAATGCACCATTCCCTCAAGGAATTTTAACAGGAGACCTGCCTTTTTTTTCCCTCAATCATTAAAACAAAGGTGAATCTGCTTTCAAATTCTGTCTTGAATGCCCTTCAGTCACCTTTCACTCTATCATATATCCTGGCAACTTTCACATATTTATTATTCTATGCTGTAAATCTTAGTTACGGCCCTCGGCAGCAATCTGTTATTGTGCTATACTATTCTATCAGAATGAATAAGGATAGAGGGATAAAGCGGCTTCTGAATAGAACTCCAAACTATTCACTTGTGTCTACATAAAATTATGTTTAAAATAGACTGAGATTGATTCTACCCAACACAGTCTAAAGTTATTAAATATCAAGTAAATATTGTTACTCTCACTACTCCTACACATCCCACAGATTACCATGTTAGGTATTTATTAAAGATGAAATTTTCATCATTTCTCTTGATCAAAATATAGTGTGTAACATAATTTTCATAATGCCCATAGAATCCAGGAACATAGAGAATTGTGATGACTTTTTCTTTAATTGGGATCATTATATGCTAGGTACATTTACTAACTCTGATTTTAAAAAAGAAAAAGAAGAAAAGAAAAGATAAGAAAACTACTCCAGAACCCATGCTGTTATTAGTATAGCAGAAAACACAATTAGGTTTGTGAAATAAACACTATTTCTGCCCATAAATACTACAGATATTTTATCTACATGAGTATAAATTTCTACACAAACAAATACTGCTCATGATCAAAATTTATGGCTTTAGTTTGTTTCCTAATTTTATCCAACTCAGTTAACAAACTTAAAGCATTTTCCAAGTTTGCCTAAATGTGGGATACAAATGGAGTTGATGGTAGAAAATTTAAGATCACCATTCCAATCATATGTACATTGAGTTTCAGGTGATCCTGAATGGTAAGTACAATTGTCCAAAACTCTCATATCACACAGTATTTTTTAAATGTAATGATGAGTTCACCAAATGGAACAAAAAGAGATTCTGAGACTATTTTATAGGTTCATATTTTCTGATAGAACAATGTTATTCACCAGAAATTAGTGATGGGGCTTATGACTCTTAGAGTCCATTGTCAACTTTAACATTTATCACACCTTGGGAACTGTTTCTGAGATTGCCTTTGAGAGATTACCTTGTTAGTTGATGTGAGAAAATCCATCTTTATTGTGGGCTGTATTATTCCCCAGTAGGAGTTCTTGCACTGCATTAATTGGGAAGAGCTAGTTGAGTACTGGCATGCATTCATTTATTGCTCCCTGCTTTTTCTTTGTGAATTTGATGTGTCTGCCTGTTTCAAGGTCCTTGACTCCTCTGTCACACTAATACTGTACTGTGCATGGTGAGTAAAAGTAAAGACTCCATCCATTAAGTTGTCTTGGTCAGGTATTTTATTATCTCAATGGGAAAATAAACTTAAATACAACTTGTTATGAAGAAGGTGGTCTATGGGTATGATAACCTCTGCAACTCTTAAGCTTTTGGAAAAAATGCTTTGTGGGACTGTTTGGAACTGTGTTCTAGAAAACAGTTGAATGCCACAAATAGAGTTTTATAGAATATTCTCATAGTTATGGAAAGACAAGAATGATGAGGGGAATGTGTGCTGTAGCAGAGTCATTAGCTAGTGATATTTTATAGGGGAATAAGTACTCTACCAGAAAATGGTCTGGGTGACATTCATGTGATATTTTTGACAACAGTCAGACTTCATTCTGTTCATGTCCTAAAAACCTGGTGGTATCTGAAGCACACACAAAAAAATTCTTGTGCTTCTGGACTTTGGATCTGTTTCAGTGTTGCTCCATGTTATTCTTTTTTGGAAATATGTAATTTAATGTTTTGGATTTTAGTGTTTTTTTGTTTTGTTTTGTTTTTGCTTTTTTGCTTTTGGTATATTTAGTTTTTATGACATTTGATATATGGAGACATGTTGAAATAATTTGGAGAAAAAAATATTTAAGAGAGCAGAGCTCTTGGACTGATACTAAAGAGCTAAGCACTTCTGAAAAGAAACTTCTTGTTCTATATCAGTTCTGCAGGTATTCTGTCTTCAGAGAAGTCCACTGTTCATTAAAGGTAGAAGATATTGTTTGGTGGGGTACCCTGATTTTGAAATCCTATACCTTGGGTCAGCACACAGAAGATAAATCAGCCATTTTCCAAAGAGAGCAGACTAATTTTAAAATATATGCTGACCTATGCAGTGTTGTCTCATGGCATTGATTTAGAGTGTCATGTATTCTAGGCCCTAATTTTAGAAACATTTTTAGCCATTTTATGCATATATATATATATATATATATATATATATATATATATATATATGCAATGTTAAAAATCCCTTCAGAGAAGTTCTGAGAGACTAATGTATGAAGCTGTGGAGATGAAGTCTCAACTAGAGTAGAGAGCATAGGATATTGATGATAACATGATCTTAGGACATGGCTTTTATCCATTGGGATTGATCTAAACTAGTATAGAAAGCAGAACAGGAACTGAAAGACAAATTAACCCTTTATGATTTCTGTTGGATACATTATAGGTCAAAGATGAATAATTGATGTCTACTTAGACCCTACATAGGGTAAAGAACTAAGCCACAACAGAGGAATCTCAAATGGCCAAGAAGCACCTAAAGAACTGTTCAACTGTAGGGAGCAGGTGTTCCAAGCCCCGAGTTCCCTGTTTGCCAAGAACCTGAGCCTGCTGAGCCTGTGCAGTTGATCCTGTGCTGCCTATCTGATGAGTAACTGGCCTCCCTGGCTGAACTCTGTTTGGATCCAGGAGAGGCAGGAGGGATTAGGTCAGAGGACTGATGAAAACAGGATGTGCCCCAGGGGGGAGGGAGAACATGGTTTTGAAGGAGCTCAGAGGACTGAGGGAGGAGAATGCTGTGGGAAAAAGTTGTTTAAGAATGGAATCAATCTACCTCCAGACTCAGTTTTATCATTGAATAGCAAGTTATTAGGGGTCTCTTATATTGGGGAAGATGATAGTGTAGCGGTAGGTCTGGTAATCTAGGTACACAGCATGTATTCATATTTATTGAGTTGTGGGGGTTCAGTTGGAGAGTTCAGTTGGAGAAAGCTGTTGGAAAAAGAAGCTGCTTTAAAACCTGCCTTGGCATGTGTGACGTTTTTTCCCATCTCTGCAGGTCAGAGTTCAGGGTTTGCATCACTCAACATCCTTAGTCATCAGGAAAATGCAAATCAAAGCAACCATAAGATTCCAAGTCACATCAATCAGAATGGTTAAGATCAAAACTCAGGTGACAGCAGATGCTGGCAAGGATGTGGAGAAAGAGGAACACATCTTCATTGTTGGTGGGATTGCAAGTTAGTACAACCACTCTGGAAATCAATCTGAATGTTTCTCAGAAAATTGGAAAGAGATCTCCCTGAAGACCCAGCAATACCACTCTTAGGAATATACCCAAAAAATGCCCCACCATGCCACAGGGGCACATCTTCCACTATGTTAATAGCAGCCTTACTTATAATAGTCAGAAGCTAGAAAGAACCCAGATGTCCTTCAACAGAGGAATGGATACAGAAATGTGGTACATTTACCCAATGGACTACTACTCAGCTATTAAAAACAATGAATTAATGAAATTCTTAGGCAAATGGATGGAACTAGAAAGTATCATCCTGAGGGAGGTAACCCAATTACAAAGGAACACACATGGTAGGTATGTAATCATTGATAAGTAGATATTATCCTAAAAGCTTGGAATACCCAAGATACCCTTCTCAGGCCACATGAAGCTCAAGAAGAAGGAAGACCAAAGTGTGGACGTTTCAATCATTTTTAGAAGGGAGAAAAATACTCACAGGAGCAAATATGGAGACAAAGTTTGGAACAGAGACTGAAGGAAGGGCCATCCAGAGATTTTACCACCTGGGGATCCATTCCATATTCAGACACCAAATCCAGACACTATTATGGATGCCAAGAAGTGCTTGCAGACAGGAGTCTGATATAGCTGTCTCCTGAGGGACTATTTCAGAGCCTGGCAAATACACAGGCAGATGCTCACAGCCAACCATTGGATTGAACATGTGGTCTCCAATGGGGGAGTTATAGAAAGTACTGAAGGAGTTGAAGGAATGTGCAACCCATAGAAGGAGCAACAAAACCAATTAACAAGATCCACCAGAGCTCCCAGGAACTAAACCACCAACCAAAGAGTGCACATGGCAAGTCCCATGGCTCCTGCTGCATATGTAGCAGAGGATGACCTTGTAGAATATCAGTGGGAGGAAAGGACGTCGTTGGCCCAAGGAAGTCTCAATTTCCCAGTGGAGTGGAATGCCAAGGTGGAGAGGCAGTAGTGGGTGAGCGGGTGGGTACGCACCCTAATAGAAGCAGGGGGAAGGAAGATGGGATAGAGTGGGTTTCTAGAAGGGAAACCAGGAAAGGGGATAGCATTTGAAATGCAAATAAATAAAATATCCAATAAAAATGGAAAAATAAAAAAAAGAATATATATTCTTCTTAACTACATATACAAAAATCATTGTAGGATGTAGCATGCTAAGAAGAAATATAGAAAAATATCATGCAACTGAAGATGGGGTTAAGATGGGATAGAACGAAAGGAAGAGTAGAGAGAGCCATCTTGTATCCCGAGTCCCTCAGAGATTAATCTGCACAGGAGAGCCTGCGGACTGCAGAAGGAACAGAGCTTTTGGGACAGGCCCCATTTCGGGGCATTATCTTCAGCCAGGAAGCAGATCTGAGCTCCAGATACCTGCACTCCTTCCCTGCCAGAGGAGAGGTGGCTGCCAGGGAAGGCACTAACCTCTGGAGCATGTGAGAGAGACATCCTGTATCCCTACTCAGCTATTTAAAACCATCAATTTATGAAATTCTTAGGCAAATGGATGTATCTGAAGGATTTCATCCTGAGTGAGATAACCCAATCACAAAAGAACTCACTTGATATGCCCTCACTGATAAGTGGATATTAGACCAGAAACTTAGAATACTCAAGATACAATTTGCAAAACACAAGAAAATCAAGGAGAAGGAAGACCAAAGCATGGATACTTCATTCCTCCTTAGAATAGGGAACAAAATACCCATGGAAGGAGTTACAGAGACAAAGTTTGAGCTGAGATGAAAGGATGGACCATACAGAAACTGCCCCATCCCATAATCAGACACCAAACACTCTCACTATGGCATATACCAGCATGATTTTGCAGAAAGGACTCTGATATAGCTGTCTCTTATGAGGCTAGGCCAGTGTCTTGCAAATACAGAAGTAGATGCTCACAGTCATCTATTGGATGGAACACAGGGCTCCCAATGGAGTAACTAGAGAAAGTTCCCAAGGAGCTGAAGGGGTCTGCAAACCTATAGATGGAACAACAATATGAACTATCCAGTAACCCCAGAGCTCGCATCTCTAGCTGCATATGTAGTAGAAGATTGACTAGTCAGCCATCATTGATAAGAGAGATCCCTAGGTCTTCTAAACTTTATATGCCCCAGTACAGGAGAACACCAGCGCCAAGAAGTGAGAGTGGCTGGGTAGGGGCGGGGGGACGGTTTAGGGGACTTTGGGGATAGCATTTGAAATATAAATGAAGAAAATATCTAATAAAAAATTGAAAAAAGACAATGGGATAGAACACTGAGTTTAAGGTCAGCAAACCATAAGAAAAATGTTTAATCACAAAGAGCATTAATGAAGATCTGAATACATTGTATTGTATCTGTTAACATTTAAAAGCATAAGGTTTTCTCTATATTGTTGGAAAAGTAAAGACTTCTCTTTTTGTCTTTGCTTCCTTTTTTATATTTGCCATTTGCTTCCACCACAACAGAAAGTATATGTGGCTGAGTGTACATTTTATTGCCTGGTGGATTCTGGAAATAATTTCTCAGCTGCAAGGATAACTAAAGCACATAGCCAATTTCAATTTAAAACCGTATGCTACTTTTTTTTAAAAAAATATGCATTTTTCCTTTTGTTTTAATTTTGAGGCTGGGTCTCATATATCTCAGGCTGGGCTTGCACTTGGTATGAAGCTTTAAGAAGACTTGAACTTTTAGTCATCAAGATTCTAATTTGCTAGTGCTGGGATCTCCGGCATGTGCCACTCTACCCAGTATAATGAGAAGCAAGATATAGAATACTGGTTTTCCACAAGGTTTACACAAACTGAACTCATTCTAGACTTCTGTAGATATATTATTTTGCCTATTTATTAAATTATTAATAGAGCACATTCCAGATATAAGTTACATGCATATACAAATATTCATGGCTCATGTACAGTGTATGAGAGAATTGAAGGTTATTCTTACTTAAGATGAAACTTTACTGTTAAGACAACAGACAGTGAGTGCCTCAGTGTTATTACTCCTGTTTTATATACTTGCTGTCTGAAATTCAAGTAAGCCATTCTCATTGTAGTCGGTTACTTCTACATGTTAAGATATCATTTTAGGTTTCATATGAGGTAGGTAAAACATGGAAAAATTCATCTCATGCAAGAGGTTAATTTTCTAGCACAGCTAAGCAGCAATTGCTAGTGTGCTGACTCTGTTGGGGATAGCCCTGGGGCTACTTGTATTTGATATTAATTCTGTTCTCCTGTAGGGGTTGTGAACAAAGAATGAGTCAGTACTCAGGTTATTTCCTGTAAAACTTCTTCCCATCTTAATTTATAAATCAAGGCTAAAGCCGGTGATTGGGTGGAGAAAGAGGGGAAGGTACAGCTCAAGGTTTGGGGAGAGAAATGGAGAGAAAGAGAGGATGATGGAGGAGGAGGAGGTGGTGGTGGAAGGAAAGCAGAGCATAATAAGCACATGACATGAAGAAGCCACAAGTTATTAGGGGTCTCTTATATTGAGGAAGATGATAGTGTAGCGGTAGGTCTGCTAATCTAGGTGCACAGCATGTATTCATATTTATTGAGTTGTGTTTTCATTGCCGTGGAATACTTGGGTTAGAGATTTACTGCAAAATGACCCACAACACAATCCAGTACTCCTAAGAATCTCCTTTTGTATTTATTCCTTAGAAAATCTCCTAAGGTTGTTTCTAACCAGACACTCACTTTCATTTAGTTCATGAACATCTCTAAATAGGCCTCCTTTCATATTTGTTGTATGGAATACTTTCGCTGTTAAGTACAAATGATTTTATTGAATTTTTATAAAGATACTGCCACCATTTCTTTTCATTAATTCAACTTTTACATTCAAAGAGAAGTTTCTATTGCATTGTTTCATAAACTTAATACTCATGGGCAATATTGTTTTATTTTTCCATAATTTTAAAGTGATATGAAAGCATTATTGTCTAATAGCATTTTCTTGTACTATTCATAAGAGAAATGCTTATTTTTCAGTTCTTTTAATTTTTTTCAAAGTTTGAATAGGATGAAATATCTATCTCATTTATTTCAATCATGTTTTCATAAGGCATGTTGTTTTTTCTTGCTATCATTTTCCTACAGTCTTTGTTTAATGAGAATAGGGATTTTGATCATAAATCTCACTTGCTTTTCAGACTATCATGTGTAGCATATTTTGTAAATGTATGTGTCGGGGCAACTATGTACATACTTTGTTGTAAGTATGCTGGTCAATGACTGACACTAGTTGTCTTCCTCTATTCCTTCTTATATTAATTTGTGAAAAGATTTCTTTCTGAACATGGAGTTTCTTATTTCAGCAAGGTTGGATGGCTAGTAAGCCATGGGGACAGGCCTGTTTCTAGCCCCCATTTTCTCACACCCTCCAATCATTGGGGTTATCAAAAGTACACTGCATGATCAAGCTAGGGTTCTGACCTTAGGTTATCATGCTTATACTCCAAGTCCTTTACACTTGAAACTATCTCTCCAGCCCCACAGTATTTTATTTTAAAGAATAAATTTTCATATACCCTGTATCAACCACCATTCCTGTAATACTCCCTCTTCTGAATTTGTTGTGTCTCAAAGATTATTGAACTTGAATGTTCACAGTTTCTTGTACAGACAGCCATTTACCTCAGTTTTCAATATGTCAGTTTGTTCCATTAGCATGCAATTCTCTTTAGAGACATGACAAGGAAGACACACTTTACAGTTCTGGTAGAATGCATATAGACAGTGAAAGAGGCCAAAGCCACATCCTTCCCCAGCTCTTAAATTACTTGGCCCTTCCCATCAGATGGCTGAAGTTCTATGCTCTTCTTGCATTTCTATCATTTGCACTGTCATGAAGACCCAAAGATTTCTTCATATGACTCAGTTTTCAGTCCTTCCATTTTTATTGATATTTTATTTATTTACATTTTAAATGTTATCCTCCTTTTCAGTTTCCCCTCTGGAGACCCCCTATACCATCCCCATTCCCCTTCTTCCATAAAGGTACTCCCCCACACACCCACCCACTCTCACCTCACCACCCTGGCATTACGCTACACTGGGGCATCGTGCCTTCACAAGACCAAGGGCCTCTCCTCCCATTGATGCCAGGCAAGGGCATTCTTTGCTACAAGTGCTAGAGACATAGTTTCCTCCATGTGTACTCTTTGGTCGGTAGTTTAGTCCCTGGGAGCTCTGGATGATTTGGTTGGTTGATATTGTTGTTCTTCCTCTATTGGTGAATTCTTATATAAGTATAACATGTATATTAATGACAATTATCCCATTGCCCTTTCCACTCTTCTTTCTCCTGTTCTTCCTATTCATTTTCACAGTCTGTATTCTACTACCATGCCTATTAAATTAATATAATTTTATAAATCAATATAATATCTAGGATAAACAAATGGAAGATAATGTGATATTTCCTGCATCTTATATGCTTTGCTTAATATGACATTCTTCTCTTGTTCACATGTTCCTGAAAACAGCATAATTTTCTTAATTCTGGCTGAACAAAACTCTACCGAAAATATACTGTATATTTTACTTATCCATTAGTCTATCCGCAGATAGTTAACAAGATTCTGTGACTTTGTTGTAATACACACAGAAATACAAGTACATTTGTGGTAGTGATTTAGAATCCTTTGTATATAAGTCTATACTGATCAGTTAGATTATGCAGTAGCACTACTTATGTATACTTGAGGAACCTATACTGATTTCTCTAGTGATTATGCTAACATACATTTCTACAAACCTTTATAAAGATGATCTTTTTCCAATATCATTTTTTATATTTGCTATTCTTTTATTTTATCTTAGAATATCAATTCTGACTGGGGCAAGGCAGAATGTCCATGGAGTAATTATATGTATTTGCATGATGACTAAGTTTGGTGCACAGAATTTCAGATTTTACAACATGATCTTTAGGTCATATGGAGTTAAGTTTTGAATTGGCAAGAGATATTGAATTGGCAAGAGATATAGATCTGGTTTCAGTTCTTTGTGTGTAAATATATAGCTTCCACACAATCATGCACTTTTTTGACTTTCAAATACTTTGGAGACCCATAATTGTCCACCCTTTAATATGTATATTCATCTTGACATAAATTCCATAAAAATTTTCTGATTTATATTTTATCATTGAAACACACATGCACATTTTCTATAAAATTACAGATATGTCAGTGAAACTAATTAAGAACTCTAGAATCATATCATGTTATCTTGAATCCTCCTTAGAAGCTTACTTGAGATTGATTCTGGAGAAAAACCCTGGAAAGTAAATACGATTTTTCAGATTTTCCTTTTGGCTTAAATTTTATCTTTCTTTTGAGAAGGAAAAGTAAGAAGAGGAGAAAAGCTGAAACAGACTGCATTCATTATTTCAGAGTTGGTATTAGGGCTATTAAGCATTGTCTTGGATTCTCATAGCTTTCCAATCTGAGAATTCACTTTGACCTATATATGGACCAAAACGAACAGCAATGCCTGATGTCAACATACTACTTATTTAATATCCATCAAAGTTTAGCATTGGTTCATTATCAAACTCCATACTATATTTTTAACATATTGATATGTTCTTTTTTATTACAGGATCCTATTATGTATTCCTAGTTACTCATGACACTCTGTAGTCAAAGACACTCATACAAATTTAATCTTCTTGCATTAGACTTCCAGGTAACCAAATATATAAATAGAAATCAAATTTTAAGCTCTACAAATTTTGTGCTACATTACATTTTGATCCCATCTTTTACTGTTATTGTTTTTTGTTAATTTATTATACTTTGAGTTTTGTTCTTACCTCATACATGACTCTCTTGCCATCAATTCTAAATTGTACTTAACATGATTTGCTGTTTTTCTGTCTGCAGTTTTATAGGTTAAAAGCATTTCTTTTACATCCTAGTCAAGTAAGCAGACTGAGCAGATGCAAGTTCAAAAGCTGGACATGTTCAAAACAGATTATGTGAAAAGGTATCATTTTCCTGGAGTAAATCAGCAGTGCACAGTGAGCTATGAAAACCTTTGTCTACTTCAGCACATTCAAAGTAAAATTTTGTCTAAATGCTATAGTTTGGAGTTTAACAACAACAGCAATAGCTAGCAAAATAGAAAAGTATAGTGGACACTGCCATCTTGTAATTCTGAACAACTGTTTGCATTTATATTTAGGATGGCTCCCTTTCTAAAGATTCTCAGAACCTTCATATGTTAAAATCATAATATGATGAAATCAGGATGAGGGACCTTTTAGATCTGAGATATTGAGGTGTAGTTTCCTCAGAGACAATCTGTTCTTTCATTTCTTTCAGTGGGACACAGCAAGGAGAACATCTTGTAAGCTAGGATGTATATGTCATAGAATGCAGGGCTGTGAGCACCAGGGGAATAAAGGGGAGTGGGAGAAAACCTACGTCTGTCTAGAATTCTGGTGCTCTGTGCGGGCAGAAACAGAAGGACTGCCGAATGCTTTCAAAGTAGCCCCAGTGAGTGTCCAAGGACTCCAGCTCTGCAGATGGTGGACAAGGGGCAGTCCTAGGCACCAAGTCCCCAGCTTTGGGCATCCCATACACAGATGGACACTTAGGAAAAGCAGAGGACAGAATGAGGGCCCCGGGGGCCAAAGGGAGGAGAGGGCAAAGGGAGAGGGTGCTTGATGGTTCCCATGTGGTCACGAGTCCTTGGTCAGGTCTGTGGCTGGAGCACAGGAAGGCCTTCTGGTGGGCAGGAGGTTAGATGAGTCTCTTTAGGGGAAAGCCTATCCCATCTTTCAAGCACAGTGGGCCTTGAGGAGCAGAGACAGTCTATGGTTTTAGAGCTTTATTATAGAAAATCAGGGAGAAGGAGAAAATGTAGAAAGAAGGAGAGGCCGGCCATGGCCACATGGAGAGAGGGGAGAATGGAGAGAGAGAAGGGCTAGAGAGGAGAATAAGAGAAGGTGAGAGCTTAAAGAGATCAAGGAGGGGCCAAGCAGCTCCTTTAATTGTGGGCTGGACTATCAGGTAACTGTGGGGAGGAGCATACCTGGCTATAGTCAGGTAACTGTGGGGGTGGAGTCTAGCCAGAATGTCAGAAGCTTGGGACACTGTCTACATTACTTAAAGTCACAGAATTATAGAGCTGGGGGCTCTGTGGTGTCAGGCACCTGCCTATGGGAACTTGGCTCACTTTTCTGTCCCTTGTAGCAGCACACCTAAAAGTTCTAGTGTCGGGCGCACCACCTCACCAGCAAAAACGACGCCCTACAACAAGATTCTTCTGCAGGAAAGCGTTTATTGTACAGCTTTCTTAAAGTGATGGAGAGGACCCCGAAGGAGGAAAAGGTGCTGCTTATATAAACTTAGGGAGCTCGTGTCAGTACCTGATTAGCTTCAGCTTTGGTTCTCAATTTGCATGCCCCGAGAGTAGGCTGTGACATAGTTAGTACATGCTCACTGGTACCTTTCAGGTGGTAAACAGCCTCACCTTGCTGACTCATACACAAGAAGTCAGTGCCATCTTTTAGGTGTGGCACAGTTCGGCTACCTTCATTCTAGAATAACAAGAAACAAACACAGTCAAAAGGATTAGAGAGCAGGAAATAGTCAGAATCAGGGAATCAATCAATTTGAAACAAAAAAATACAAAATTAAAATAAATAAAACAAACAAACAAACAAACAAACAAAACCCACCAGCAATCTTGTTTTGAATAGGGAGAAATGAGTAACAATATTCATCATAGAAAGCATAAGTTATCTATTATATCAAATATCTTTCCACAGCATCAATATCTTTATATAACAATAAGTTAATAACAGATACATAGAAACTGAAAGCACTTATTATTTTTGCTCTACTAGGTCATATTGTATGGTATGGTAAGGTATCGTACGGTATTTATTTATTTATTTATTTGTTTGTTTATTTATTTATGTTTTATCTATTTACACTCTAAATGTTTCACTCCAAATGTTTCCTTCCTTCCCTGTCTACCCTACAAGAGTTGTTCACTCTATCCCACCTCCTTTGATTTCCCACCCAGCAACCCCCATCTCAATCCACCTGCATCCTAATTCTCTAGAGATGTAGTAATCTTAAAGGCATAATATTTCAATTTTTAAAAGGACAACTTTCAGAATCGTGATCTATCATCAGTTATTACTATGTGGTGCACTCCCACTGATTGTTTTCTCTCAGTAGGAATGATAGTTTGAAACATTATATCAAAATAGCAGCTGAGTTCTGCATACCCTTTATTATTACCAGCTTATAAAATTATAAGCCAAACAGAGCTTGCTGTAGATTGCTGTTATGTATAAAAATTCAAAAAGTACTAAATCAAACAGGGGTCCAGGAAAAAAAAATCATATAGAAAACAAAACCCCTAACTGCCTGGGCTTACAAAAAGCGCCTGAATTCTTATATGTGAACTAGAGCTGTCAATTGACACACACTGTTGTTTTAAGCAAAGCTTTTAGAAATTCATTGCTTGAACAGATCTAGCAAAACTATTGTCCTGGCTAGAGTTGCTTTTCCTATTTCCTTGTCTTATGAAATTTCATAGCATAAATTTTAAATTACTCTGGAAATAGCTACAGGGTATACTATTTACATCATAAACAATGTAGTGGCAGGACTCAAATATTTGTGTCAATCTGCACTACTATACAAATATTATTTTCAGTATGATGCAGTGGGTATAAGAAGATATTTTGAGCATATAGAAGAAAAAATATAACTTCTACATAAATGCACTATTTGTTTGGAGATTTCATTACTCTTTCATCAAACCATGTAATTCAGATTTGCTTTTAGTATTGCTTTTTTTTAAAAAATTGCATAAAATATCAGAAATCTAAGGATGCATTGTTTCCTGTTCATTTGTACTTTTACTACCACACACCTGATCATTAGCCTTTAACGTTTTTCAAGTAAATATATTAATGAAAATATTTGATCTTATGTTTTCTTAGCAAATGTCTATTATTTGTAGCATATCATCCTGCAATCATAAGCTAAAGTACTTAAAACTTGATGAAAATGTCCTTTCTGCCTCTTAGATTGATTAAGAATTCAGACTGAACCATTTCTGCTATTGGAGACCTACTAGATTTCAGATGCAACCTGATTTCTATCTATCTATGTATCTGTCTGTCTGTCAGTCTGTCTATCTATCTATCTATCTATCCATCATCTATCTATCTATCATCTATCTATCTATCTATCTATCATCTATCTATCTATCTATCATCTATCTATCTATCTGTCTATCTATCATTTATCTATATTATATAATGTATTATATATATGCATATATAAAGATAAATTACATTATATTGTAATGTATAGACAGATTAGGTAGATGGAGATACATTCCTTCCATAAAACACTAACACTGTGTACCAATTTATGTTATCCTTTGTCGATCATAAATACTAATTATAATTACCACAATGTTAGCTGACAAAATTTTCATCAACTGAAATTGTCTCAAATCCTGGAAGTAGTTAATTCGAATTTTTATTGTGCTTTACATCAACAGCAATCTACAACCTTAAACTTTAGAAAGTTATGTGAGACATTGGGCTATGCACAGACAGACTGGTCTTAAGTCGAGCTGAGATGCTGAACCCTGAGCCGAGTGGTCATAATTTACCTATGTAGGCCAGTAGGCATTCCTTCATGCACCTGGAACTCTGGCTCCTGCCTAAGTTACCGCCCCCTACAGCCCCCACAAGAGAAGTATGGCTAGAAGTCATGTAGGCAATGTCCCAAGCTACTGATCTTCAGGCTAAACTTCTCCCCAGTTACCTAGCAACAGTAAAGACCATAAAAAGGGCTTTTCAGCCCCTTCTCACTCTCCCACTCCTCTCACTTCTTTGTTCTCTTACCTCTCACTTCTCTCATTCCTCTCTCCTCTTTGTTTTCTCCTTCCATGTCTGCCTGTCCAGAGTATAGGTGGGTCCTTCTTCCCCATCTCTACACCAGGCCTCTTTTTAGTTCCCACAGGTGGTAGTACAGCGATGGTTAGTAGAGCCATTCATTCAAGACAGAACCAGCTTAAGAACACAGCACACAGAGACATACATCTGATCTCCAAGTTTCTCAAGACACTGTGAGCAATCTAGTTCAAAACTAGGCTCTCTCTCTCTCTCTGTCTCTCTGTCTCTCTCTGTCTCTCTCTGTCTCTCTCTGTCTCTCTCTGTCTCTGTCTCTGTCTCTGTCTCTCTCTCTCTCTCTCTCTCTCTCTCTCTCTCTCTTCACAGTGTTCCTGGCCAGCTTCCTCCATGCTCCCCATTTCTCTCACAGGTTTCAGCTGCAAGTAGCTGGTTTTTCAGCTCTGCATCCCCTCCCCCTTCCTCTAGGCTTTGATCTGTGTGTATGGACCAACCAGACATTGCCTGCTAAGGCAGTAATTGCTCTAAGCTCTATTTTCCTCTGCCAGCTGGGGGCCAGTGTGAGGTCTCCTGAAGTTGTTTGCAGGCCAGAGGGCTGGCTATGTTGGCAGGCCACCTTGGAGGCAGACAGCCTCTTTAGCTAAACAGCCTTTCACTTAACCCTTTACTTTACCTTCTGCTTTCCTAGAAAAAAACAAACGGGGAAGAAGACTGCAGGGTACAATGGACACCTCCCCCCTTTGTGCTCCCCCCACAGGAATACCTGAATCATGCTTTTCAACCCAAGATTTTCTTGCTTCTTTATTTAAGTGCTTTTTTTCTCTCTAGTACTCATGATATATGTCCAGAAAATTCTCTCAACTTGTTTAAAATTTCCTTTAAGGTTCAAAAATCATCCAATCCTTAATTAATAACCTGTTTTCTTTTACAGATGAACTGTTGATTGCCTACCTCAGTTACACAATTAACATGATATTTTCTTTCTCAGCCATCCCCAATGGACTGTGATGTGCTCCTAAGAAAAGCATTGCAGGCATAACTTTTGCTATCTACCCTGTGCAGACATCCTCTGGTGGTGTTCTGTTCCTCTTTTACGATTACTCTACAGGTCTATCTCCACACAGGGTCTGCTACCACAGACCCATCAGAGACAGCACCATCTTCTGAGACCTACAGACAAAAGCTGCCTTTCTCCAAAAACCTCATCTCACTGAAGACTCCCAAGACAAGTGCTGAACCACAGAAGACAGACATGGGACCTCCCAGCTACAGATAGACTCTTTTGCCAAAGCCAAATGGCTTCTGAACTTTGGGAAAGTTACATGATAGGAAAACATAATGTCTATCTAGATTAATCATTTGCTTTTCAAAACTGATGTTATTACCCTCAAATTATACTACACGTGGATCAATTAATTGATTGTACGGTTTCTTTCCTTCTCAACTCTTTTTTAAAATTGATTTATTATTATTTTCTTTATTTTCATTTCAAATGCTATCCTGAAAGTTCCCTATACCCCACCTCTGCCCCTGCTCCCCTACCCACCCACTCCCACTACTTGCCCCTGGCCTTCCCCTGTGCTGGGTCATATAAAGTTTACAACACCAAGGGGCCTCTCTTCTCAATGATGGCCAATTAGGCCATCTTCTGCTACATATGCAGCTAGAGACACAAGCTCAGGGGGTACTGATTAGTTCATATTGTTGTTCCACCTACAGGGTTGCAGCCCCCTTCAGCTTCTTGGGTACTTTCTCTAGCTCCTCCATTGGGGACCTTGTGTTCCATCCAATAGCTGGCTGTGAGCGTCCACTTCGGTGTTTGCCAGGCACTGCCATAGCCTCACAAGAGGCCGCAATATCAGGGTCCCTTCAGCAGAATCTTGCTGGCATGTGCATTAGTATCTGGGTTTGGTGGCTGATCATGAGATGGATTTCCCGATGGGATAGTCTCTGGATAGTCCATCCTTTCATCTTAGCTCTAAATTTTGTCTCTGTACCTATATCCTTTCATGAGTATTTTGTTCCTTATTCTAAGGAGGAA
>NC_034594.1:10664309-10666828 GCF_900095145.1 Mus pahari | reverse complement strand
CTCACTCCCACTTCTTGGCCCTGGCGATCCTCTGTATGGGGCATATAAAGTTTGCAACACTAAGGGGCCTCTCTTTCCGACAATGGCTGACTAGGTCATCTTCTGCTATATATGCAGCTAGAGACATGAGCTCTGGGGGTACTGATTAGTTCATATTGTTGTTCCACCTATAGGGTTGCAGACCCCTTCAGTTCCTTGGGTAGTTTCTCTATCTCCTCCATTGGGGTCTCTGTGTTCTATTCTATATGACTGTGGGCATCCACTTCTATATTTGCCAGGCACTGGAGTAGACTCACAAGCGAGAGCTATATCAGTGTCCTTCCAGCAAGTTCTTGCTGACATATGCAAAAGTGTCTGCATTTGGTGACTGATTACGGGATGGACCCCAGGGTGGGGCAGTCTCTGGGTTGTCCATCAATTCATCTTAGCTCCAAAATTTGTCTCTGCAACTTTTTTCATGAGTATTTTATTCCCTATTTTGGGGAGGAATCAAGTATCCAAGTGTTGATCTTCCTTCTTGATTTTCTTGTGTTTTAGAGATTGTATCTTGGGTATTCTACGTTTCTGGGCTAATATCCACTTATCAGTCAGTTCTTTTCAAGTGAGTTCTTTTGTGATTGGGTTAACTCACTCAGGATGATATCCTCCAGATACATCCATTTGCCTAAGAATTTCATAAATTCAGTGTTTTTAATAGCTGAGTAGTATTCCATTGTGTAAATGTACCACATTTTCTGTATCCATTCCTCTGTTGAGGGACATCTAGTTTCTTTCCAGATTCCAGCTATTATAAATGGGGCAGCTATGAACATAGTGGAGCATGCATCCTTATTACCAGTTGGAACACCTTCTGGGTATATACCTAGAAGAAGTATTGCTGTATCTGCCAGTGGTACTATGTCCAATTTTCTGAGGAAAAGCCAGACTGATTGATTTCCAGAAAGGTTGTACAAGCTTGCAATTCCACCAGCAAAGGAGGAGTGTTCCTCTTTCTCCACATCCTCGCCAGCATCTGCTGTCCCCTGAACTTTTGTTCTTAGCCATTCTGACTGGTGTGAAATGAAATCTCAGGGTTGTTTTGACTTGCATTTCCTAGATGATTAAGGATGTTGAACATTTTTTTCAAGTGCTTCTCAGTCCTTCGGTACTCCTCAGTTGAGAATTCTTTGTTAAGTTCTGTACCCCAGTTTTTAAATGGGGTTATGTGAATTTTTGGAGTTCAGCTTCTTTAGCTCTTTGTATATATTGGATATTAGTCCTCTACCAGATTTAGTATTGGAAAAAGATTCTTTCCCAATCTGTTGGTGGCCTTTTTGTCTTATTGACAGTATCTTTTGCCCTACAGAACTTTGCAATTTTGAGGTCCCATTTATCGATTCTTGATCTTACAGCACAGGCCATTGCTGTTCTGTTAAGTAATTTTTCCCCTGTGCCCATTTCTTCGAGGTTTTTCCCTACATTCTCCTCTATGTATTTCTAGTGTCTCTGGTTTTATGTGGAGTTCTTTGATCCACTTAGACTTGAGCTTTGTACAATGAGATAAGAATGGATCAACTCTCATTCTTCTGCATACTAACTGCCAGTTGTGCTAGCAACAATTGTGGAAAATGCTGTCTTTTTTTCACTGGATGGTTTTAGCTCCTTTGTCAAAGATCAAGTAACCATAGGTGTGTGGGTTCACTTCTGGGTCTTCAATTCTGTTCCATTGATCTACTTGTCTGTCACTGTTCCAGTACCATGCAGTTTTTATCACAATTTCTCTGAAGTACAGCTTGAGGTCAGGAATGGTGATTCCCCCAGAGTTTCTTTTATTGTTGAGAATAGATTTAGTTATCCTAGGTTTTTTATTATTCCAGATGAATTTGCAAATTGCCCTTCCTAACTCAGTGAAGAACTGAGTTGGAATTTTGATGGAGATTGCATTGAATCTGTAGATTGCTTTTTGGCAGGATAGCCATTTTTACTATATTAATTCTACCAATCCATGAGCATGGGAGATCTTTCTACCTTTTGAGATCTTCTTCAATTTCTTTCTTCAGAGACTTGAAGTTTTTGTCATACAGATCTTTCACCTCCTTCGTTAGAGTCACACCAAGGCATTTTATATTTTTTGTGACTATTGTGATGGGTGTTGTTTCCTTATTTTCTTTCTCATCCTGTATATCCTTTGTGTAGAGAAAGGCTAATGATTTGTTTCAGTTAATTTTATATCCAGTTACTGCACTGAAGCTGTTTATCATGTTTAGGAGTTCCCTAGTGGAATTTTTAGGGTCACTTATATATTATCATATTGTCTGCAAATAGTGATATTTTGACTTCTTCCTTTCCAATTTGGATCCCCTTGATCTTCTTTTGTTGTCGCATTGCTCTGGCTAAGTCTTCAAATACAATATTGAATAGGTAGGGAGAAAGTGGGCAGCCTTGTCTATTCTCTGATTTTAGTGTGATTGCCTCCAGCGTCTCTCCATTTACTTTCATGTTGGCTACTGGTGTGCTGTACATTGCTTTTATTATGTTTA
>NC_034594.1:10660709-10662539 GCF_900095145.1 Mus pahari | reverse complement strand
TTTACTAAAGTTTCTTTAATGAATTTGGAGCATAGATATTTAGAATTAAAAGTTCATCTTGGTAGATTTTACCTTTGATGAGTATGAAGTGCCCTCCTTGTCTTTTTTGATAAATTTGGGTTGGAAATCAATTTTATTTGATACTACAATGGCTACTCCAGCTTGTTTCTTTGGATCATTTGCTTGGAAAATTGTTTTCCAGCCTTTTACTCTGAGTCGTGTCTGTCTTTGTCCCTGAGGTGGGTTTCCTGTAAGCAGCAAAATCACTGAAGAAGATGCCTATACAATAAAATTATATATTTTCTTAATAAACAGATATATTAATCTATTCCAGCTTTGAACATAGTATAACTATTAAAGAAGAACAAAATTATTGCATTTGGCAAACAAAAAGAATCCATGAATTCTGGCTATAATAGAATTTTAGTTGTTAAATCACTGAGTACTAAACCAATATATAGTATATGCATATGTTACTGCTAGAATATCTCCAGGTCAAAGTAAATGCTTATTTATTTATTTATTTATTTAAAACTCCAGATTTCATTCTCCTCCCAGTGCACCTTCTGACTGTTCCACATCCCATACCTCCTCCCAACCTCCCTGTCTCCTTGAGGATGTTCCCACTACCTACCACCCCATCTCTCACTTGATGCCCTGACTTTCTGCTGGAGGTAGGTTCTACAAGTTCTCTCTCCCCACTGTATGGTATCTCATCTAAGGTCTCTCCTTTCAATCCCTGAGAATCGCTCACCTCCCAGGTCTTTAGTACATTCTAGAGGGTACCCCAACCTCCTAACTCCAAAGCTTGCCTGTTTACATTCTTTCTGTTGCCCCTCAAGGCTTCATTCCTTTTCCTCTGCCCAATACCACATCATGGTCCCCTCTTCCTTGCCTCCCAGGTCCCTGCCTTGCTCCCCACTTGTGATTGGTTTCTTCTCACACCAGAGGAGAAGGCACCTTCAGAGTTTTGAAATACAAATTTAGAAGATATGAATGTGTCTTCCATGTGACAAACATGAAAAAAATAATCAATAGCCAGATGAGGGTCCAGAAGCATTGATAGGTATCTGAGAGCTGGCAAGGTTGCTAAGAATAGTGATGCTCGGGTGCACTACTGGGGAGAGGGCAGCCTGCAGAAGCAACACAGCTGTTGGAACAGACTCTGTTTCTGGCTCCAGACATCCAGCACCTTTCCCACCAGAGGAGAGCTGGTAAGAGAGCCATCTTTGCTCCAGTGAGTGGCCAGGGAGAGGGAGGCCTGCAGAAGTGACACAGCTGCTGGGACAGACTCCTTATATGGCTCCAGGCATCCAGGACCTTTCCCGCCCAAGGAGGGGTGTCTGCCCAGGAGCAGTCTCAGGACCTGAACCAGTAGGAGGGCCAACTTTGCTCCAGTGTACTGCCAGAGAGATGGTGGCCTGCAGAAGCTATACAGCTTCTGGG
The DNA here is from genome assembly GCF_900095145.1 of Mus pahari. NCBI lineage: Eukaryota > Metazoa > Chordata > Mammalia > Rodentia > Muridae > Mus > Mus pahari. The sequence goes on along the minus strand of NC_034594.1, from coordinate 10,661,093 downwards.
AAAGATCCCATTTCTGGCTCCAGTCATCTGGCACCTTTCCCACCCGAGGAGGGGTGTCCGGCCAGGAGGATTCTCAAGGCCTGAGCTGGCAGGAGAACCATCTTTGCTCCAGTTCGCTTAGGCTCCAGTCTGTGCTGGCGAGAGTGTGGACCACAGAAGCTACACATCTTCAGGACAGACAGAAGCAACCTAACTTCTGGGATAGACCCTGTTTGGGGCTCCAGAAATTTGGGCACCTTCCTTGTCAGAGGAAAGGTGGCCATCTGTGAGGGCTCTGTCTGCCAGAGCAGGTGAGAGAGTCATATTGTGTTCAGGGTCCCTCAGTGGCTAGTCTGTGCAGGTGAGTGAATAAACTGAAGAGGCAACACATCTTCTGGGACAGGC
>NC_034594.1:10607292-10613083 GCF_900095145.1 Mus pahari | reverse complement strand
CCCCCTTCTCTCTTCTCTACTCTTCTACCCACTTTACCGCTCCCCATCCCTGCTTAATAAACCTCTCACGTGGAATCACCTTGGCGTGGTCTGCTGTTTGGTTTATCCGCTCAAATCATATATATTAATATTGCTTAATAATGCTAATTCATAAAAAAGGGATTAAGTTTAGGTCTCACAGTCAATCTTTAGGATGTAGTTTGGTGACATGCAACACAATATCAAGATTCCTCTTGATATCTCCACATGTCAGACAAGAGTAGCACAAAGAGTCAGAGGAGATAACCTCCTCCTGTTGGACATTCTGCTGCAAGGTATGGTCCCTGCAGCTCACACCTGTGCAGCCTGCTTAACTTTCAGATAGAGGTTACCACAGCTTAACCCAAGATTTAGTTTAGCAGAAATGAGAAGAAATCACTTGTGGAGCCGATGTGGTATTTGCCTAGAAATGGACTCATAGGAGGTCAGAGAATATTGAGACAATCTGAGGTCTGTAGATTGTCAAGAAAAAACATGTAATCCACGTAAACAGTGAGATAGAGAAGATGTGTCTGAGGGACATGGAGTTCCCAATAGTGTGCTGAGAATGAAAAACTATGGGTAGATGGACTACTTGGTGGTGAGGTAGCAAATGAAGGCCAGAATTTTAATCTTAATGACAACCACAGTGATGGACATCTGACATCGTAACTTTTCCCAAACACTGCCACTATCTGGTGTCTGTATTTCAAATTCCCAAGCCTGTAGCGATAGTTTTCATTCAAAGTACCACAGTGTTTTTTTAACAGTATATCAGATATTTTGTGTGCTTGGTTTATAATCTGGGATTTTGTGGAACCTCCATGGAGGTTGAGTTTAGTTAGAGGAACTGTGTCACTGGAGGATACAGAACTTTTAATGCAGTGTCACCAGCCACTTACCTACCAAGCACTATAGGAAAACATTTCTATTGCCAGAATATGCAATGCTGGGTGATAACAGGCATCATTACTCTTACCAGCTATGAATCATACAATATATGAGACAAAAATACCGGGGACATTGCACATCACAGTACTCTTGACACTATTGTTCTTAGGGTACCACAATGCTCTCTGATTGGATCTGAGACTTTCTCCACCAAAGAGAGTCCATACCTGGTATTGTAAACTGGGTCAGAAGTTCACTGGAGTATAGATGTAGTCCAAAGATGGAAACTGAATATGATTTTAGGCTAAATTGACTCAGTAGGTTTCCTTTTAAATATGTTTTTCATATTTATAAACAAAATTCTCTGGCACATATAGAGTGTCATGGCTGTAAACGGTGCTAAGTGAGAAAAGAGAGAGCTGGCTATTCATCCCCAAACAAGTCTTTACAGCACGGATCAGGAAACATTACAGTACATATGTTTGAAAGAATATAGAAATTGGTGAACAGGAGAAGGACTGTGAAATGTCATCTTCTGAGCAAGGTGTTGTTATTCTAATCACAGAATCACAGTATTGGCAAGTGCCTGCCCCAGGTATACATGAGAATGGGCAATCAATGGCTAGAAATGAATGACAGAGCAATTCTGTAGGCCCAAACTTTCACTGTTGAACTAACTGCTATTGACAGATTTAGGGACAGCAAACCTCAGGAACTTTTGATTGCATCCACAAGGTCTCAGCTAAGCTCAAGGGGACACTTATAATTTAACATTTAATCACATTGCCCTGGTTAAGCTAAATAGGTCACAAGGCAAAAACAAAAGTCATGAATGTGGGAAAGGGGCTAGGAGAAATAAGGAAGGGTTCACAGGGACAATAAAGACATAAAAAAGGTTGATGGAGGGGATAATCATAGTATGTTATGTGTACATGTGATATTGTCAAAAAGAATTCAGAAAATGGAGAGTTTTCCCATGATTATGGATTGGCAGAATTAACATAGTAAAAATTGCTATGCCACCAAAAGCAATCTACAGATTCAACAAAATCCCCATCCAAATCCCAACACAATTCTTCAAAGACATGGAAAGAGGAATTCTTAATTTTATAAGGAAAAACAAAAAAATCCAGGATAGCAAAAACAATTCTTCTTTTTATTTTTTGTTTTCCAACTTTTATTAGGTATTTACTTCATTTGCATTTCAAATGATATCCCCAAAGTCCCCTATACCCCCTTCCCCACTCCCCTACCCACTCATTGCCACTTCTTGTCCCTGGTGTTCCCCTGTACTGGGTCATATAAAGTTTGCAAGACCAAGGGGCCTCTCTTCCCAATGATGACTGACTAGGTTATCTTCTGCTACATATGCAGCTAAAGACATGAACTCTGGGGGTACTGGTTAGTTCATGTTGTTGTTCCACCCCTTCAGCACCCTAGGTGCTTTCTCTGGCTCCTCTTTTGGGGGCCCTGTGTTCCACCTGATAGCTGACTATGAGCATCTACCTCTGTGTTTGCCAGGCATTGGCATAGCCTCACAAGAGACAGCTATATCAGGGTCCTTTCAGAAATGTCTTGCTGGCATATGCAATAGTGTCTGCGTTTGGTGGTTGGTTATGGGATGGACCAAAATAACTCACATGATATGCACTCACTGAGAAGTGGGTATTAGCCCAGCAACTTAGAATACGCAAGATACAATTTGTAGAACACATGAAACTCAAGAATGAAGACCAAAATGTGGACACTTCACCCCTTCTTAGAATTGGGAAGAAAACACCCATGGAAGGAGTTACAGGGGCAAACTTTGGAGCTGAGACAAAAGGATGGACCATCCAGAAACTGTCCCACCCAGGGGTCCATCCCATAACCAGCAAAAACAATTCTTAAAAATAAAAGAACTTCTGGGGGAATCACTATCCCTGATCTCAAGCTGTACTACAGAGCAATAGTGATAAAAACTACATGATATTAGTACAGAGTCAGTTAGGCTGACCAATGGAAGACTATTGAAGACACGTAAATTAAACCCCATACTTGTGGACACTTGATCTTTGACAACACCAAAAATATACAATGGAAAAAAGTAAACATCTTCAGTAAATGATGCTGGTCTAATTGGTTGTCTGTATATAGAAGAATGAAAATACACCCATATTTGTCACTCTGCACAAAGCTCAAGTGCAAGTGGATCAAGGACCTCAACATAAAACCAGATACACTAAATCTAATAGAAGAGAAAGTTGGAAAGAGCCTTGAACTCATTGGCACAGGGGGAAATTTCCTAAACATAACTCCCATGACTCACTTTCTAAGATCAAGAATTGATACATGGGACCTCGTGAAACTGGAAAGCTTCTGTAAGGCAAAGGACATATTCAATAAGACAAATCAGAAATCTCCAGATTGGGAAAAAATCTTCACTTACCCCACATCCTATAGAAGGCTAATATCCAAAATATATTAAGAACGCAGGAAGCTAACGACCAAGAAACCACACATCCCAATCAAAAAAATGGGGTATAGGATTGAGAATTCACAACAGAGGAATCTCAAATGTCTGAGAACCACTTAAAGAGATGTTTAAAGTCCTTAGTGATCAGGGAGATGCAAATCAAAATGACCTTGAGATTCTACCTTACCCCAATCAGAATGGCTAAGATCAAAACCTTCATCAGACCCGAAAGAACATGCATGGTAGGTACTCACTAATAAGTGGATATTATCCAAAAACAGTACAGAATACCCAGGATACAATCCACAGAGCTATGGGAGGTTAACAAGTCAAAAGGTCCAAGTATTTGGTGGGGGTACAGAACTGAAACAACTTCAGGAGGAAACAAACAACTTCAGGAGGTAGGAAGGGGGGGGCTCTAGAATGCACTAGAGACCTGGAAGGAGAGATACTGTCAGGACTCAGAGGGAAAGACCTTAGATGAAATACCCTACAGTGGGGAGAGGGAACTTGTAGAATTTACCTCCAGTAGAAAAACAGGGTGACAAGTGGAGGGATGGGGTTGCCATCCAGCAGTCAAAAACTCTGACTAAGAATTTTTCCTGTCTGAAAGAACTGCAGGGTCAAAAGTGGAGAAGAGCCTGAGTGCAGTGACAGGCTCAAATTGGGATCCAGCTCAATGGGAGGCCCCAATGCCTGTCACGATAGCTAGTACTACAGTGTGTTTACAAGCAGGAACCTATCATGACTGTCCTCCAAAAGACCCAACAAGCAGCTAAAAGAATAAAAAGCAGATATTTACACCAAACCAATGGACAGAAGCTAGTGACCCCTGTAGGTGAATTAGGGAAAACCTGGTAGAAGCTGATGAGGAGGGCAACAATATAGGAAGACCAGTAGTTTCAACGAACTTAGACCCCCAAGATCTCTCAGACACTGGACCACCAACCAGACAGCACACACCAGCTGATATAGTGCCCCCAACACATACAGAGCAGAGGACTGCCAGGTCTGGCTTCACTCAGACATGTACCTAACCCTCAAGTGATTAGAGGCCCCAGGGTATTTAGATGTTGGGTGGGGTGGGTGGTGCGTGGTAGAGACTTCCTTGTGGAGACAGGGTTAGGGAGGAAGTATGGGATGTGGAACAGTCAGAGGATAGTCCAGGAAGGGGAAAGATGGATTGTAAAAATGTTTTAAAAATTAAAGAATAAACAAAAGAGAAAGGCAAATTTAACATAAATATCTTTGACAAGCAAGCGTATATACATATACATATATATAATTAGGTTTATATTGTGTATTTCAAGAAAAAAACAGATAGCAATAAATTATATTGAAGAAATTTCAAGGTGTACTACTTAAAGATATTTTTACTATACTTTATTTCTTCTTAGAATGGGGAACAAAATACCCAAGGAAGGAGTTACAGAGACAAAGTTCAGAGCAGAGTCAAAAGGAATGACCATCCAGAGACTGCCCCACTTAGGGATCCATCCCATAAACAACCACCAAACCCAGACATTAGGCAGTTGCCAACAAGAGACTGCTGTCAGGAGCCTGATATAGCTGTCTCCTGTGAGGCTCTGGCAGTGCCTGGCAAATACAGAAGTGGATGCTCATAGTCATCCATTGGACAGAGCACCAGGTCCCAAATGAAGGAGTCAGAGAGCCAGAGAGCTGAAGGGGACTGAAGCCACATAGGAGGAACATCAATAAGAACTAACAAGTACCCCCAGAGCTCTTTGGAACTATACCACGGATCAAAGAAAACACATGGTGGAACTTGTGGCTCTACCTATATATGCAGCAGAGGATGGTATAGTTGGTCAACAATGGGAGGAGCGGCCATTGGTCCTGTGAAGGTTCTATGCCCCAGTATAGGGGAATGCCAGGACCAGGAATGAGAGTGGGTGGGTTTGGGAGCAGGGAGGTGGAGAGGGGATTTTCAGAGGGAAAACTAGGAAAGGTTTGAAATGTAAATAAATAAAATATGTAATAAAAAAAAAAAGAGCGGCATCTCATGTCAAATGGACTTTCACTTAAATACCAAAGAATACACATCCTGCTCAAGAGCTCATGAAAAGAGAAAGAAAAAAAGAGATATTTTTACTAACAAAAAGTTTTAAATCCTCTTTACTTTTATTAGTCTCAACTATGGTAGAATGTGAAATAAAATTATTTAATTAATTTCTTTTAAAAAAGCAACATGCTGAAATTTTTTTCTTTTTTTATTAGATATTTTCTTTATTTACATTTCAAGTACTATCCCAAAAGTTCCCTATACCCTCCCTCCCGCCCTGCTCCCCAACCCACCCACCCTGGCATTCCCCTGTACTGGAGCATATAAAGTTTGCAAGACCAAGGGGCCTCTCTTCCCAATGATGGCTGACTAGGCCATCTTCTGCTACATATGCAGCTAGAGAC
>NC_034594.1:10574065-10607281 GCF_900095145.1 Mus pahari | reverse complement strand
AGAGAGAGAGAGAGAGAGAGAGAGAGAGAGAGAGAGAGAGAGAGAGAGAGAGAGAGGAGGATATAGGAGACAGACAGAGAGACAGACACAGGATCAGAGACAGATAGGACAGTGAGAGACAGAAGACAGTGACAAAGAGAGAAAGAAAGAACCAGAGTTGGAGACAGAGAGGTTTATATTCCTTGCTGTTAAAAACGTTCATATTTTTTATTTCCTGCATTGCTCATGATTCCTGAGTTTTGTTTAAATATGTCTGTATTCGATGTCATTTACCTTAAAGGACTTATGCAGATGGCTAGCGATCCCTGTCTGTCTGTTCCTAATTAAATCTAAGGTACTATATATGGGATAGGAAGGTGTTAAGTTGTGTGTTATGATGACAGTGAGTCAAGAGAGTGCCAACTGTTTCTGTGGAGTTAATATTGTCTTCTGCAGGGAGGAAGGCCTGACCCTGCCATGAAAGTGTGAGTTTGAAGGCCTGGGATCTGGGCCCAGTATATAAAAATAAAGATATGGAGCTTTGCCACCCAGTGAGTAGCTCTTCACTACTCAGTGTGCTAGCTTTCTCTGCTCACAATTTAGAATCTGTGTGGCACACAGACTGTAGCATTCTGCATGTAGACCATGTGGTACAGTTTGCAAATCTTTATGGTTCAATATGTAGCCCTTCATAATTCCATGTATATGTCTTCATCACCCAGATTCCACCATGGCATCATATGAAAATAGTTATTTGTAGGGAATAATTTAGCATTTGATGAATTTCCTTTTATTTTTAATATGGGAAGAAGCTAAAACTTACAAATGTTTACAAAACATAATGTATTCTTTGTCATCACATTGACTTTTTACTCCCGAGGATGAATATTTTGTTTTGTTTTGTTTTTTATTTATTCTTATTGGAAAAATTTTAGACTAAACTAAAGACTAAACTAGACTAAAGATAATCTTATTATTTTTGTTTAAAGAGTTTATGCAAATGCAAAATCAAGAGGATAATGCATAGTAACTCAAAATAATATAATGCGACCTATAATATATTTCAAAATTAACAATGTTGAAGTATAACATTACTGTATATAATGTTTAAGTGATAATCAGTGTTAACTGTGAAGTACAAACTTAGTATTCAGCCACAGAGCATGAAGAAAAGGAAGAGGTAACAGTTCAATTTCAGGAAAAGTATAACAAAGAGGATAAATATATGTATGTTATGACATCTTCCAAGCTACTAGGCATCCTGGAATGAAAATGAATAGTGGTTAGAGGGAGTTTATTATAAATATTCAGATGTATAGAATTAAGATAGACTAGGATCCATTCTTCACTGTGAAAGTCATCCACCTTTCCTTTCACTAAGAGAAAAAGCAGATAAAAGCCACAAGAATACCATATCCTTTCATTCTCATCTTCTAATTACAATATAAGGTTTAACTGACAAAAGTGTTAGCTTTCAGGAGAAAATTACTGAGACCTTCATAAGGAGAGGAGGAGGAGAGATGAGCATTGTGTGCAGAAATGTGTCCTTTCTTTTGTTTAGCTTTACCTCTTTCTAAAACTAGAAGAAAAATAATGGTAGGAAGAAAAAAGAGCTTATCTAATGAATGTAAAGGTATTGTGAAGATTATGGTTTTAGATAACCCTTGCAATTTTGTCATCAATAATTATATCCATTTTCTCATACACTGAACACATGAGTTTTTAACTTTACCTTTTTATGGTGTTTTCCTCTTCTTTTAAGTAAACAGAAATACAGGCAGAATTCCTTGCTTCATAGCTTCCCCCAATCGCTTTTCATCACACTTCATTGTTTTTCAAAGTGTGCAAAAGAAATATAACAGATGTGGTCATTTCTAGTCTAAGACCTTAAAAATATACTCAAATGCCAAAAATCCCATAAAACCTTTCAAATGTCACTTAGAAAGCAAATAACCTCTGCTGATTGGCTTTTAAGTAGGCAACTAAGTGTTGAAAGGCATATATATGCATTTAGTATACATTCACTAAAGTATAACATTTACCATTTCTGTCTACTTTATTCATAAAGATCATCAAGATACATATACTGTTATATTTTAACAATCCAATTTGCAGGAAAAAGATACAATTTTAAGAGTAAACTTTGTGACAAAATTGGAGTCTATTTTAAAAAGCAATAAAACTCTACTTTAGCTAAATCAATTACTTGGTTATGAAAATATAATCAAAGATAAAATGTAAGGAATATAATTTGCAATATTGCATTGGTAAAGGATCTACTGTTAATAGTGTGTAGCCATTTTATCTTAATTTGAGTTAAAACCATCCCTAAATTTGAAAAAAAAATATGTAAAGATAATCTAACAAAACATTTTGAAGAATTAATTCATATCTCCTTACATAGTTTTTAGAGTGTTATTTAAATAAGAATGTACTAATATCCTTTTACTGATAGGAACCGTCACTGGATTTGTTATACAATGCATAATATCAAGCCTTACGTTTTAATGTCTTTTTCTAAACACTCTCTATGCACTGTAATTTTCATAGCACAACATACAGAGGAAAGCCCATGATTTTTCTCTTCTGTTCTTATTGTGGACACCAGTCCTGGCAATTCATTTTTTTATTTAAGTAAACAAGTTTGGTTTGTTCTCTTAAAGAACATATCCACTGTTTTCTTCTTTCTTTGTTTCTTTCCTTTTCTCCTTCTCTTTTTGTTTCTAATGCAATTTTAATTATTATTAATTAAATTACTTATTTACTTGACATCCCAATAGCAGCTTCCCATCTCTCCTCTCCTTCTAGTCCCTCCCTCCCATCCAACCCCTCTTTGACTCCTCCTTTCCTTCTCTCAGAATAGGGGATTTCTCCCGGGTATCAACCAGCTTTTGGATATCAAGTTGCAGTAAGACTAGGCCTATCTTGTCTTATTGAGACCACACTAGGTACCCCAGTTAGAGGAAAAGGATCCAAGGCAGGCAATAGAGTCAGAGGCAGTCCTGCTCCTGCTGTTCGGGGTCTCAGATGAAGACCCTGCTGTAAAACTGTTAAATATATGCAGAGGGTCAAGGTTCCTCCCCACCTCCCCATGCATGCTCTCTGTTTATCTGTTCCGTTTCTGTAGGGATTTTGGTTGTTTTCGTTTTTGTTTTTTTGTGTTACTGACTCTTCTGTCTCCTATAATCATTCCTCTCCCCCTTCCAAAGGATTCCCCAAGCTCTACCCAATGTTCCACCATCATCAGTGCTGAGGGAAACCTCTCAGAGGGCAATCATGCTAGGCTTCTCTCTTCAGAATGTCATTAATAGTATCTGGGATGGGCTTCTCATGAAATATGTCTCAATCTGGGCCAGTCATTGGTTGGTCATCTTCTCATGCTATATCATTTACATCTGCACATCTTATAGGCAGAACAAACTGTGAGTGGAAGGTCTTGTGGCTGGCTTTGTGTCCTAATCCCTCCATTGGAAGTCTTTCCTGGATATAGGAGATAGATTTTTCAGGTTCCATATCATCCCCCAGTGTTAGGAGTCTTAGTCTTAGGGTCACTCTCACAGATTCCTTAGAGTTCTCACTGTCCTAGGTTTCACACCTCATTCTAGTCCTCTCTCCCTATGTTGCTCCCCAATCTGATCCTCATCCATCTCCACTCCCTCCCTCACCCAGTCCCCAATATCCATCTTTCCTGATGTCTAATTTATTCCCCCTTCTCAGTTAGATTCAAACTTCCCTTTTGGCGCCCTCTTGTTATTTTGTTTTTCTGGATCTGTGGATTGTAGTATGGTTAACCTGTATATTACAGCTATTATCCACTTATCAGTGAGGTATATACCATATTTCTCTTTCTGGTCTAGGTTACTTCACTCATGATAATATTTTCTAATTCCTACTATTGGCCTGCAATTTTCATTATGTCATTATTTTTAATAGCTGAGTAGTATTCTATTGTTAAAATAAACCATACTACTCTTTGATTAATGGACATCTGGGTTGTTTCCAGTTTCTGGATATTATCCATAAAGCTGGTATAAACATAGCTAAGCAATTTTGTTTTTGTGGTATGTTAGAGCATCTTTTGGGTACATACCCAGTTGTGGTATATCTGGGTTTTCAGGTAGAAGTATCCCAGAATTTCTGAGAAACCATCATATTAATCACCCAAGTGTTTGTACAACTTTTCATGTCTATCTACCAGCAGCGGGGGAGTGTTTACCTTTCTCTACATCCTCATCTGCATGAGTTTACTTCTTTATAAAAAGCTAAATTGCCAACATCACTAAAGTTATGTTACTGTGAAAAATGTCTCTGTCAACCTTACAGTTGAGATGGTAATTAAGAAACAAGATGGAGTGATAGTTCAGTGGTTTAGAACACTTGGTGCTCTTGCAGAGGCCCCAGGTTTGGTTCCCAGAGCCCACATTTTGTCTCAAAACTGTATGTAATTCTAGTTCCACTGCATCTAATGCACTTTTCTGGCTTTTGCTGACATCAGGCATTCATATGGAGTATACATGATTATGAAAACCAAATAAAAACCAAATATTCATACATATAAAATAAATCTAAAAAGTTAAAAAGATGATAAGGATGGAGATCATATGTACCATGGATACAGCAGATAAGGCAAGTGACTAACAACTTGTGACTATGACACTAGACACAGTTGCACCATGCATATGTTAATACACTATTCTGAGCTTTATGGGATATTACAAGATATAAATTTATAAATTATTTATCTCTGACATGTTAATTTATACCTTTGTTATTGCTGTCAACTTCTGGTAACTACAAATGTCAAAACTCGAGTACACAGAAAAATAAGAGTTTTAGAATCATAAAATATAGCTATAACTTTGTGTACCCTTAATACTTACAAAATTATAAATAATATGCAATTTTAAAAAGAAGAGTTAAGTTTTAAATTAATAAAATGTTCTAGTATAATGTGATTAATTGCATTACTGACTAAAACTACCTCTAAGGATGACAATAAATTCATCATTGTGTGTGTGTGTGGGGGGGGTTTCATCACATTCTCCCTACTTGTGTTCTACTATGTTTATATAATTCAATTGTCTCACATTTTTGTGTCTTTAAGTTGCTGTTAGTCTGGAGTGTAGGTGCATGCTTCTGGCCCTAGCTACTGAGGACACTGTGGCGAGCAGGTCACTTAGAATTTCCGGCCGGCCTGGGAAACATGGCAAGACTTCTTTCAAAGCATAATTTAATTTAGCACAACACAGCTGTTAATCTTCCTTTTTCTGCTTTCAGATAGAAGTCACTTTTCTCTGATTCCTAACATGAATATTAAGCCTGTGCAAGTTATTTTCCATAATGAGTAGCATCATTAAGATAGTAACAGGGCTGGTGAGATGGCTCAGTGAGTAAGAGCACCTGACTGCTCTTCTGAAGGTCCGGAGTTCAAATCCCAGCAACCACATGGTGGCTCATAACCATCCGTAACAAGATCTGACACTCTCTTCTGGAGTGTCTGAAGACAGCTACAGTGTACTTACATATAATAAATAAATAAATAAATCTTTAAAAAAAAAAAAGTAACAACAATTACATTTAAATCACAATGCTGCCTACAAAATTGAATGACCAGTACCTCCAAATATTCAGAATACTCAAAAGTCTGTCATTATGCTGAGTCTATTTACAGTTTAAAACTACTAAGTAAAAATAATTTAATTAATATTCTTTACTATTACCTAAATGAATTCACATTAATGCTTAGCATTGTTTACTCTACAGGAGAAAACTGCCTTATTATGCTATGAAGACAACAAGAAAATATTCAAAGAAAATTGGTTCCCTCTGGAAAATAGTCAAACAAATGACAGGAGCCAGGATTGTGGGCTGGAATGTGGGGGAACCTCTAGATAGTCCCAGGGACTGTGGATATAAGAGGAACCCAGGACTCAATGGGAATATTAGTTGAAATGCCCAACAATGGGGAGATGCAATCATAAGAGATCACTTCCAGTAGATAGACATGACCCACAGTTGAGGCATAGGCCCATCCATCCATTTTCAAAATGTATGACCCAGAATTGTTCCTGTCTAAAAGAAATAGAGGGACAAAATTGGAGCAGAAACTGAAGTAAAGGCTATCCAAGGAGTGGCCTAACTTGGAATCTATCCCATGGGCAGTCTCTAAAGCCTGACACTACTACTGATGCCATCTTTTGCTTGCAGACAGGAGCCTAGTACGGCTATCCTCTGAGAGGGTCCATCAGCAACTAACTGAGAATGATGCAGATGCTTACAGTCAACCATTGGATTGAGCTCAGGGACCCCTATGAAAGAGTTACAGGAAGGACTGAAGTGTTGAAGGACTTGCAACCCCATAGGAAGAAAAATGGGATCAACTAACTCATACCCCTTAGAGTTCCCAGAGACTAAGCCACCAACCAAAGACATGGACTCCTCTGTAGCCCCTAGCACATATGTAGCAGAGGCTGTGTCTTGCCTCAGTGGGAGAGGATGGGCATAATACTCTAGAAACATGATGACACAGAGAAGGGGATGCTGGCAGGGGCGAGGTAGGAATGAGTGGGTGGATGGAGGAACACCCTCACAGAAGCAAAGAGGAGGGGTATGCGGTGAAGAACTTATGGAGGAAGAACCAGGAAGGGGGCAACATTTGGAATGCAAATAAATAAAATAATTTAATTAAAAAACAAACAAATGACAGGAGCCTTTTAATAATTTGAACAAAGACTTCAATTACACTCAGAATTTACTACTTGTTTTGTCTAAATAATGTATTCAAATTGTTTTCAAATTAAACATTCGAGGTAATAATATGTCCTCATGAACTGATAATTGTGACCTATGCAAGGTTGATAACAATGATATCAAGGGTTGCTGGTAACAGAGCATGGACATTGTTGAAAGACTTGAATGTCATTAGCAGCCAAAAAGGCAACCATCTATATATTTGATGATTTTGTGTAAATTGGCAAAAGGTTGTAAGTTATCTGTTGAAGATGCGCCTTGTTCTATACCAAATTTGATAATAAATAGTTTACAATTGATATCAACAATTATACATACTTCAAAGTCTATTCAATTGAAGTTCAGAAGTGAATATTTCAGTCAACAACAGTATTCAAAAATGCAATTTATATCATTTTCTTTCTTTCAATTTTAAAGATATATTTTATATTTTTAATTATCTTTATATCTATGAGCTCATATATGGAAATTGACATCCTAGTACAGGTGTCCTCAGCTTCCCAAAATCTTGGGGAATGGAATTGCCTGTGGTGGTTGTGAGCTGTCTGATGTGGGTGCTGAGAATCAAAGATAGGTCCCCCACAAAAACAGTATGTACTCTTAACAGATAAGCCATTCCTCCAAACCTTTCATTCTTTGGGGTAAAATATTTGACATAACATCTGTTATTTTGGTGCTGGGGACATGCCTCTGAAGTTAAGAACACTTATTATGCTTATATAGGAACCAGGTATGGCACCAGCAAACCACATAGGGGTAACTCACCAACATTTCAAACTACAAATCTAGGAAATCTAAATATTCTGATTTCTAGATATAATGACACCCACATAACTTAAAGCTGCACAAATTTACAGAATTACAAAAAAATGAATGAGTTCAACTCTTCCTGGGTGAATCCTTATCAGCTTATTAGCATCTGTCAACTTATAATTACAGATACAACAAATGGTATTGCTATATAGGGACAGAAACAAAGAGAAATAAAGAGATCAAGTGGATAAATATGATACAAATATTTTAGTAAGTTCAGAGTTGATCTGTGGGAGTTTTTAGTAGTAGACTTACTTTAGTTAACAGATGATAACATTATTGAAATAATTGAAATAATAATAATAATAATAATAACTTATGAATGGCTAGAAGCTCAAATGACTAAATTCATCATTAAGTAATACCTGTATCCTAGAAAACAGTTCCTTTAATAGATTTGTTTTACATAGTCATAAAAGTTTCAAATTTAGTGAGTTACTATTTTGAGACATATTGATTGCTTGAAATTGTTTTTCAAAATCATGCCCACATTATGCCATAAAATAAATGCTAATAATAGTTAATCTATCACACACAGTAACATCTCACTTGTCTAGCCTTTTGGAAGGAAGATATTATAAATATGTTAGTTTAATGAATTATAAATTTGAAAGTGACTGAAATATTAGTTTATTTTCTATGAATAGTTCTGAGGATCTTTAAGCAGTTTTAACAATAGTGCCTATGTGGAAATGAATGAATGCCCAAATCTTCACATGAATCTTAAACAAGCCACAGACTCTCAAAGGCTCTGAATCTACAAGCGCTGATTGTCTATTCACACTGCCAACAAGCCAGATGGCATTCCAACGTTTAAAAGGGGAGAACACTCTCAATATCCATATAACACCTGCTTGCTCCAGTTATTACATATTGAACAGAGAGACTAAATAAAGGATGCTATTTAGCATGTATAATGTAAAAGTTTTATGATTAAACAAAGAATGTATGTGCATAAAATTGTCTTATTCTTCTACCCAATGTGATTGTCTTAGTATATTTGTATTAAATCTCACTAGAAACATTTGAAATCACATAATTAGGAAACAACCACTCGATTTAAAGTCATTTCTTTAAACAAATATAAGAGAAAACTATATCTGCCTACATAGTATTATGCACTATATATTTAATCACTTAGTCTATAAATTTTATTAGGTTTGAAGTTAAATGTACACAGTTTGCTAAGAATTCTTTAGGACTATCACTTTTTTCCATACACATGTTAATGTGTATATATTAGCATTATAAATACTTTTCATTCCTTCAAACCTGAGACACTTCCTAATACTGTTCAGTGCTCTTTAATGTGAACTCTTTCCACATATGCAGAAACATGAAGGTGGGTTTCTTATAATGTTATGATTGGTGCAAACAATAAATGGGAAGAAAAGGTAATAAAGGGAATGATGTCCAGTTATCCTTGAATTTCTGAGGATCCATATAATCCAAAATTTGAAGTTTTCCTTGCTGGTTCTTTTTCCTAAATTAGGCCTTTTGAGCTACCTTTTTTTTTTTTTTTTTTTTTTGGTTTTTATCGAAACAGGGTTTCTTTATGTAGTCCTGGCTGTCCTGGAACTCACTTTGTAGACCAGGCTGGCCTCGAACTCAGAAATCTGCCTGCCTCCACCTCCTGAGTGCTGGGATTAAAGGCATGTGCTGCCGCTCCCGGCTCTTGAGCTATCATCTTAAGTGATTAAATTGTCTTCTCAGTTACACTGAACATTTGAACCAATATAGTTCTCTTAGCCTAAAAGAAATGTGGCCATTCTTAGTCTTTGTTCTACTCCCAAATTTGCTGAATAGCTAAACATTGTATTTTCCATATGCCCCTCTATGTTCCCTTACAAATTTATAGCCTGTTTTTCATTGATTATTGTTATATATAATATTTACATATATTATATATATGTAACAATAATATATATGTAAATATATATTATTATATATATAATACATATATATTATAATTACATATATAATATATATGTCTAAATATTATATATTATATATTATATATGTGTGTAAATATTGATATCCTTAAACAGATAAATTCTATTGCTCAATCTGGACAACATTGCTCATATCTAACATACATGTGACCCCCCCACCCCTCATTAGGTAAACTACTTTTTGGAATAGAAACAATGATAGAAAACGACAAACCATCAGAAAGCCAAGTTTTGGAGCATAGATCCAGCAGACACATCTTCAACACAACTTCTAAACCTGAAGCTCAGAGACCATTGAAGAAGATGGGATAGAAAAAATTGTAAAATACAGAGTTCAAGGGAATTTTCTGTGAAATTGTACCTCCTATGAATGCCAGAAGCTACATTTGTAAATTTCCACTAACATGACTGTTTAAGAATGAACTGAGCAAGAACAACAGTAGACACACTAAAGTGGCTTAAGTGAAGATAGAAATCTTATGAGGTTTCAACCCTACACAAAGAACTATTATCAACTAAGATGCTTTTTTACTGACACTATAGTGAGCTTAATAAAAACTAAAACACAATAAAGAAATACTGACAGCAGGAGAAAAGTCTGCCTTGAAAGCATGCATCCCATTGTTTGAATTTTTGACTCCATACTTCCTTCAACATTAACGTTTCCACTTCTTTTGCCATCTCTAAAAGATTTACAACCCCCAGTATTTTCTTCACTGTTGCATATATACATATATGTTAAGTATATTTACATATATATGTATATATTGATATATATGGAGAGATATTTATATGTACATTGCTACTTTGTGTATATGTAAATTATAGTACATCTAACCTATTATATTTATACTACATAGATAAATAATTATTAAACTTTAAAATTATAGGTTTCCACATATCTTTTCAAATGTACTTAATGTTAGTCATACCAAACTACATCACGTGCTCTTCCCTCCTATTATCTTACCAGCTATATGCCTCCATTTTTCTTCTTCACACCTTTAGATAATCTTTGTTTACTCTGCTCTTCCCAAGCACTTCCTACTTATAACTAATAAAACCAAAATATATGTATATAGCTCTTATACCTGCTTTGTATATAACAGTCAGAGTATATGACTTTGCCTTTGATGCTGGTAAAATCTTCTAAATAAGTATTTTTATTAAGATTATTAACATCAATTTGTATATATGTAAATAAAACAAATATTTGCTCTTCCTAGAGAACTTGATTAAATTTATAATTTTGTCTCTCTGCCACATTTTATTTCTCATTTATTTCTATTTGCATCTTACCCATACATGTACAGTGCTTAATAGAAATCTCTATCATGAAAATTTACTTTCAGCTTCTGAATTAAACAATTTTAGCTTGAAAAATCTCATCAGTTTTATATTTCTATTAAAACTAAAATATGTGAAAGACTGCTATGGTAAAGATCAAATAAATTTATGCTTTTGTGATTGTGAAATAAGAGGAGTTTCCAGTTATATAAACTGTCTGCTCATAATTTGCCAAGGAGTTAAAGTTGCTACAAGTGTGTAATTTCCTGAGCTTGTGGAGAAACAACAATTCTACTGACAATGGGAAGCAGGGATAATGTTTGCTTTCATAGCTGCCCAGTGTCTTTGGTGAAAAAGTACTATCAACTAGGACTATACCAAATGGCATTACAATTTCATTCTACTAATCAGGTATTCACATTCAGGCATTTTACAAAAAGCTATATAGAATTTTGTAGTGGGTTTGGTGTAATGCTGCTTATATTAATTTGGGTACCGAAAAACTGTGCATGAGAATCTGCATGTCTGCATTTAAAACAGTTATGCCCACTTTCCACATATCTATTCAATATAGTACTCAAAGTGCTATGTAGAGCAATAAGATAGCAAAAGGAGATGAAGGGGATACAAATTGGAAAAGAAGAAGTAAAGTATCACTATTTGCAGATGATATGATAGTATACATAAGTAACCTCAAAAACTCTACCAGAGAACTTCTCTAGCTGATAAACAACTTCAGCAAGGTGGCTCGATATAAAATTAACTCAAATAAATCAGTAGCCTTCCTTTATACAAATGATAAACACACAGAAAAAGAAATTAGAGAAACCAACTTCCTTCACAATAGTGACAAATAATGTAAAATATCTTGGGATAACTCTAACCAAACAAGTGAAAGATCTATACATCAATAACTTCAAGTGCCTCAAGAAAGAAATCAAAGAAGATCTCAGAAAATGGAGAGATCTCCCATACTCATGGATTGGCAGAAATAACAGAGTAAAAATGGCCATACTACCAAAGGCAATCTCCAGATTCAGTGCAATCCCAGTTAAAATCCCAGCACAATTCTTCAAAGACATGGAAAGAACAATTCACAAATTTATATGGAAAGGTTAAAAACAAAACAAAACAAAACAAAGCAAAACAAAACAAAACAAAACCAGAATAGTGAAAACTGTTCTCATGTTTTTGTTTTTTTACCCCTTGGATATTTTCATTATTACATTTCAAATGTTTTCCCCTTTCCAGGTCTCTCCTTCAGAAACACCCTATGTCATCACTCCTCCCCCTGCCTCTATGAAGGTGCTCCCCCACTCCTATACTCCTGCCCTGGTATTCCCCTATATTGGGGCACTGAACATCTTCAGGCCCCAGGGCCTCTCTTTCCACTGATGTCCAACAAGGCCATCTTCTGCCACATATGTGGCCAGTGCCAAATTCCATGTGTATTCATTTGTTGGTGGTCCAGTCCCTGGGAGGTCTGGGAGTCTGGCTACTTGACACCGTTGCTTCCTCAGTGGGGCTGTAAATCCCCTCAGCTCCTTCAGTCCCTTCTCCATCGAGACCACCGAGCTCAGTCCAATGATTGGCTGTGAGCATTCTCCTCTGTTTTTATCAGGTTCTGGTAGAGTCTCTCATGAAACAGCTATATCAGGCTTCTATCAGCAAGCATTTCCCAGCATCCAAAATAATATTCAGGTTTGGTGGCTGTATATGGGATGGATCCTCAGATGGGGCAGCCTCTGGATGGCTTTTCCTTCAGTTTTTGTTCCACATTTTGTCTCCATATTTCTTCCTGTGAGTATTTTGTTCATCTTTCTAGAGAGCACTAAAGCATCCATAGTTTGGTCTTCCTTTGGTCTGTGAATTGAATCTTGTGTATTCCAAACTTTTGGACTAATATCTACATATCAGTGAGCATATACCATGTTTGTTCCTTTGTGACTGAGTCACCTCAATCAGGATGATATTCTCAAGTTCCATCCATTTGCCTGAGAATTTCCTGAAGTCATTGATTTGAATGGCTAAGTAATACTCCATTCTGTAAATGTACCACATTTTCTGTATTCATTCCTCTGTTGGGGGGCATTTGGATTGCTTCCAGCTTTTGCCTATTTTAAATATGGCTGTTATGAACATAGTAGAGCATGTGTCTTCATTACAAGATGGTGCATCTTCTTAAAAAATAAAAGAATGGCTGGTGGAATCATCATCCCTGACCTCAAGGTATACTACAGAGTAAGAGTGATAAAAACTGCATGGTATTGATACAGCGACAGATACTTTGAGGAATGAATTAGAACTGAAGTCTCTATCTTCCACCTGAACTTGGTGGAGGGCACCAAGGGCCCCAGAGGACTCTCCACACCACAGGACCCACTAGCACACACAGGACCTCAGGATCAGGGGTGAGTAGAATGCAACATCAGCTCCAAAGAATCATAGAGAGTCTTGTGTCACCAGGAACAGGTACAAAGGAACCCCACCGGACCAGAGGCTGGGATTCCTTCCAGTCTGGGACAGACCTGCCATCATCCATGTGAACCAGACAGAGGGCACCAAGAGCCCCAGAGGACTCTCCATGCTTCAGGACACTTAGCACATACAGGACCTCATGATCACTGGAGAGCATGTGGGTGACAGAAGCAACAGAGCTTCTTTGACAGGGTCCCTTCAGGACTGCATCCTCAGCCAGGAGGTGGAGTTGAGACCCAGACCCTTGGGTTCCTTCCTTGCTAGAGGAGAGTAGGACAACAGGAAGGACTCTGACTTGAGGACTCAGGAGGTGGATCGGAGCTCCAGACTTCTGGACACCTGCCCTGCAAAAGGAGAGCTTGCCTGAAGAGAGTGCTCTGACCACTGGGACTCAGGTAAGAGTTGGACTCCCGGGAGTGCTGACAGAGGCTAACAGAATCACAGGAGGAACAAGCTCCAACCAGAAACAGCTAGAACATTAACACCAGAGATTAAAAGATGGCTAAAGGCAAACTTAAGAATCTTGCTAACAGAAATCAAGACCATTGGGCATCATCAGAACCCAGTACACCCACCACAGCAAGTCCTGGATACCTCTACACACCCGGAAAGCAAGACTGGGATTTAAAATCATGTCTCATTATGGTGGTAGAAGTTTTTTTTCCAATTTCATTAGGTATTTACAACATTGACATTTTAAATGCTATCCCCAAAGTCCCCTATACCCTCCTCCCCCACACTCACCTACCCACCCACTCCCCCCTTGGCCCTGGCATTCCCCTGTATTGGGACATATAAAGTTAGCAAGACCAAGGGGCCTCTCCTCCCCTGGGTCAGAATGGCTAAGATAAAACATTCAGGTGACAGCAGATGCTGGTGAGGATGTGGAGAAAGAGGAACCCTCCTCCATTGTTGGTAGGACTGCAAGTTTATAAAGCCACTCTGGAAATCAGTCTGGTGGTTCCTCAGAAAATTGGACATAGTACTACCAGAGGATTCAGCAATACCTCTCCTGGGCATATATCCAGAAGATGTTCCAACTCAATACAATTTGTAAAACACATGAAACTCAAGAAGAAGGAAGACCAAAATGTGGAGACTTCGCGCCTTCTTAGAATTGGGAACAAAACTCCCATGTAAGGGGTTACAGAGACGAAGTTTGGAGCTGAGACGAAATGATGGACCATCCAAAAACTGCCCCACCCAGGGGTCCATCCCATAATCAGCCACCAAACACAGAGACTATTGCATACATCAGCAAGATTTTGCTGAAAAGATCCTGATATAGCTGTCTCCTGTGAGGCTATGCCAGTGCCTGGTAAACACAGAAGTGGATGCTCACAGTCAGCTATTGGATGGAACACAGGGTCCCCAATGTAGGAGCTAGAGAAAGTACCCAAGGAGCTGAAAGTGTCTGCAACCCTATAGGTGAAACAGCAATATGAACTAACCAGCACCCCCAGAGCTCGTGTCTCTAACTGCAGCAGAAGTTGGCCTAGTCTGCCTTCATTGGGAAGAGAGGCCCCTTGCTCCTGCAAACTTTATATGCCCCAGTACAGTGGAACGCCAGAAAATATCTTAAAAAGAAGAACCAAAGACTCAGAAATATAGCCACAGACTTAAGGACCCTTGATCTTTGACAAAGAAGCCAAAAATAGACAATGGAGAAAAGAAAGCATCTGCAATAAATTTTGCTGTTCTAACTAGTTTTCTTTATGTAGAAAAATGAAAATAGACTCATATATGTCTCCTTGCACAAAGCTCAAGTCAAAGTGGATCAAGGACATCAACATAAAACCAGATACACTAAATCTAATAGAAGAGAAAATGGGAAAGAGCCTTAAACTCATTGGCACAGGGGGGAGTTTCCTCAACAGAACTCCAATGGCTCACTCTCTAAGATCAAGGATTGATAAATGGGACCTCATGAAACAGGAAAGTTCTGCAAGGCAAAGGATATAGTCAATAAGACAAATCAGCAACCCATAGATTGGGAAAGCAATGTTTACTGGGTTCAGTTAGAAAAGATGCATCTAACCCTCCAGAGACTGGAGGCTCCAGGGAGTTCAGAGGTTTGGTGGGGTGGGGGTGGGGGTGGTAACATCCTACTGGAGACAGGAGGTCTGGGGGGAGATATGGGATGGGAAACAGTCAGAGGGTGGACCTGGAGGGGGAATAAAATCTGGAGTGTAAAACAAAAGATTAAATAATATTTTGAAAAGGAAAGGGAAAAAAAAAACAATATTGTTAAGATCAATCATTGGCTAATAGAATTTTGACGATTCATTCTATAAAGTATAATAATGCAGTGTGTTTTACATAGAGTGATGAAAGTGGGAAATATTGAGTGCCACCTGGTTATGCTTTTGAAAAAATAACCCCAAAATATTTGAAATTCACCAAGAAGAAAATGACAGAAATCACTAAATGAATAAATTAGCAGAAATACTTTAGAGTTGAGAAAATAATTTAAATATGTGTTAAGAATAAAAACTAGTAAGGAAAAAGTTTGTGATTTACATACTTATATAATAAGCATATATGTTTCATATTCGTATGCTGAAATATATGGATATATGTATCTCAGAAATATATAATACTTCCATTCTTATGCAAAGCTTATGTCTTATGTTAAAGCTAATTAGTATATGACTGATGTAATTGATAATTATGATAGAATATTTGTAGAGAGCTGTGAGCAATCGCCATTACAGGATGGCGTTGGCTTCTGTTGTTCATAACTATAAACATTTAATGTGCGCAAGTGCAAGAGTGAATTCGCGCCAAGTCACGACCCATCCCGGGGTGTACTTTTGAAATTATGAGCAAGCAGCCAATCAGGTGCAGACACGCCACATTAAGACATATATAAGCTGCACCATTTCTGGGGCTCGGGGTCTTCCTCACAATGAAGCAATAAAGCTTTGCCACAGAAGAATCCTGTTGTCCGAGTGTGTTCTTGCTGGCAAGATCTTAGTTCGGGACAAATATTGATTGAATAGATATAATATTATTATACAACTCATATTAGAAATTAATACTGACAGTTTTTCTGGGCATATAATATAACAGAAACTATAATTGAAGTATTATTTCAAGGGCTTTATTTAACATTACCTTATGATTGTTGAGATCCTAAAACTCAAAACCCATTCATTCTTATTGATTCTATTCCAAACCTTAACAAGACAATAGGAGTTGTCTCCTGAGAGGATGTGCCTATGCCTGGCAAATACAGAAATGGATACTCACAGTCATACATTGGACTGAGCACAGGGTCCTTAATGAAGGAGCTTGAGAAAGTACACAAGGAGCTGAAGGGGTTTGCAGCCCCATAGGAGGAACAACAATATGAACTAACCAGTAGAGCTCCCTGGGACTAAACCATCAATTAAATAAAACACATGGTGGAACTTGTGACTCTAGCTGCATATGTAGCAGAGGATGGCCTAATCAGTCATTAATGGGAGGGGGCCCTTGGTCCTGTGAAGGGTCTATGCCCTAGTATATGGGAATGCCAGGGCTAGGAAGTGGGAGTGGGTGGGTTGGGGAGCAAGGGGGGGGGAGATAGGGGATTTTCGGAAAGGAAACTAGGAAAGGGGATAATATTTGAAATGTAAATACAGAAAATATCTAATAAAAAATAAAATAAAAATTAAAAAAAGAACAAGGCAATAGGAAAGGATACTCACAAATATGAATTCACTAATTGTAAATAATGGTAGCATGAACTATTTATGTTCCATTTATGTCAGAAAGTGGAGTATAGACTAGAAGAAATCTGAAACAAGCACATGAAATGGTTTAAGAAAAGGGAGGCAGTGACAAAGGAGATGACAATAAAGAAGAAAATAATAGACTGGAGTGAGAGTAGCAACCACAGACTTTGGGAATCTGGGAAGAAAATGGTAAAGAATGACACAGGTAAAATAGCTTTTAACATAATTATATAAAATCAAATAAAATCAGAATAAAATGTTGTAATTTTCCAAGCTTTGTTTTACACAAAAACAGTGGCTATGATATATATCATCTATATAATGACAAGGACAAAGCTATCCGCAATGCTTTATGTATCTCTGTAGCCATCTCCTGTGTGAGTCTAATTTGAAGTTTAGTGTAATTTTTACATAGTTTTTATGGTTTAATAAAACTTGCACACATTAAAATGCTATTAAAGTGTTACACATGGTTAATAATACTTATAGATTTCTGAAAGTTGCTATTATTAAACAGCACAGAGTCTTTAATGCTTTAAACTTTAGACTAAAAAACAAAGGAAAAATCAGACTATTAACTAAATATAGATTGTAGTGGTATCTAAATATGTTTATCCTCCTTTTCAATATATGCATTTCAATTTAAGTACATAGTAAGAAAAGTAAGATATAAGATAAATATAAAAGAAAACTGCTGTCTTCTTGTTTTGCCTTTATAAACAATCATGACTCTTGTCCTGGTAACTGACACAGTGAGTCTTTTCTTGTGTCTCAGCTTTTTCATCTGTGCAATACCTAAGTCATTATGAGGTCATTTCTGCATCCTTCAACCTTAAAATCTAGTGAATCAATGTGACCCTGGAGTTACTAGCAATGAAATTTTCAGATGTTGTTTTTTCTAAACAAAATGAAATGTTTAAATACCTTAAATTAATGTAATATACCAAAATATTAAGTTAAAAATAAAAGTTAGAGAGCTGGAGAGATGGGTCAGTTGTTAAGATCACTGACTGCTCTTCCAGAGAACCCACGTTTATCCCAGTACCCTCTCTGTGGCGCATAACTATTTTCTGTAACTCTAGTACGAGGGGATCTGACACCTTTTTCTGAACACCATGATCATCAAGCACACATAAGATACGTAGATATATTTATTTGCAGACAAAGCATCTTAATATACATAAGATGACATAAATATAAAAGTTAAATGAAAGATTTTATATATCGTCTTGGAAAGGTACAGGAATTACAGTCACAAACTCATTCTTGTTTATGAAATATTTTGAGTATGACTTTTTCTGTTCTGAACTCATCCTAATCTTCCCAATTTGTCTACCCACCAAACATTATGTTTTTCCTCTCAGTCTCTCAAAAGCAAAACAAACAAAACAAAACCAAATGAAACAAAACAATGAAAACCACATCAAAAACCTACAAATTAAAAATAAAAAATTTGAGCAAAAGACCATTAATACAAAAATACCAAAAAATGAACTCATATCACTGAGTATGCATAAGGATGTGTCCTGCACATTTGGACATGGATGGGCTAGGCCTACTATATACTAATACTATGTCCTACTATTATACCTTTATAAGAGAATAAAAATTCCATGTCAATTTGTTTGAAAGAAGTAAATTAACAGCCGGGCGTGGTGGCACACACCTTTAATCCCAGCACTTGGGAGGCAGAGGCAGGAAGATTTCTGAGTTTGAGGCCAGCTTGGTCTACAAAGTGAGTTCCAGGACAGCCAGAGCTATACACAGAAACCATGTCTCAAAACAACAACAACAACAAAAAATAATAATAATAATAAAATAAAAAATAAATAAATAAAAGTGAATTAACTGAAATTGTAACTTATAATGTTAATTAACTTTCAGTGCTGGTTCATTTTTAAAATTATCGTGGTTAAAACAAAATTGTAATATATACTACTTAATACCACTCAGCACAATTAAATTCTAATAAATACTTACATCAGCAAGTTTTAATGAATATATAAAACATATGCAATAGTGCAACATACATGAGAATTTCAGATTTTCAGGTAGGTCAATAGTAGCAAATTAATATAAGATAGGAAGAAAACACTTTTCTTAATAACTCGGGCCAATTCACTAATATTAGGATATGGTATCAGCCTAGATGCCTATAAATAAATAAATAAATAAATAAATAGGAAATTAAAATGTGATATTCATTCACACTATAGTTTATACATAATTTATCCTATAATGAAAATGAATTTATGGTTTTCAAAAAATGGTTTGAAACAGAAACTTATATATATATATATTATACTGTGTAAGGTGATCATGCCCCAGAAGAGAAATGTGGCATGTTCCTTCTAATATATTTATTTATGACAACTTCAAATGTATAGATTGCAATACTTAATTCAACACATAGCTAATATCCAAAATATATAATGAATCCACAAAACTCAATATTAAGAAAATAACTCAATTGAAAAAATAGGGAGCAGATCTGAGCAAAGAATTCTCAAAAGAGGAAGCTCAAATTGCTAAGAAGTTGTAAAGAAATGTACAATATCCTGAGTCATTGAAGAAACTCAAATCAAAACTACTTAGAGATTTCTCCATATACCTGTAAGAATGGACATCAAGAAATCACAGAAACAGACCAGAATTAATAGAAGTAGGAACTCACAGAGACTGAGGCACCATACAGTGGGCCTACATGGGTCTGTACCAGATGGAGTCCTGGAGATGAATAGAGAATTGGACAAAAGCCCCCATTCCAAACCCAGAAGCTACATATAATTGATAACTACTTGTTTTTAAAGATTTTTGATAGAGGTGCCATGTGTGAGTGGATAAACACTAATCTCAGTAACTATACGTAATTGAGTAAAGCATTTTAGTCTCATCTCAAAGGAGTTGTTGGCCAGGAACCATGAGGCCAATGATACTGCTATAGTTATTATTTTCCCACCAATACTGAATGTCAAGACTGTATTCCTGAAGATATTATACAACAGCATTTTGTAGAATGTGGAAAACAGCATTGAAATTGGACTGGAAACTTCTTTCCTCCTGGGTGCTTTTATAATGTTGGCTGTTCCTATGCAGGAAGCCCCAGTACAGGGGAATACCAGGGCCAGGAATCATGAGTGGGTGAGTTGGGGAGCAGGGCAGTGTGTAGCGGACTTTCAGAGAGGAATCCATGAAAGGGGGTAACATTTGAAATGTTAATGAAGAAAATATCTAATAAAAAAAAAGAAATTAATGAAAGGCCAGTTCTTTGGATATTGTTGAAATCACAAAGAGGTTAAATACTTTGAGAAAACAATCTTTAAAAAGAGTGAGATCAGCCAGGCGTGGTGGCACATGCCTTTAATCCCAGCACTNGGGAGGCAGAGGCAGGNGGATTTCTGAGTTCGAGGCCAGCCTGGTCTACAAAGTGAGTTCCAGGTCAGCCAGAGCTATACAGAGAAACCCTGTCTCGAAAAACCAAAAAATAAAAAAATAAAAAAATAAAATAAATAAATCTTAAAAAAAAAAAGAAAAGGAATTCCTGCTGTTAAAAAAAAAAAAAAGAGTGAGATCAAATACTGACAAAGTATAAATTTGAAATGAGTATTTTACAGGACACTGACTGTAACCAGGATTTATTTAAACTTTGTGGCAAAATTAGCATAAAGCAAGATCTTTCTTTTTAGATATTTTTAAAGATTAAAAACAAGGCTCTCAGGGCTATGGACAATGTACTTTTAAAATAAGGAAAATCTGGTCATCTTGTGATTTAACATAAACACGGATTAAGCTTTATCTCCAATATTATTTCAAACATATTTTCATTCACAAAGCATTTCCATCTAGATTCTAGATTCTAGATTCCAAAATATGGATTTTCTTGTCTCGGGCCTTTGAAAAGGTTGTGTTCCCTTGACACTGATACTGAAGAAACTTCACAGAAATATCTGTTAAACTGCCTTTCCCAAGACAATACCATGCACTGCCATGGCAACTCATGTGCAAAACTCAGGAGATAAGTGACTCTGCCTCAAGTGTAGATTTATTAACTTGCAGTAGTCAAAAAGCCGGTGCTCATCCCTGAGGAACGCACTAGTAAAGAACCAGGCATCTTTGCTCTGAATTCTATCAGCTTCATACTTTAAGATCAGCCTAGCTAGTCCATGGATAAGAGTCCCCAAAAGGAAGTGTTTGTGTGTGTGTGTGTGTGTGTGTGTGTGTGTGTGTTCTTGAATTCTCAGAAATGCTAGAAGGTTGTAACAGTTCACACCCTTCAGATTTATGCTCACTTCCTCTTTAGTATCTTTTAGGTGGAGAAAATAGGTTGCCATACATAAAGCCTGATTCTGCATACCCACGATGAATGCATTTTTACAGTTCAGTGCAGACAAACATTCTGACCACTAGGGTGCTTGCCATGGTCATATTTTATTTTATGCTTTTTTGACATCATTACCATGCTCAGAAGATATATTTATAATATTTTAGCAAATCTCCAGAGTGAAATAAGCAGAACTTTTATAGAATTTGAAAAAAACTATGTAGGATTGTAAATATGTACAAATACAGGTCTCTAAACATAAATGAACACATTATTGTCTTTAGTGGGTTAATACATAATGGATAATTAAATTATATACCTCATTAAAATACGTAAAAGAGTACTTTGCAAACTCTATCAAAGCTAATTGTTTTTAGATGATTGAAATTGGACTTCACAACCTCCTATCCCATTCTCCTTGCTTCTTTGAAGGTGATCCCCACAATCCACCCACTCTGCCTCACTGTCCTAGAATTCCCCTATGGTGGGGCATCGAGCATTCACAGAACCAAGGGCCTCTCCTCCCAATGATGCCTCACAAGGGCTTCCGCTGCTACATATGCAGCTGGAACCACGAGTCCTTCCATGTGTACACTTTGGTTGGTGTCAGTCTCTGGTAGCTCTGGGGGGGGGGGGGGATCTGATTGGTTGATATTGTTCTTACTATGCAGTTGGAAACCCCATCAGCTTCTTCATTCCTTCCCCTAACTGCTCATTTCGGGTCCCAGTGCTCAGTCCAACACCAGAAGAAAGTTTCAGATCCCATTACAGATGGTTGTGAGCCACCATGTGATTTCTGGGAATTATACTCAGGATCTCTGGGAGTGCAGTCAGTGCTCTTAACCACTGAGCCATCTCTCCAGCCCAACAATTATATTTTAAAATATATTTGGCAAAATTACCATCATTTCAGATACTGTGATAGAAATATAATTAGTTGCTCATGGTCTTTAGATGGACACCTGCCTCTCACAAATCAGATGGAACTGGTCTTAAGGAAAGCATGTGTTTTGTTTTGTTGATAATTAATTTCAATTTATGTTTTGTAAAATTGACCAAGTAGTGACTACAATTTCAAATGGCAAAACTTGTACACACAATACAAAATCATAAAGAAAAGGAAAAAATAATTTTCTATAGAATTAAAATTGCACCATAAATCATAATTGGTTCAAAATACAGAGGTAAAAATATGTATTTATAACAAATTATTTTTATGACTTAATAAAATTGTAGCAGAGAAGTATTACAATGAATTTAGAAGTATTAATTTTACTATAAATAGTGAATATTTATAAATCAGCCATTGATGTAATACTTAAGAAATAAAATAAAAGCCTTGGTCTCTTCAAGGTCTGAAACAATTTCATTTACGCTGTGACAAACTACAACATAAATAGCTGGAATTAGAATGAAGATAAAACATTCTGAAAGAAATTAATTCTCTTTTTGTCAATATTGATTTCAAAGTTGTAGTTATATATTTAGGAGTGAATTTACTTGTAAACTTGTAATATTGGTTTACCCATGAATATATTTATATTTATTTGATTATATAGTCCAAGATGTGCCTAGGTCCATTAATATAAATCCCTCCTTTTAGGGAGGCGGAACACTCACTTAGGACTCAGGATGAATATGGATAACTTTTACAGAAATTGTCATGATATTCAAATGCAAATAGATCCATGACTCTATCATTCATGAAAGAACTTAATGCATAAATCAAAATTAAGACATATGGAACAATTATGATTAGGAGTAATTAAAACTGATTGGTTAACATTTTTGTGTATTTTTAAGCATAAGAGCTTGGTGAATATCACTTTCCCAACATACGCAGCTCCTTTGAGTTTGATGCCTAATACTGTGAAAATAAAAAATGTGTGCACAGCCAGGCATGGTGGCGCACGCCTTTAATCCCAGCACTCGGGAGGCAGGGGCAGACAGCTTTCTGAGTTCGGGGCCAGCCTGGTCTATAGAGTGAGTTCCAGGACAGCCAGGGCTATACAGAGAAACCCTGTCTTAAAAACAAAAACAACAACAACAAAAAAATGTGTGCATATTACACATCAACAGACAGACAGATCTATGGATAGACTGACAGATTAGATGATAGATTGTTGAAAGCATGCACAATATTTTCTTCTTATAAAGAAAAAATACATATACACATATTGTAGTAGGATATTTATATATTGTATTACAATATATTTTGTAAATTGTCTCATTGTTTATTCAGAAAGTGAAGTAATTAAATGTTATTAAAATGTGTACAATGCTAGAATACTGCCTCAGCTTAGTGAAAAAACAATTTTTTTCTATAGACAATCCTAAGTAATCATTGACCCTCAAGACTAACATACAGAGTTAGCCCAGCTCGTTTTTGCCTACTGTGCTCTTAAAGTGGAAATCAGGAGCTCCATTATCACTCAAGGGAACTCTAGCATTGCACCATATACTGGAAACAGATAACTCAAATCTTTCATACATGCCTGTAATAAATCTGAAAATAGCTGTGATATCTAAAATGTGAACTTGTTAACTTAGGCATGTCAATAACTTAAGTAGGTTATTTGTATGGCACTCATAATATCTTTATCTTTATACAAGCTAAATATTGCAAAGCACATCTTACTTTGTAGATATATATTGAATGATTTGTAAAAACACAAACTTGAATAATTTGATTTCTTTTGTCTACAATTGGTACAACCATATCAATATAGAAAATGTAAAATAGATTATATAAAATATTTTATTTTTAAATGGCATAATTATACAAACATATATGTCTTTAGCTATATAGTTTTACTGTAGAACTATCATTAATTGACATGCATACACACAAAGCATTAATGACTTTAAACAGTGTTAACAAAAACTAACAATGAAGCTGTTATATTCATATCCTGCATCCAAGGGAGAATTAATAGTTTCTCAAAAAAAAAAAATTACCAGACAGCTTAATTAGTGTCATCTTCAATAAGAAATAGATTGTGTCTTTGCATTTGAAGCTCAATGTTGACTGGAGCCCTGGTGGAGGTCTTTTACACTCACTCCAGTGATATGTCTACATGCCTATTGTTACTAACAAAGGCTATTCTGACACTTGTTCTAACTTTGCTGAAAATATGAACTTTGTAAGGGTAAGCAAGGACAATTAGCAGACTTCCTAAAGGTTCTGCACTGACTTTTGCAGAATGTAAATGCAGAAGTCCTCAGGGAGTTGCATAAAGTAGAGTGCTTCCCTCTGGGTCCTGAGGCTAGGTATATATAGAATGATTTATTAGAAAGTATTACATAAACTAATTGAATTATTCCTCCCATGGGAAGAAAGGGAGAGTTTTCAGACTGTTGAGAGTTCTGTATCTAGGGTTTACAAGCAGTTTCTACTAAGTTAATTAGAAGGCTTAATGGGAAATACAAAAGCAATTTCTTTTTAGAGAAAATCTAATTGTCATTTAAAGTATTTTTTTTTCATTTTACCAGCTTCAAAAATTAAAGAAGATGACTTTTGCCCCCTACCATTTATAATAATTCTGATACTCTATTTAATATAATAATGTGTTCCCCATAATAGTTTAATACTGTACTTTCAGAGAATGAAAATAACAGAGGCCTAAGGTGTTTAGAGAAGGAATTTCAATCATGGAGCAATGCTATTGAGTGGGTAATATCAAGTCTGGGATACATTAAACTACTGTCTTAATATGTCCTCAGTTATCCTGACCATAGTGTAGAGGAGAAGTAGGGTGTCAGAGCTCCATCATGAGATGCATCACATAAAGAATAGCTTGACTACTCAATATGTAAATCATGTCAGTCAAGCCAGATGTCTCCTCTCTTTTCTTTTCTTTTCTTTTCTTTTCTTTTCTTTTCTTTTCTTTTCTTTTCTTTTCTTTTCTTTTCTTTTTTGTTTGTTTGTTTGTTTTTTGAGACAGGGTTTCTTTGTATATCCCTGGCTGTCTTGGAACTCACTTTGTAGACCAGGCTGGCCTCAAACTCAAAAATCTGCCTGCCTCTGCCTCCCAAGCGCTGGGATTAAAGGCGTGTGCCACCATACCCAGATAATAAGTTCTTTTCTTAAGTGATTTGTATTATAGTCTTTATTTCACAGCATAGTGTGTTTCAGATAATAAGTTCTTTTCTTAAGTGATTTGTATTATAGTCTTTATTTCACAGCATAGTGTGTTTCAAATTTTGGTATTGGTATAGATGAACAGTGGATCACTTTACCTGAAGAAAAACTCAGAGAAGTGGCAGGTTGTAGTTTAAATATACACATTTATGTCATAAATATTAATATGTGTAACAATAATAATTAAATGGCAGACATCATGAATTTGAAAGGTAGTTAGTGAGACGGAGAAGCTGTTGGAGGAAAGGATAGGTGAAAAAGGTATAAATATAGTATTCATGCATGAAATTTTCAAGCTATTAAATAAAAAGTGGTGTAGAAAATGTATCACTCGGTGTAGAGTAATTGCAACAATAAAGTACTTGAGAAAGCACAATATGCTGTGTCTGAGTGTAATGAACAATATCACCCTCAGACTGTCCCTCGAGGATGGTGTGGTGGTTTCTATGAGAGGCTCTCAGAGGTTCATATATTTGAATACTTGGTCCCCATTTGGTGAAACTGCTTTGGAAGGATTAGGAGGTGTAGTTTTGTAGAAGGAGGTACATCATCAGGAGCAGGCTTTGAGGTTTAAAGCTGATATCATTCTTAGTTATATGCCTCTGCTTCCTACATACATATAATGAAGCAAGCTTCAGCTACTGCTCGAGCACCATGTCTCCCTGCCTGCTACCATTTGCTTTACCGTTCATGACAACCTAATATTATTCATCATTTCAAATAACATATGGGAATTAAAAAGGAGAATGATAGCAGGAAAATATAAACAATGTGGACAAAAGCTAGGGGCAGACAAGTTGGCAAGAACCCCAACTGTAAATGGTCCTATGTAAGGGTGATTTATCTTGGTAGTGATCTGAGAAACTAAATTAGAATAATGACATGACACATTTCCCTCCCAGTACTAGTCAACACTTTTTTAAAAATGACTTCATTTAATAGAATCTATGGAATCTGGCCTATTCATACTCTCATTAAGTAAGTGTGGTTTTTGAGCATTTATTTGGACCACTTACAAGCTATTAAAAATATGAGTCAGAACCCTATGCATTTTAATCAGGTGACACTAAAGATACACTATGTGAAATAAAAGTCAGTAAGGAGTGTTAGTAATCATTTCAATTGATCTTAGAACAAAAGGATACTAAAAAGTAATCACTTACAATCATATAAGAATGTAAACTCTTGATTCATGATACTGGACATGCATTGTGCATATGCATGTGAAGGAAGGGTTTTACTTACTCATACCTTTAGGTACAAGAAATAATATGTATTGAATATTGCCAAGAAATGTTATGAAAGAATGTCACAGGCAAGATTAACACAGGCAAAATTTTCAGGCTAATATGTTATATGACTAATCTATTATTAATGGAGAAATTTACATTTCTTATTTCTCTCAAAAAATAAACTTCATTATATGGACATGTTCTAATGTTAATCTGTGTGTACATGTGTAGAGTAACTTTCTCTACCTAATTCAATCGTTAGAAAAACCAGAGTCCTTTATAATAATACCACATGATTCCAGAATAAAAGTACTACAATTATAGAGATAGCTGCAGGTGTGAAACTTAAAGTCATCTAAGCCAGCATTGATGCTCCACTTCCACCACTAAGTTTAATAAATACATCATATCACAAACATGAGAAGGAGAATGACTACAATGAAACTACAAGTTTGTTTTTTTAATAATCATTTTGTTTATTTCCAACCCAATTGTTTCATCCCCATTCCCACTCACCGAGTTCTTTCCCTTATCCCCCTTCCTTTAGCCTCTGAGATGGTGCCACCTTGGTGTCTTCCCACTCTAGGGCATCAAGTCTCTTCAGGATTAGGCATGGGCAGGCACCAATCCTGGACACTGTTACTGATGCTATGTTGTGCTTGAAGACAGGAACCTACCATGGCTGTCCTTGGAGAATCTCTACCAACAGCTAACTGAGACACAGGCAGATACTCACAGTCAAGCATTGGACTGAGGTCAGGGACCCCCTACAGATTAGTTAGGGGAATGACATCCCCATAGGAAGACCAACAATGTTAACTAACCTAGACCTGCTGAAAGCACCCAGAAACTAAGCTACCCACCAAAGAGCATAAACAGTCTGGTCCAAGGCCCCCGACACATATGCAGCAGAGTGTTTACATTTTTTGACAGGCTCTTTAGAGTAAATACTAGAGAGAGATTGAGTCATTGATAAACACCAAAGAAATTATCTGAACACTATAGAAAGTACTATGATGTTTAAATAAAACTCCTTTGTAATTTATTATTATTTTTTCTATTTTTAATTAAAGTTTTTAAAATTAAAGTGTAATTCTATCCTGACTCCCATTCCTATCTACCTTCCAACTTCAGACATAGTCCTTCTCACTCCATCTCAAGTCATTATCCAATTTTATTTATTATTGTTATTGTATGTATTCAACCTGCTCCTCTCAGAGTACATTTTATCTCTTTATTATTATGTGTAAAAGGATCATTTTCAAGGTATCCCATATTTCAAAGTATATATATATATATATATATATATATGCATATATATACATATATACATGTGTGTGTATATCTTTCTGAGTTATTATATATATACATATATATATATATGTATATATATCTGACCACCTTGAATTAGAAATATAACCATTATAGCATATTAAACCAATTATAAAAATTAGTTTAATATTTATTTCAAATTTGTACTTGTCCATTCTATATTTAACATCAGTAACTATTTCAGTGCATCTTAAACAGGCTTAAAAATCTGTATGTACAGACATAATATCATGATTTAACAGAGTTTCACTACTTTTTTTTTTTTTTAAGAGTTCAGTTGGAAAAGATAACACCCTCCCACGACTGAAAATAAAGCCTATCTATTCCTGTTTCTTATGCTTGAAGGTGACTTGACTGAAAGATGGATCAATTTTCATTTGCCATTTTCCCTGTGGCCATGGACAGAAGCTACAGGATGAAAAGTGTGCTGAGGACTGAGATGCGAAACTGAAGTCAGCAATAGCCAAACTTCAGTGTAGTGAATTAGGCACCTTAATCCTCCCTTCTCTGCTTACAGAGTCTCAAAGGCAGTGATAAAAAAAAAAAAAAAAAAAAAAAAAAAAAAAGCAGGTAGACAGGAACGTCTGTGATAAAATCTTCCTCTTCTTTCTGACTCTTTTCCAGCATCATCATTCTGGATTTGTATAAGAAAAAATATATATCCACATGAAAGCCATTACACAATTCTACAGTCACATGATACCTTCCATGCAAAAAGAGCTAAAGGACTATGTCTAATTACAATGTTATCACTAAGCACGTGACATTATCTTTTCACAGAGTAATATTGGAATGGCTCAGCATCATACCTGCTACCTATTTTGCTATGAGAGCTTACCTTGAAGCATATTAAAGTCTAATTAATCTGCATGTATGAAATGCATTTTATGCTAATGAACAAGAATAAAAGAAAGACAGAGATAATGGATCAGTACATTGTATTAGTTAAAATGAATAACATCTGTCATGGTAACTGTACTTAGCTCTTGTTTTATAAAAGAGCGTAATTAGAATAATAATCTTTATCAGATTTCCCTTGGCAGGAAGTCTTAAATATTGTGAGTTAGACATATTTACATCAAATTATTAACAGAAAAAATAACCATAACCACCTTCTAGGTAGACAAGGATTTGATAATTATCATTTGCTTCTGTTTCAGTGTGTTCTAAAAACTGCTTTCTATGGTCTCAGACGTAATGATTGATGTCATCAACAAAGCTCCATGCTGCAGAGAGGGCTTTGATACACATCCATCTATATTTAACCCACACCCAAAAATTACAGTAGAAGATGTAGCACAAAGGCAAACTTGATTAATGATAATCACAAAAATCATTTATTGTGCCGATATCACCCCTCCCCCAAATTAAAGCAGAAACTCATTATTTTAAGTTGTCACAGTGAATAAGAATTCCTACTTTTAAATGGCTCCTGACTAGGAATTTGTCCATAAGTGTTTCTTACTTATTGGAATTAAGAAAGAGTTTGTGTCCTTATTACCAGTTGGAACATCTTCTTGATCCAGTAATACCTATCCCCAGCTATTAAAAACATTGAATTTATGAAATTCATGGGCAAATGGATGTATCTGGAGTATATCATCCTGAGTGAGGTAACCCAATCACAAAAGAAGTCTCTTGATATGCACTCAATGATATATGGATATTAGCCCAGAAACTTGAAATACCCAAGACACAATTTGCAAAACTCAAGAAAATCAAGAAGAAGGAAGACCGTGTGGATACTTCATTCCTCCTTAGCATAGGGAACAAAATACTCAAAGAAGGAGTTACAGAGAAAAAGTTTGGTGTTAAAACAAAAGGATGGACCATCCAGAGACTACCGCACTCAGGGATCTATCCCACAATCAGCCACCAAATGCGGACACTATTGCAGATGCCAGCAAGATTTTGCTGAAAGGACCCTGATATAGCAGTCTCTAGTGAGGCTATGTCAGTGCCTTGCAAATACAGAAGTGGATGCTCACAGTCATCTATTGGATGGAACACAGGGTCCCCAATGGAGGAGCTAGAGAAAGTACCCAAGGAGCTGCAACCCTATAGGTGGAACAACAATATGAACTAACCAGTACCCCCAGAGCTTGTGTCTCTAGCTGCATATGTAGCAGAAGATGGCCTAATTGGCCATCATTGGGAAGAGAGGCCCCTTGGTCTTACAAACTTCATATGCCCCAGTACGGGGGAATGCCAGGGCCAAAAAGTGGGAGTGGGTGGTTAGGGGAGCAGGATGGGGGGGGAGGGTATAGGGGACTTTAGGATAGCATTTGAAATGTAAATGAAGAAAATATCTAATAAAAAAATTGAGAAAACAAAAGAGTTTGAAGTTTCTGAAGTTGATCTTGTTGAGTTCATTAATAGCATATCTGAGATCTAAGTGTAATCCAAGTTTGGCTAAATACCTGTGGTTTTTCAAAGACCAAGTTGTGAATATTCATTAGGCCACTTCTGTGCTCAACTAGGGGTGTTAAGGATAACAAAATTCGAAGTTAATCCAAAAGCCCTTTTTCAGAAAGGCAATGCTTAATGCTGGGAAGATAGAGAACATCTAGGAGACAAAAGAAGCAGAGCTAAATAAGCAAGATCAGGTTTCAGGCATCCTGTGGCTGCCAGAGTAGGAAATAATGAGGAATCATGACAAAATGGTTAGACTGATCCTTTTGCTCATTGCACACAGGTGTACTGAGCACCTGCTTATAGAAATTGTCATTGGACACCTACTGATGAGCTGAAGGGACAGTCTCTTAAAGATCCTCAAGCCTGCTAACATTAGTCTTATTAGCACTAGTTAATGAAAAAAGTAAGACGTCGGTAGATAAACTTTCATCACCACTTAAGAACAGATGAGAATTGAAATAAAGGTCTTTCTTTTTGAGGGACTCAGATTGTTTTGCAATATCTACGTGCTATCACTGATAAGTGTGTTTGTGCTGTAATGTGATATAACATGAATCAAAACCCATGGCTCTTGACATGTGATTAACCTGAGTAGTAGGTGCTTTCATAACATTTGTGAAGACTTTTTTTTTATTTTTTCAAATTTCAATCTTGCCAAAATCAAAACACGAAGAAAGAAACACAATGACTTGTCTCCTGTATCTGTTTCGGTAAGTGGAGAAAATGAAAACAAATCAACAAAGACTATTTGAAACTCATGAGTATACTATTAGCTGCAGTTCATAGGATATGGCAGTGTCAGATACACTAGATTATAGAGGTTCAGGACACAGATTTGTCACTCCTCATTTATGACTAGAATGAACTACAGAAGTTCCATCTGGTATGGAGTTTAGTGAATCACATTATACCAGACACATTGGTCTCAGAAATCTAAACCAATCCGTGCTATCCCTTTTTTGGGGACTCACTCACATGACATGATTTGCCCATGAAACAAAGGTGGTTCTTAGATTTTCTGCCATGTTTCCTTGGCCAAACAAAATCATTTCACTTCTTCCAGCATTGTCACAATTTAGAGAATGGCATGCTGCACTTTTGATATCAATAATTAATAGAGATGTATTACAGAATGTATTAGTAAATAAGAGTTGTATATCAGTGTTTCATACATTTATCCGGACAATAAATCAAAAGTAGAATGGTATATTTGAAAACAAGCACCCCAGGAATTTTTACATGCTTCACACATTCAGTCACTATACTTTCCTTAGTAAAATACTACTACACTAAGCTCAGTGGGTGAGCAAAATGATTTTGGACACTGCTGTGCAAATTAAAATATTGAGTAAAATGTTTCTTTATAAAACTTTGCACATGGCTATCAGACAACATCAAGATGGCCATGGTCTTTTTTTACTTTTCATGAGGTGATTTAGTAAGTGTGACTGTTATTGTAATTGACTTGATGAACAGAGTTCACAGAGGGGAGGAATGCCATCCTCACCTGACTTGCCTCCCCAGGCTTGCTCAGCCTGCTCTCTTATAGAACCCAAGACTACCTTCCCAGAGATGGTCCCACCCACAAGGGGCCCTTCCCCCTTGATCACTAATTGAGAAAATGCACTGCAGCTGGATCTTATGGAGGAATTTCTCCAACTGAAGCTCCTTTCTCTGTGGTAACTCCAGCTGTGTCAAGTTGACACAAAATTAGCCAGTACAACATGGTGTGGTTCCTGTAAATCCTCAGGTTCTTGATTTGACACCACAATTCTTCAGTAGCAAAGGTGACTCCTCCCGCTTTACTTTCCTAAGTCTCTCTTCTTATGTTTGCTGAGAATGTCACAGTCAATTCAATCCTTTTATGTCTCTTGCTACCAGGCTTTGTGGCTTTGCCCAATTCCAAGAATTCTTCTTTTCTAGATACTGAAATAGTTCATATCTTCATTTTCTTGACATACAATTTTCTGAATGAAATCATTTATCATATTATTTAAAATCACATTCTCTCCCTTACCCATAATTACTATTAGCTGTTTTATTCCTTTCCCTATCTTATTACATAATCTCCATATAGTATCAAAGAGTAATTTCTATCAACACAAAATCTTCAGCTATAGCTAGACAGGTAGCTTAGCCCGTAAGGGCACATTGTGGTTTTACCTGGAATCTTCACTTAACCAATCTCAACACCCATGCTAGGTTTCACACAACCTCCTTAAACTCCTGCTCTAAGGAATAAAATTTCATTCCATGGCCTCTAGGAGTGCTTCATTCACACACAAATATTTACATAAATTAAAATAATAAAAATAAATCTTTAACAGAATAAAAATAATATTTTACTCTGTGTAACCACAATTGCAATTGAGTTGCAAGAATGAATAGGTTTTATTCTCATTGATTTATTGCTGCATCCCTTCGGTTATCTATCAACAGCATATCACAATTTTCAGTAGATGTGTGGGCGTTTATTTCTTATACATCAATTCTGTATTTGTTTTTCTTTTTTTTTTTTCAGAGTCCCAGTGTGTTCCCTACCAAGAATAAAAGTCATCTAGAACTGGGAATAACTGATGTTGTACTGGCTAATTTTGTGTCAACTTGACACAGCTGGAGTTAACACGGAGAAAGGAGCTTCAGTTGGAGAAATTCCTCCATAAGATCCAGCTGCAGGGCATTTTCTCAATTAGTGATCAAGAGAGAAGGGCCCCTTGTGGGTGGGACCATCTCTGGGATGGTAGTCTTGGGTTCTATAAGAGAGCAGGCTGAGCAAGCCAGGGGAGGCAAGCCAGTA
>NC_034594.1:10569690-10574015 GCF_900095145.1 Mus pahari | reverse complement strand
GCTTTCTGACCTGCTTGAGTTCCAGTCCTGCATCCTTTAGTGATCAACAGCAGTATGGAAATGTAAGCCAAATAAACCCTTTCCTCCCCAACTTGTTTCTTGGTCATGATGTTTGTGCAGGAATAGAAACCCTGACTAAGATAAATGTTCTTTGAAAATCTATGAGAACCAGAATCAGGAGAGAGAGAGGATAATGATATCTGTAAAGCATATGCCTGAGAGCTGTGACTTATCTAGCCAATGAGGAGGATTTAAATGGACCACTACTTATAATCTGCTTTAAACCAACAAATACTCATTAGTAAAAAGAGAAGATGAAAAGGTAAGAGGGTATTGAACATTGTTTTATAATTTCTCCCATAGCTACCTTCCAAGCTAGTCAAAATTTATCAACAACATACATGTCAAAATAGCTAGGTCACTCTTACACATATATAGAACCTATATCAATCTCCTAGCAGCATATATGAGTCAGATAATATTTATTTAAATGTATTAATAATATGTGCATATATCTTTTTTATATATTAAAATGGAATAGTTTAACGTGTTTTAGTATCAAGCAAGCAATAAAGAACAAGTATTTAGTATTCCTTAGCTGTCACCAAACACTTAGAACATGTCTTTCTCAGACCTTTGTTTGTTTTTACTACTAACAAATTTGTCCATATATATTGATGTGTCATTTTTAGTTTAGTATTCTTCCCACAGTACCTGTTTGCCCAGAATTTATCAGTTCTGCATCCAACATCGAGCAGCAGATCATTAGGTAATTCCTGAGAAGTGAACTGAGACTTATGTAAGTTAAATATAATAGTCCTTCTTGTCCTGCTATCCTCGTTGCCTCCAGAGCAAGAGTTAATATTTTAAATGATAGTCAAGAGTATAGTAAAACACTAGATTCTTCTATCTCACTACTAGTTTTTACAATTTTTTTTTTAAAAATTCATAGTAGATGATCACCTGTGGAATTGGAACCTTTCATTGTTTGATATAATGATATCAAATCCTCTTCTGCTTCAATATTAGTTTTTCATAATTTATTTGCCATTACACATCCAAGAATGCTTCTTATGGTAAGCCATTAAAATTGGTAAACTGAAAATCATGATCAGTAAAATCTTTATATTCATCAACACTGTTATATTTAATTATATGTCTATCATCTCTCTTTTATCATATCATCCATTTTTATGCATCTCCACCTACTTATCACTTTTATTTTCCCAATCTGTATTTTTACTCAAATTTTCTCAATGTTTCTTCACCTAAGGTTTCCAAGCAGTTGGTATAACATGTATTTTTCTGTCTCATCTGCTCTCTTGACCAAAAAGGACAACGCAACCCAACCACCAGTTCTTCTAAGAGCAGTTTATTCGGGAACCTTGAACAACCTTCATCATCTCCCTCTTCATCTCCCTCTTCATCTCCCTCTTCATCTCCCTCTTCATCTCCCCCGAGCCCCAGGGTACAAACCCTTTTATACTCTCATATCCACTCCAATCACGGCAGGCCACGTCACTTCACCAGGCGAGCGGCCTCAGCCAACCAGAAGAGTGGGAACCTATCACCACCAAATATGGACCTGTTTACCACAAGCTCCATAGCCAACAGGAGCCATCTTTAAGGTGCGGCTTTGGGTAGCCCAGGGGGCTGTGGCTTCCTACATTTTTCAAACTTACTCTCCTGATTATTAATGTAATTGTAATGTGATACCCAACCAAACTGGTTTGTAATATTACCTACTTCTATTCCTGTTGTGCTAAATAACATGGCTTTAGGTTTTTAATGGATGAATAGTATTTATAAATTTGTGATGGCTATTCCTGTTTTTCAATTTGACTACATCAGGAATGAATTTCAATCCAGAAATGGAGAGTACACTGTGATCCAGATCTTGAGGCTGGAAGACACAGGATTCTGAACTTGATCTTGACATAGAGATCTTGCGGCAGAGTGACCATGAAAAGCTTAGACCCAGGTAAGGTAGCAAGCCCTTTAACCCCAGGAGGCTGAGGCAAGCAGATCTCAGAGTTCCTGGTCAACCTGGGCCAAAGCAAGTTACAGATTAAGGTCTGATGGCACACATCTTTAATCTGAGGCACACCTTAAGCTGGAGATCCACACAAGGACAACGGAAGAAGACTCTCTCTTCTTCACCTGCCTGTACTTATTTGCAAGCACACCTGTGGAACCTAATTCTCCAGGATTCCAGCTTATAAAGAAGATCAGGTGGAACAATTAGCCTCATAAACTAAGCAACTACTAGATTTTTGGACTTTCTATTCATAGCTGCCCACTGTTGGCTTAGTTGGACTACAGATTGTAAGTCATTATAATAAATTCCCTTAATATATAGAGACATTCCATAAGTTTTTCTGACTGTAGAGAACCCTGACTAATAAAAAATTCTTGTGAATAAATTAATTAATAAATAAAAATTTAGGTGGATGTCTCTGTCAGTTCATGCTTGGTATGTAACCTTTAGTGCCTCATCTTGATTACCCAGAACACACAATAGGATCAACAGGCTCTTAATAACTCTCTACATTGTGTGTCCTACATGGTACTTTATATGAAGCCAGCTTCTTGTTATCATTATTGTCTTGGTTTGTTTGGCATTTGAAAGGGTTTCATCATATAACCCAGGATCTGGTCAAACACACAATTCTCATGCCTAAGGCTTTGAGTACTGAAATATCTGCTACAACAACTACAGACTTGACTCTATTTAGCATCCTGACAAAATTCTAAAATATTCTCATTTTATAGAATAGCATATTCTTAAAATTACCTTTTATAGAGCCTAATAAAAATGAGCTAAGGTCCTATTTATTGCAATTACTACTTTATCTTATACTTTTAGTAACTAAGGACAGATAACTATTGGGGTTAATTTTATAGGAATATCACATACAAAATATTTCATGTAGTCAATGATAAAAAGTTCATTTAGTTTATTATAATACTATAATACATCTAAAATTATAATAGTATTTATAAATGCCATCATATGTATATTAGTGTAATAGTTAAAAATGACCTATTTGGAATAATGGAGTTATGACACAAATAAATATGTATGCAATTAAGGATTACTAACATTGAAAATGGACATCGTTGGGCAGTGGTGGTACATGCCTTTAATCCCAGCACTTGGGAGGCAGAGACAGGTGGATTTCTGAGTTCGAGGCCAGCCTGGTCTACAAAGTGAGTTCCAGGACAGTCAGGGCTATACAGAGAAATCCTCTCTCAAAACAACCAAAAAAATAAAAATAAAAATAAAACAAAATAAAAATGAATAAATAAATAAGTACATTTATATGTATATTTGAATTGTAAAATATTTATGTACCACAGTAATAACAAATTTTCTAACCAAAAATAAATAAGGATTTTTCTGTGCCAAGGTTCTTAGAAACAATTATAGAAATCATTTAAAATGTGTGCTGGCAAGCAGTACAACAGCTACTGTTTCTAAAGAATAATTTCAGTATTACAATCTTAAAAGTAAATCCAGGTTTGCAAGCCCATCCACAAACACAGAAGTAACACGAAAAATTAGACACAACATGGCTCTTCCCTCAAATTGACTAATCTTACAGTAAAGACCAATAATATGAGTTCATCGAAATTAAAGGCAAGGTATTCAATATAAATATTGTGAAAACACATATATAAAGCAAAATCATTAACATAAACTCAGAAATGAGTTCAAAGAGGGTAAAAAAAATATCCTGAATTAATTTGGAACACAAACAAAGCTTTAAATAAAATATAGAAAACAGAACTTAACAATGGGACAAAAATAATAGAAAAAAAAACAACAATGATAGAAGTGAAAATTTTAGTAAGTCTAATTAAAATTTCACTGGAAAGCCTGACCAAGAGAATGGATTATTTATAAAATAAAATATCAGAACTAGAAGACACCGCAGAGGAACTGAATCATTGACATAAAGTCAGTGGTAATTTATTTTGAAATATAAAGAGAATCTGTGAGTTCTTAAAAGTGAGTTCCAGGACAGCCAGTGCTATACAGAGAAACCCTGTCTCGAAATAACAAACAAACAAACAAAAAACAACACAATGAAAAAAAAATCAAATAAGGAACTGCAAGCACAGAAGAAAAGCAACAAGAATTTAATGCCAAAAGGATGGAAAATATGTTCAATAAAAAAAAAAAAATCACAGAAGAAAAATTCCACAAACAAGAGAAAGTTATCCAGAGAAGAGGCATAACAACATCAACACAGAGAGAGAGAGAGAGAGAGAGAGAGAGAGAGAGAGAGAGAGAGAGAGGAGGG
Source organism: Mus pahari (assembly GCF_900095145.1). NCBI lineage: Eukaryota > Metazoa > Chordata > Mammalia > Rodentia > Muridae > Mus > Mus pahari. The sequence continues at coordinate 10,569,708 of NC_034594.1, read as the reverse complement.
AGGGAGGGAGGAGAGAGG
>NC_034594.1:10568245-10569560 GCF_900095145.1 Mus pahari | reverse complement strand
GAGAGAGAGAGAGAGAGAGAGAGAAGAGAGGGAGGGAGGGAGGGAGGGAGAAAGAAAGGAAGAAAGAAAGGACCAGAAAAGGAACTGCAAAAAGTAAGAAAGGAAATTCTGGAGCCATGTGCTGCCAGAGGGGTGGGGAGAGCCAGCATCCCTCAGAGGGTGAGTGGGATTTCTGTTTGAGAAGACACATATCCAGGGTCTCAAAGCAGAGTGAGTAGCTTGACATTATTTATCTTGTCTGTGAAGAGACAATCTGGCTAATTCACTTGTGTAGAAAGGATGTGGCATTCAGTCCAGGCAACATCAGGTCAGTCAATGCCACCCAGGCTTTGATGTAGTAGAAAGGAATAAGTGGTGAATGCATGTTCTTCCTGGGATGAGAAAAGTCATCTACATGATTCAGAACCCCATAGGGTCTCACGTGATCAACACCCAAATAATGGAAAATGTGTTGAGTAGCAAGAAGCTCTGGAGGAACTGATTCTCTATTGGCAGGAGTAAAGGCATAAGGCTTCCTACATATGTACCACTCACTTATATTGCCATGCCCAATGCTTAGAAGGTAAACAGGCCCCTCTGCCATAGTCTGTCACTTGATGACCAGTATTGTGCTAAGCTCAAAGCAATACTCCAAGCAAACAAGGACAATAATCACTGAAACAGTGAGGAAATATCAACCCTCAGTGCAGGTTGGGTTTCTCAGGGGGCGACATGGTCACAGGTACGCAAAGCTAACAAACTCTCTCCTTCCTGATAAGTCCTTTGGTTGCTTTTCCACATTGTGTTAAGTCATCATAAGGGGCGTGGTAAGGGCATGCATGGGTGAATGAATTCAGGGAGGTTTCCTTGTTTTTGAGCAGAACTGGGCCACATCCTATATTCATGGCTTTGTTCCCATAGATGCCACTTCTGGAGGGCCTTTACCTACACAAAATGCCAATTTCTTCTGGATGCTATGGAAATTTCTCTGCTATTGATACCTGAATGTGGTGTTGCTCAGTGCCCTGTTCCTTTGTTCTGCCTTCTTCATACATTTTGAATTTTGACTTTTCTCAGGAGCTTGTGCCTTCCTAAAAATAATAATAATAATAATAATAGAAACCTTGACCTGGGAACTTAAAGGCCACAGTAGGTCTTGGGTGAATTCATCAAAGAATATAAGCCAAAGGTGTTAGCACCAGGACACTCCAAGGCCTGGCCCAACCATGTGACANGAGACCTGCGTTGCCAGGACAACGACCCTCAATCCCACAACTCACCTGGCTAAGTCCCCACCCTCATTGGTGTGATGTCATTCTCCGTATAAATTAGGAGA
>NC_034594.1:10555356-10567610 GCF_900095145.1 Mus pahari | reverse complement strand
ACGAGCTCTGGGGGTACTGGTTAGTTCATAATGTTGTTCCACTTATAGGGTTGCAGACCCTAAAAAATAAAATTTAAAACTGAGCCCCTTCCCCCCAAAAAAGAGGTAGGTCTTTATCATTACCATTTTGAGAATGTATAAAGACTATGACTACAACTCCTGTTTACACAAAAATTATATGTAGGTCTTAGAAATTATACTTACATCTAAAAAATATTATTGTAGGTAAAGTATCATACTCTCTGTTTGCTTCAAAAATATAAATACGTCATACTGTTAATCACTTTAAAAAAAGCAACTTAAAAAGGACAGAGTCTAAGATAATTTTTAAATAAAGGCTTTGTAAGGTTTAATAAAAATACAAATATTAAATAATATTTAGAGTAAAAAGATAAAAGTAAATAAATTATATTCATTAGTAAAATATAAACAACAAAACTAGCAATAAATGGTACTAGCTGCTTTAACAATGTGTAATCTATCATAAACTGACCATTTAATTAATTGCTACTTCACGAATATTCTAATTATTTGTTTTTATGGGAATGTTATGTGCCCTATTTTTTTTTTCAAAGTCTTTGTAGAGCTATTACTGATGCTTTCTTTGTCTATAAAAATCCTAGGACCGGATAAAAGTTTTAAAAATTTATTACGGTAGTGTTAGAGTTTTGGGAAGAAGTCAGGTATTAATAAATATTTGATGATTAAAAATGATGATGACATTGATCATTTAAATCTTGTTTTTTCATCTTTCTGTAACAGTTTTGAAAATCCTAGGTATCAGGTCACTTTTAAAGAAGAGATTTGCTTTCTTATAATTTATTACCATATGAATATGGTGTGATATTTTGAAAAGTTCATATTTCATTCAAACATTTTCAAAATTATTACCCTGTCAACATTGAAATGTTTAGAAGACATTCAAATTAATTTTCTCAAAATTAACACACAAAAACAAAATTCTGGTTCATATATGTTGCTTATTGTTTTGAGTCATAGCACAAATCAATAAAGACATGTGAAATGAAGTATATAATCAAGCAACTCTATGGAGAGCTTTGGAAAAGAATTGTAAAAGGTCTCTAACTTTCTGGAGCTTATGGTTTAAACCAGCAATATGAAGGCTGATTAAAGATGAACTATATAGGAAAAAGGAAAATATTAACATTTTTAATGCAGCCCATAGGCAAATCAGATAAATACCTGTTATACTGAATAATTACTTTGTATCTTGGGACCTGTGTATTCATATTTTAAATATTTTCAGAACTTGCAAATGTAATACACATAAGCATATACGTTAATTTGCAAATTACTGACTCATATTAATACTAACAAATTCCTTGGGCAAAGTTTTTAATACTTAAGTATTATTGAAGCAGCATTTAGTTAACAGACTTTGCAAACAGAGCAATGTATGATTTCACTTGTTGTCCATTATAGAGGATAAATAAATTCTCCAACCTATCAATGAGTTAGTGGTCCAGTAGAGTTTGCTTCAAGTATGTAATGAGACTAGAACTCATGGCAAGTGCTCTTACCATAAGAGCACTATACAGAAAAAGGAACACTGGAATTTTGGTATTGATGCTCATAATTATGACTGTGATGGCTTCAGTATATATGCCTGTGTTCAAACTCATTGGCGAGCATATATTGTGTTTGTCATTGTTCCTATATAAATTAGATCTTTTAAAACTAAAATGCTATAAAATATTTTATGTCTCATAGGGCTATGTAATCATTAAATTGACTTATGAAACGTTATTGAGTTAAATTGATATTGCTATAAAACAGCTGTTTAAAGCACTGGATGCTCTACCAGAATATTGTGGTTTAATTCCCAAAACACACATGGTGATCCTTAAACATCAGTAACTCTAGTTTCCAAGATCCAATGTTCTTTTCTGGATTCCTCGGGCACCAGGTACACAAGTTATGCACAGCCATGGCGACACAACTTTCATACACATAACAGAAAAATTAAAATAAAAATTTTATGAGAGAAATTTCTGGTCTCAGTTAGTATGAATAAATCTAGAATATTCCCATATGTAGTTCTAATGTTCATTGCAGTGCGTCACCTATCAGACTTTTACCTTCCAATTCATAATTTTGACAGTGCTGCTTAAGATATATTTCATAGCTTAATAAAAATACAGATATATACAGACAGACAACACTTTCTTTTAAATGGCTTATGTGTCATTTATTGAATTTGACCATCACAGTTTTTCATCCTAAATGCCCACCTACCAACATGTTAGCCAGAAAAGAATTTGAGTAATATATACTGAAAAGCATCAAAGATCAAAATGTTTGCAGAGTCCAGAAACAGATAGCTCACCCACCAAGCTCAGCACCAGTCCTTTCACACTCAAAACAGGACTGGAACAATGCAATACAGAAACAATTACATTCAACTAATGCTTCTACAGGAGAATGCGGTCATAATGTGGAAACATAAAAAGCGAAAGGATACCGAGCCTCTACCACTTTATCAAGAACAATTTTAAATTAAGAGAGAGTGACTTTCCAAGAAACAAAAATTCTAAACTGAGAAATGAAACATTTTGCATATAAAACAATTGATGGCCACGGCTCAGTCTAAGTAATTACTATAGAGGAGATGATGCAGGCAGTGACCTCAAGAACAAATATCCTAGTAATTGTTTTGCTCTCAAAATGATACAGCCCAGCCTGGATTAGCAGATGAAGGGAAACACAGGGGTTCACACTGCTTCTTACTGTATTCCTGTCCATATTCCCACCACTGATTTTTATATAGTCACTGGATTGCCAACACACAGGTATTTCTAGCACCACTGACTAGTTTCAGGGAGTTGGGACACATCAAATTAACTGTATGTTATATTCTGAAACCTGTAACAAGTGCCTTTCATCCAAGGAGGAGGTAGGCTTCCTGTCCAGCCTGGTAGGAAATATATAAACAACCCTGAAAAAAAAAAAAAAAACGTTAAAATCCTGTTAAGGAAATTTCTATTGGTCTAACAGCAAAAGTATCAGTATTTGTGTCTTTATAAAAGACAATTGGGAAAATATATTTAGATTACCAAGAGAAATAAAATGGATAACTGTTAATATCCTGACCATTTGTTTCAAAACAAAATATAAAATAAATCTTTCCAATAAAAGAAAATCTGAGGTAATTCATTGTTTTCTTAGTATACAATAAGTCCAGTTGCAGCTCCCACTCCCAGTTACCCTCTGAGCATCTCTACTTCTCTCCAAAATTCACTATGCCTTCATTTCCCTTCAGAAAGGAGCAGGCCACCCAGGAATACAAATTGAAGATGGAAAACAACCTACAAAGATGCAATAAGACTAGGCACAATCACTCAAATGAAGGCTGGATGAAGTAACCCTGTAGGAAGAAAAGGGTCCTAAGAATATACAAAAACCAAGAACAAAAAAAAAAAAAAAAAAAAAAAAAAAAAAACAAGAACAACATAAAACCTAAATAGCAGCATGTATGCGGAGGGCCTAATACAGGCTCCTATTGTCACTTCAGCCTGTGTGATCCTTTATGACCCTTGTGCTTAGTTAATGTTTAAATTGCTATAAAGAGACACCATGACTACAGCAACTCTTATATAGAGTTTATGAAGGTGGCTTACGTATGCAGGGAGACACGGTGCTGGAAAAGGATTTGAGAGTTTAATCTTGATCTATAGGCAGCAGGAAATTACTGTGAGCCACTGAGCCTGGTGTTCAGGCTCTGAGTCTTCAAAGCCCACCTCCTAGTGATGCACTTCCTCCAACAAAGTTAAAACTACTTCAACAAGGCTACACATCCTAAAAGTACCACTTCCACTGAGTTACTTTGGTCTGTGGGAGTCATTGTTATTAATGCCACTATAGCCTTAGTCAATTCTGTGGGACCTGTGTTCATGGTGTCCTCCACTCCTTGTGCTCCTACTATTTTTTTCCCTCTTTTGCTAGGTTTCTAGAGCTCAAGTAATGCTTGACTCTTTCTTAAGAGCCTCAGCAGGAGAAAACCTTAAGTACAACAACTAGGGTTAGCAGTACAGAAATGTTAACACATCTTATTCAATGGAAGAAGCATATTCATAATCAAATTCAGAAAATTAAATTTTTGTCAAGGTAGTATATGGTTTTTATAGTCTCTACTCAGAGTTTTAAGATCAGAGCACGAAAAAATGGCTCAGGGGTTAAGAATATACTCTATACTTACAGAAGACTATGGATTTCAGTTTCTAGCAACCACAGGGCAGGTCTTAACCATGTGTAACTCCAGTTCCAGGGCATCTATGTCCTTTCCTGACTTCCAAGGCATATACATGGTACACGGGCATACATGTAAGCAAATACTCATATACACCCTGACAAAAATAAAGTGTTTAGAAAATAAAAAAGTCTGTATAAAATATATTTTCAGTAAATAAATGACTGTATAGCATATAGGTGTGTTGGTTACTAAAAGGAAGCTACAAATTGGAAGAAAGCAAATATCTAGAGTATTTATATGTGAACAGTGCAAAACTGTAAACATATTAACAGTATCTTATGAGTAAAAGTGAAAAGAATTTATTAGAAATGGAAATGAGAACAAACAACACATGTCAAACTTGAGTATAAAGTTTGAACTCATTAAATTTATAGCAAATTAGTATTTACTTTTTAAAATAAAATATGGGATTTTGGGGGAACATTTTTAAAGTAATACAGCAACTTCAACTGTCTCTCTTATATTTGAATAATTTGCATCTCTGTGAAGTGCATTTTAAGGAGTTAGTCAAGTTAGGAGTTTTGCTGCACACCTAAAATCCCAGTATTCAGAAAGCTGAAACTATAGTTTAGGGTATATGTAAGTTTCAGAACAGCACAGAATACATTGTAAGACCTTCCTTAATAAAAAAAAAAAAAAGTAATGAATTAAAATAAAAATTAGGCCAATCACAATCTAAGACATTGTGATTCAAAATGCCAAGTGACTTCTTTTATCAAGTTTATCTAAGGCGATGTAAGGTGAGAGATTGTTCCACCTACTCCCAATAGAGCTGGGAGAGTCTGCTTTTCTCTTGTGAATACCATTCAGACACTTATAACTGTGAAAAGAAACCATTACCATGTTTTTTTTTTCTTTTTTAGTACCATGTCAATTCTTTTTTTTTCAGTTCATATAATTTATTGCAGTTAGCACAGAGTTTAAAAGTTCACCAACACAACAATAGTACAAAACTAAACAGCATTATAAGTTATTCCCCCTCAGGAAATAAAACATACTATGATTGTCAAAGCTGGATGTCAGTCTAAGATTCAGAGCAAAGGAAGAATGTGAAACTAAGTAAAAGAAAATGCAATCACTCACAACAACCATTAAAAAAAAAAAAAGAAAATCCAAAAAAGTCCATTCTTCCACAGACATTGTACCATGTCAATTCTTATAAAGGAAAACATTTAATTAGATGTGACTTAAAGTTCAGAAGTTTAGTCCATTATCATTATAATAGGAAGCACTGTGACTTATAGGCAGATAGTGTGCTGTAGAGATAGCCAAGTGTTCTACATATTGATCAGCAGGCATCAGGAAGAGGCAGCAAGCCACTAGGGTGTGACTTGGGCTTCTGAAACCACAAAGCCCACTGCCATCTGACAAGGTAACACCTACTTGAAGAAGGCCACATCTCCTAATAATGCCATTCTCTATGAACTTGTGAGGGCCACTTTTATTCAAAATACAACAAAATACCGCAGTTCTTTATAAGAAGAAGATAAAGAAATTTGATGGGTCTCCAAGTAAATCTCTAAGGTTGCTAAAAACTTAGTGAATAAACACATTTAGCATATCTCAGAGATCATTTACATACAAATATTTTCTGTAAAGAAAGTTGTAAATTTCTGAACAAAGCAATATTGAGAAGGGTGAGCTGAAAAAAAATATATACTTATATTAAATACAAGTAAAGTATATATATAAATATTTATTATATATAAATATGTATAAATATATGAATAACTAAATATATATAAATCATATATACATACACTCATTCTCACACACATATACCATATATATATACATAAATTATATAAATATGCATGTATATTAGATAATTAAAGTCTTATATAAGCATTATTGTATTTAATAGGATATTTTGAAGAAAGTCCCATTGTCTCTAAAACCAATTTTGGCATAAACAGTAGTTCCTGAAGAGCCCTGACCCTGTGAGCAGGACAGGAATTTCAGATCTGGGATGAAAAGTCAATTTTTCATGCATACATTTACACACACAGTGTGTGTGTGTGTGTGTGTGTGTGTGTGTGTGTGTGTGTGTATGTGTGTGTGTGTGTTTGTGTATGTGTGAAGTCACTTCAATACCAAGTTGGACAATGTAGTGATAGCTGTCATCTAAAGAAAAATTATAAACAAAGTACTGAGGATAAAGATCAAAACTATAGCAATTACCTGATCTTATGAGGCCCTTATTAGAACACCATTTGAAATGAATAATATAGTCTTTAAAGCAATGGAAACACATTTTATTTATACAAACTATGTATATGATGGATTATGCTCTATAGAAAAGTCATAGTTTGGAAATTGGAATACTGTTTATGGACTGGCAAAATTTCATTGTCTTTTAAATACTGATATGTATACCCACTAGTGAGTTTTGCTTTCATCCTTTATTAGTAAAAGTTCTTTTTTTAAATATAAGATGATTAAATAATTTCACAACTGGTTGAAGTGTAAGGAATACTTGAACTGGTTGGCTAGGCTCAAAAGTAGACATCTATATCAGTTTTTTTCAGTGTTTGGGAGAATAATCAAAGCCAGCAACTCTTCGTAAAATTTAATATCACTAGTACAACATTTAATATTTGTTACATTTCAATGAATCAAAATTATGCCAATGATAACATTCATAACATTGTTTATTTCTTGTGACTAATAAAATTGCCCCCATATCACTGGATGGGAATGATGCTTACTAAAGTTGGATATCGTATAAAAGAAATAAAAACCCATACACAGCAGAAATGGAGAAGAGTATCTAATATAGTGACTAGATTTTCAAGATCTTCTGGAATAACATAGTTGGCATTACAGATCTGAGAAAAAATGTTAATGTGAGATAAAGTTTTAGTAACTAGTTGATTAAAAATTGTATACTACTATTACTCATTAAAGTTTACATATTAAACAAAACTAGTACACAAGGTCTAGATATGATTTATAAGATCCCCAGTTGACCTATAGCATAGCTTGGCCCCAAGAGATTTTCTGAAGATCACATTATTATTTATTAGTAGCACTGTGATTTTGCTCAGGGAAATGAATATGAGAATTGCTATTAAAAATTCAAATAATTTTACTAAATTATATTCTCCAATTTCTTTTAATGTAATATAAAATTATATTATATTATATTATATTATATTATATTATATATATAATATAATGTGTGCAGCAAAATGTGAATATTTTTAGCCTAGTTTGAAATGAACAAGTTTCAATGAGGGTGGCCTAGGTGGAATAAGAATAAGGAACTTTGGAAACATAGCTACACTTCTTGTGATCTCATGAAGTCCTATGATTTCCTTTCCCATTTTTTGTAACAACATACTCATTTGTTAGTAAATTATAAAACATGAGTTTTCCATTCAATGAATCATATAAGCAACTAGTCACATTTTCAACCAATGACAAATAATTATGCTTTTCTATGAAGAATATATACAAGAAAATATATGCACCTAAAATGCACATACCAGTTATGCATTTATTAGAATACCATATATTTTTCAAGATTTTTAATAATAATGGGCATTTATTTCACTTTTTTTTTGTGCTGGCATGATAAACATTTATTTAAATGATACAGTATGTGGTTACCTTATAATAATGATAATAATTGAACTTATTACAGTGAAATGCCATTTTACATAAAACAGTACTTAGATATAGTGTGTATGTGATAAGTATCAACCTCTAGGTTTACTTACATGCTGCTTATTCTGTGAGTAGAATTATTATGTTTAATACCATATTTTATGCATGATTCCAGAAGCAAAAATTGTAGGTGTTTAGACAACAGAGAGCCATCCATCCTGGTGTGAGCAACTTGAACGAAGTTTCAAGGATTCTCTTCCCTTTTGACTTAGCATGAGTAGAACAAACGGCATGAAGGAAATGGCTCTTCTCCTTCACCCCAAAAGCAGGGGTATATAAGGAGTGATGATCTTTAAGCTCACATGCACTATATACAGTTGGATTTAAGTAATTTATGACAATTTAATTAAGGAAATGTTGCCTCAAGGGGAACTTGTTATGATAAAAAAATGTATGTTTAACCTCAACAGTGTTTTCATCTCTATTATAAAGTGACATGATTATTAAAATATGTAAACATTATTTACCAAACAAATAACTATTTTTAAAGATTAGCAGTATCTAGAAGTACTGTAGTCAAATGACTTTGATTTATGCTCCTATTTGTTTTAAATCCTATGACTTTGACATAAACATAAAATGACATCATTCTAGCAAATATTTTGGGCAAAATACTATAAAATTTTGAATATGTTATAAAAATATTAGTAAACAAATCCATTCTATTAATACTACTTTAAAAATTTTAAAGGCAATTACCAGGAATACTTCAAAATAATTAGATATTAAAGTATTTTAAGAAATTAATAATTTTGAGATTCATTAATCATGTTGAATCTTACCAAATTTTAGGAAGTGATTAGAATAATTCTAATTAACAAACAGAGGGGATATTAAGAATATAACTATATTTGTCAGCTTTATTACTGCTGTTGCCAAATACCTGACAAAAATCAATATTAATGGGCAACACATTATGAAACATTGTTCTGAAAGTTGACTTCATGCCTGTTCGATGAGCCTGAAAGAAAGGGGTGACAGTATCACATGGCTGGAGGAGAGTACATCATAGTGCTCAGGAAGCAGATAAAGAAAGTGCACACTGGCATTCTAGCATACCTTTCAAAGGAGTACATAACATCCATGACTTTTCCTAAGTTTCCACAACATACTAATTAGTTGTCACCATCTGAGGATAGATTATTCACAACATGATGCTGTCAGACAGAATTCATATTCTAATTGTAATATTCCACTACTGGACTACAAAGCTTCACAGCTGCCTCATAATGAAAAATATACTTATTTCATCATAAGGATTCTCTGGTCTTGACAGCTCCAACGTTGTAATAAAGTTCAAGTTATTATCTCTTAGCTCTTACATGTGATTTTCTATAGAATTAAAAAGAGAATATTATGTCCTTCCATTATACAAAGGCACAGCAAGAAGAATGGATGAGCAAGAAATCATCAGTAAAAAGCAAAACTTAAATCAAGAAATGACAACAGTAATTTCTATAACTCTGTGTGTAAAATTTAGGGCACAATGTAGCACAGAATAAGATGCTACATCCTTAGGAGCTCCACTGTCATGATCTATCTATTTACAACCCACATAGCCTTTCATGAAATGGATTAATTTGATACCTATGATTTTCCTTGACAGTTATCTCACTTTTTGGCATCTGAACAATACTGGGATTATTACTATGTCTTTGTCTTTACCCATAAACTTGCCAGCATGTACTCTGTACAGGGAATCTGCTATTAATTTGATTCACTGGGCCTGGATGTCTTCTTTTTTATACCCGTATCAATACAACAACAATTATTCAAAAATGAGGCCATGAATAAGAAAGAGAGCTAGCAGAGGTATATGGGAGATTCTGGAGGGATGACATGGAAGGGGAAATGATATAATCACATTTTTAAAACGTTAACAGAAATGTCTGTGTCTCTGAAATTCTTAGTTTGTATACCAGCAATACCAATATCACTTGGATGACATCAGGTTCTCTCAGTAGCTCACTTAGCAGTCAGCATCCTTGAAGTATGGCCACAGCTATCTTTGAAAATCTCTCCAGAAGAACCTCAGAAAATATTGCTTTCAGTAGATATGTGAAAAAATGATATCTGTGGAACCATTTTCTCTAACAGGAATGTCTTACTAATGACTTTTCAATTCTCTGTTTTTATATTCTGAAACAAACCCAAGGGAAACACACTTGATTACTCTTTATCTTCTTTTCACTTAAAAACATGTTTAGTTTCCTCAAAAACTTATTTTTTACCTTTTTAAAAAGTAACTTCCTAGTTATTTTATTTTTAATTCTTGTATTTTTGAAATGTACTTTGATCTTATCCATACCCCACTACTTCCTTCCTATTCCTCCAAAATACCCTAACATGTTTAACTCCCAACTTGATACCCAACTCATCATTTGTACTAATGTAGTAGTTGTAGTAGGAGGAGTAGCAGTACTAGTCAAAGCAGTAGCCTTTGGAGTAGTTAGCTTTAACCATTGATAAATGATGTGGTGCTGTCTAGGAGGTTATGGGCAAAATACCAGCAGTCAAAGGATCTTTATTTCTGAGCTAGTGAAGCAGATGTAATCAAGGGAGAGGGAAGTAATCATAATGGGGTGGGGGAGGGGCCGCTGGACTGGAATGGGGAGACTGGTTCCAGACAGGGCTGGGAGTTGGGGGGTAGGAGGCTTGGAAGGGGGGCAGCTTTCTACTATGGGATGGGGAAGGGCTAATGTCGGAAGACACTGACACTTCAGTCCTGACTTGGGGCTTAGGGATGCCTGGGCCAGGAGGTGCCTGGGAAGCCACCGGAGAAGAAAGCCCCTCATACACTCCCCATTTGAGGAAAGTAGTGAGGAGAAGGGAGACTGTTTACATGTATATAATATACTGTATGTATAAAATGACCAGTTATCGCATTTTACATATCCAAATGACCATTTAATATTACTAACTTTGAAAAAATTATGGAGTAATAGGTAACTGATCATGCATATAACCAAAATATGTCATTTTCATGGTTGTTGATTATGGCGGGGAGGGCCCATTGTGGATGTTGCCATCCCTGGGCTGGTAGTCTTGTGTTCTGTAAGAGAGCACACTGAGCAAAACAGGGGAAGCAAGCCAGTAAGAAACATTCCTCCATAGCCTCTATATCAGCTCCTGCTTCCTGATCTGCTTGAGTTCCAGTCCTGACTTCCTTTGGTAATGAACAGCAATGTGGAAGTGTAAGCTGAATAAACCCTTTCCTCCCCAACTTGTTTCTTGGTCCAGGAATAGAACCCCTGACTAAGACAGATAGGATGCATGAGATTATTTCTTTGTTCTTTTATCTGTTGAGAGGTTTATTTCTTTGTGTATGAACAATTATATGGTCAGTTTTGGAGAAGGTACCATGAGGTGCTGAGAAGAATGTGTATTATTTTGTTCTAGGGTGAAATGTTCTATAGATATCTGTTAAATTCATTTGGTTCATAACCTCTATTAGTTTCACTGTGTCTCATTTTATTTTCTATTCCAGTGACATGCCCATTAGTGACAGTGGAGTGTTGAAGTCTCCAACTATTATTGTTTGGGGTTCAATGTATGTTTTGAGCTTCAGGAAATTTTCTTCATAAATATGGGTGCTCTTGCACTTGGATCATAGAAGTTCAGAATTGAGACTTTTTCTTGGTGGATTTTCCCCTTGATGAATATGAAGTGTCTTTCCTCATTATGCTTGGTAACTTTTGGTAGAAAGTCTATTTTATTGGATATTAGGATGGCAACTCCAGCTTGTTTCCTGGGACTATTTGCTTGGAAGATCTTTTTCCATCCTTTTAAGGTGAGATAGTTTTTGTTTTTGTTATTGAGGTGTGTTTTCTGTATGCAAAATATTGGTTCTTGTTTCCATATCCTATTTGTTAGCTTAGGTCTTTTAATGGGTGAATTGAGTCAATTAATATTGAGAGACACTAAAGAGAGATGACTGTTGGTTCCTGATATGTTTGATTTTGTAGGTGGCTTTATGTGCTTATGGTTCTCTCCATTTCGCTTTGTTATGAGATGCTTAATATTGAGTCCTTTGTGGTGCAGATACGTTCCTGTGTTGGAGTTATCCTTCTAGGATCCTCTGTAGGACTGGACTGGTAGAGAGATACTTTTTGAATTTGGTTTTGTTCTGGGATATTTTGGTTTTCCATCTTTGCTGAGAGTTCTTCTGTGTATGGTATCCTGGACTGGAATTTGTGTTCTCTTAAGAGTCTACTACCGTAGGATCCTGCTATACCTCTTCTGGGCATATACCCAGAAGATCTTCCAACTGGTAATAAGGACACTTGCTCCACTATGTTCATAGCAGCCTTATTTA
>NC_034594.1:10550365-10552141 GCF_900095145.1 Mus pahari | reverse complement strand
ATATGTCACTAGTTTCAACATATAACTAATTAAACGAGTCTCCTGTTGAATTTTGGCCTGACATAGAAACTACATATAAATTCTCCAACATATCAATTAAATTAATGATCTTAACTAATTGTTACTGCCTACCAATTTGTATCCTGGAAATGTGGCAAATTTTTAGCTTCCAGGACATCCTGTATAGTTTGAAATTCAGTCTATTCTATTGAGATTGCTTTTCTCTTGCTTGGTCAGATGGCTCTACCCGTGATGGGCTTCTTGGGGTAATGCACATATCACAAACCCTGCCATGTTGACTCAATGCGCACCCAGGTTTTTTTCTACTACTGACGAATAACACTCATAGATTGTACTCCATGCCTCTGTGGTCACTGCTGAGGCAGGTTTTTTAGTAGCTTCCGTTGGCCTCTTCTGGTGTGTCTGAAGACAGTGCCAATGTACATATATAAAATAAATAAATCTTTTTTTTTTTTAAAAAAAAAAAAAAAAAAAGAGTCTGCATGACCTCTGGCCAGTCTCTTCTGGCTTTCATTGTCTCTTTTGAGAAGTCTGATGTAATTCTGATAGGTCTATTTTTGTATGTTTCTTGGCCCATCCCCTTGCATCTTTTAATATTCCTTCTTTGTTCTGTGCATTTTGTGTTTTGATTATTATATGACAGGGTTTTCTTTTCTGTTACCATTTATATAGTGTCCTATAGGCTACTTGTACCTTTATGGCAATCTCTTTCTTTAGATTTGGGAAGTTTTCTTCTATGATTTTGTTGAAGACATATTCAGGTCCTTGGAGCAGGGAAGCTTCATTCTCCTCTATTCTGATAATTCTTAGATTTGTTCTTCTTATGGTTTCCTGAATTTCCTGAGTTAGGATATTTTTATGTTTTAAATTTTCTTTGACAGGTATGTCCATCTCTTTTATGAAGATTCTCTCTTTTATCTCTTGTATTCTGTTACTGATACCTACATCTGTAATTCCTGATCTCTTTCCTAGATTTTCCATTTCCTGGCTGCCTTTATTTGTGTTTCCTTTATTGTTTTTACTTCCCCCTTTAGGGCTTTTGATCTTATAATTTAATGGCTTTGTAGAAGAAGTTTAAGATTGATTTCTTTTGCAAAATTATTTGAGGTTGTATTGGTTGTAGATCAAAAAACATTTTGGATCTGGGCAGTGGTGGCACGTGACTTTAATCCCAGCACTAGGGAGGCAAAGGCAGGCAGATTTCTGAGTTCAATGCCAGACTGGACTCCAGAGTGAGTTTCAGGACAGCCAGGGCCACAAAGAGAAACCCGGTCTCAAAAATCCAACCAACCAACCAAACATTTTGTAGAATTTTTCTTTAGTACATCTGGTCCTAACAGTTTTTGTTTTTGTTTTTGTTTTGTTTTGTTTTGTTTTCATTTAAATGATTTTTTCTATCTATTGATTTTAACTACGACCTCAAACACCTGTTAAGTTTTAAGATAAAGTTGTATTAATTTAAGTCTTACTCAGTGTTTGTTTAATATTTGCTTGGGTCACATATACTTGAAAATTTATCTATTTCTTAAAAGATAGGTATTCTAACTGAGTGAAATACAGGTTTTTAAATTAAATCCTTAGGGTTTTCTGTATTTCTTATGTATCCTGTGATATTGCCCTGCTCACTATAATTGTATTAATTTGGATCTTCTTGTTTATTGTTGCTCATTTGTTTGTTTGTTTGAAACAGGGTTTCTCTGTATAACCCTGGATATCCTGGAACTCACTCTGTAGACCAGGCTGGCCTCGAACTCA